>NW_027556180.1:16048871-16556371 GCF_003287225.1 Phascolarctos cinereus
TCCTTGATAACAAGTTATAGCTTTTGTCTTTTTTTGTTATTTCTAGCACTTAGCACATTGCCTGGTATATGCTTAATAAATGTTTGTTGACTTGACTTAGCTGGGACTCATTGTTCCATGTTCTATTGAGCCCTTATAGCAAGCAATTCAAAGTAAGAGCATAGCTCAGTGAGTGCCCTGCATCAATCAATTCAACAAGCTTCTATTAAGCCCTTTATCACCCAGTATCTCCCTCCCTTCTAGTCTCTCCCTGCTCCAGCCCATCCTCCACACAGCCCCCAAAGTGATTTTCCTAAAGCCCAGGTCTGACCATCTCACACAGACATAGACACAGACACACACACACACACACACACACACACACACACACACACCCCTCACTCAATAAATTCCAGTGGCTCCCTATTTCCTCCAGAATTAAATGTAAAATTGTGCTTGGCTTTCAGAGTCCTTCACAACCTGGCACTTTCTAAGTTTCCAGTCTTCTTCCAATTCATTCCATGCATTCTATGGTCCACCTACATTGGTCCATGTGCTGTTCCTCAAAATCTACCCTCCATTTCCAATCTCCACACCTTTGTACTATTCAAGTCCCCCATTTCTGGAAAGTTCTATCTTCCCACTTTCACCTCTCTGTTTACTCTTCAAATCTCAGTTCAAATTCCACCTTCCACAGGAGACGCTTCCTGGTCTGTGCAATGGCTAACGCCTTCTCTTCTCAGATTTCCTTCTGTTTACTCTGTATATATTGTACGTTATTTCCATGTTGTCTCTCCCTAGTATATATGCTCTGAGAGGGAGGAGGAACCCTTTTTATCTTTGCATTCTCAGCACTTACCTAGCACTTAGTAGGCACTTAATAAACGTGATTGACTGACTAAGTACCTGTCATATTCAAAGCACTGTTAGGTGCTGGGGATACAAAGAGAGAAACAGAAATTAGCCCCTCTCCTCAAGAAGATTATGTTCTACCTGGGGAATGCAAGCAAGTAAATAAGAATCCAGGAAATATCACTTGAAGAGGGAGAGACACACAACTAACAACTGGAGAGATCAGGAAAGGCTTCACGTGGGACGTGACAACATGAGCTGAGCCTTAAGGAAAGCTAGGGATTCTAAGGTGATGAGGGAGGGCACTCCAGGTGTGAGGAATGGCTCAGGCAAAGACAGGGAGGCAAGAGAAGGAATGCCAAGTTACAACAGAGTAAGCCCATTCTATGGAGCACTTAAAAAAAAAAGCAATTTGAAATAATGTCAGAAAGATAGAGGGGAAGTAGATTGTGAAAGATATTACATGCCTGGCTAAAGAGTCTATATTTTGTACTAGGGGTAATAGGGAGCCTTTGAAGATTCTTGAGGAGGAAACTGACATGGTCAGACCTGTGATTAGGCAGATTAATTTGTCAGCGGTATGGAAGATGAATTAGAGAGGGGAGATATTGGAAACTATGAGTCATGAGAAGCTTATGCTGCAGCTTCTGAATTGAGTTTCTAAAAATATTAAGGGGGAGAAGGTTCAGTTAATTATAGAAATATTTCCCTGCCTTTATTTTTTCCCTTTGGAGGTAATCCAAGTTAAGTAGCTTTGCCAGGGTCACACAGCTAGTAAATTTCTGGGACCAGATTTGAACTCAGGTCCTCCTGATTCCAGGGCCACTGCTCTATCCACTGCACCACCTAGCAGCCTCTGTTTCCCTGCTTTTTGATGGGTGCTCTACCACGCCTGGGTTGGAACAAACTCTGGATTTGAAACCCAGGAAACTTGGCACCTCCTAATTGTGTGCCTTTGGGCAAGTCATCTATAAAATGGAGATGCTCATGATGCTTAGAGTACTTACCTCTGATAATGTTCTGAGCTTCAAAGTAAGTTGTGAGTAATAGGCTTAAATACTTTGGCCACCTAATGAGAATCGACTCATTGCAAAAGTTCCTGATGTTGGGAAAGATTGAAGACAAAAGGGGAGGGAGACCACAGAGGATGAAATGGGTAGATAGTGTCATGGAACCAATGAGCATTAGCTTGGACAGACTTTGGGAGACAGTGGAGGATAGAAGAGCCTGCTGGGATACGCTCCCTGCTGTCATGAAAAGTCAGACGTGCCTGAACAACTGAACAAATTAAGTGCCTTATAAACTGGGACATGGTGTCAGTTATGGGTACTGTAATCGCTTGGTATGAAGAACTCCCAGCGTGAGGAGGCTATTCGCCATGGCTGATCCCAACACATCTATGACTCTGCAAATTATAGATACAGATTTAGAGCCAACAAAACCCTCAGAGTCTATCTAATCCAATTCCCTCTTTTTACAGAGTTGGAGACTGAGATCCAGGGAGTGAAGTGCTTTTCCCGAAGTTACCCTGGGATATTCCCCATGCTGATGAATTCACAAATCCTTAATATCTAGGTGCATGATCAGCATTTAATAAAAATGCTTTCTCTACTCTATCTTTTGTTCATTCTTTCCATGTCTGCAAACTACAACATACCAAATATAGATCTAGATAAGGAGGTAATTTTGCAAAACTTGCCTGTGAGGACGATACTTAAGTGGCTTCTTCAGAATCTTATTTGCTGACCACCTGCTAATTATATACCTTGTACCTCATGGAAACACTGCCCAGCAGGAACAATGAGCATTAACAAGGCTTGCTGACCTTGGCGAGCTGGAAGATTGCCAAGACTTCTTCCAAATAGGGACAGGTAGCTGCTATTTTTCCTCTTTACAGTGGGGTGAGGACAATGAGGTTAATTTAACCAAAAAGACCAAAGTCCTTCTGGAAAAACCACACGTCGATGTCTTCATGACAAAAGAGCTAGTAATTTTTCAAAAATGCAAAGTAATCCTGTCAATGACAGTTATTTAAAGAATTTAAACAACTGCGATATTTTGAGTAGGGCCCAGGTTATAGAAATAGACTCACCAGGGATAAATTACAAAGAGGAAGTTGGCAGCTCATTCAGCCAGCAGTCTCCTGGGGGCTCCCACAGCCCCCTAAGCCTTTTCTTTTCCAGTCTCTAGCAACACACCCCACCCTGTCCCCACCCTTCAGGAAAGAATCCATAACTCTCCTCTCTCTTGGCAATGGAGTGAATTCTAAAGGCTGGGGCTGGAGGGCAGAAGGTCCAAGAGGGATATCGGCTCAGTATTTTCAGAGGGTGGACAGTTTGCCACTGTTATCACCAAGCAGATGTTAGGAAACCAACAACCTTGGGCTCTTCACACACCCAATTTTGAAAAACACTGAAAAAGACATAACAGAGGCAACTTTCCCTTGAGGCACAAACACTTTGCTCAGAGGATGAGTGCAGCTTTTATAACATCAAAGATCATAAAGATAGAGCTGGAAGGGAATTTAGAGCTGGCCTAGTCCAATCTCCTCATTTTACAGATGAGGAAACTGAGGTCAGAGAGATTGAGTGGTTCAGAAGCAGGATTTGAACATAAATCCTTCTTTGAGAAACATAGATGTGTATACATTGGCCCTTCTGTTGTAACTCTCCCTTAGTCATTCACATAATTCATATTTCAGGGGGCTGATTTTAGAGAGACCATGAGGCCTAAACAGCCCTCTGGGAAGAGGGGATACTAGGGTGGTCTTAACATCCTGCAAGGCAATGGAATATAAGTTTCTTGAGGTCAATGGCTCTTTCTTTCTTTCTTTTCTGGTTTTTGCGTGTGTGTGTGTGTGTGTGTGTGTGTGTGTGTGTGTGTGTGTGTGATTGCATTACTGTAGCCTAGCACAATGCCTGGTGTATAGTACGCACTTAATAAATGTTTATTGAATGACCATTGAATGCCCTCAATGTACATCGATATGTCAAAACAGCAGGAACCACTGCTATGCTATGTGTATGTTGGGGCCTCTTTTCAGAAGAAACTTGACGGCCCTCCCTCCTTTCCCCACCTCCCAGCCCCAACTCATCATCTTGTTCTTTTATATCTGAACCTCTTAAGGGGACAGACAATTCACAAGTCTGAAGAGGTCATATAGCCCAGCCTCTTCATTTTAGAGAGTAACTAGGTCAAGGTCATACAGGCACTAAGAGTTAGAGCTGGGATTTGAACCCAGAATCTCTGATTCCAAAGCTAGAGAGTTTTCTACTCTACCACCATCTTTCCCTTCTTGATATTCCAAAAGTAGAGCCAAGACATTCAAGGATCCATTGAAGCCAGATCCAATGGGAGATTTTGTTGTTCAGTCATTTTCAGTCACGTCCAACTCTTCACCATCCCAGCTGGGATTTTCTCAGCAAAGATACTGGAGTGGTTTGCCATTTCCTTCTCCAGCTCATTTTACAAATGAGGAAACAAAGACAAATGGGTAAAATGACTTGCTTGGATCCCCAGCTAGTCAGTGTCTGAGGCCAGATTTGAACTCAGAACAATGAATCTTCCTGACCCCAGGCCCAGCACTCTATCCACTGCACCACCAAACTGCCCCTCCAACAGGGGAACTAATTGCCTAATTTTCAGTGTGAGCATTCACACTTTGGAAACCAGCAAATCAGGGCTTGATTTATCATTTTGCTGATTGTCTAGACTTAAGAAAATGATGGAGAAAATTTTAATAATTGAGATTAAACTTAAAGATATATTTTACAAACATTTTTTGGGCAAAAGCCTGTTATTAAAAATTTATGAGCGTACTCCTGTTTAAAATGCAAATACACCTGAAAGAGGCAACAACTTGGAAAATGCATTCACATTAAACGGAAAAGACTGACATCACAGACATTCATAGATTGTTAGAATTGAAAGGGGGTAGATACTTGGCCGAGAGTTGGGGGCTTAAGAAGATAACAAAAAGGTGATGTTTACTTAAGGGATGAAGGGAAAGAAGAGAAAATAGTAGGGGAGTCATCAAGGGAAAGGCAGGGTACAGAAAAGGACCACAGGAACATGGCAGCTAGAGCCAGAAAGGACCATGGAAGTCAATTTCATGCAACCTCTTCGTTTCACAGTTAAGGAAGGGGAGGCCCAGAGAAATCGCTTCTGAAAGCCAAGAGCCCCTAAGATAAACTCTGCATGCTTGCCAAAGTCTTGTCTTTGAAGTCTCAACACTTTGGCTGCAGTCAGGAGACAGACCACATTGAAAACAATCCTCGGAAACTCAGATAATTGTATTTGGCTGGCCCATACTCTTAGGAGATCAGAGAATCCCAGAGTTAGACACAACCTGAGGTGACTGGGTCTTTTGGATCCCTAATTCAATTATCTCCTATGGTCAGTTGAGTTGGAAGGGGCTTCAGAGGCCATCTAATTAATCCAATCTGTGCCCAAAGAAGAATCCCCCACCCAATACCCCGGTCATGTAAAATCCTGTGTTTGGCTTTTAAGACCCTTCATCACACAGCCCCTTCCTACCTTTCCAGGCTTCTTATGTCTTACTCCACTCCTCCTCCCGCTCTACCCAGTGACATTGGCCTCTGTAGTTTCTAGAACATAAGCCTCCATCTCCCCATTATGCCAATTCACCAGCTACCCCCAAGCCTAGAATTCTCTCCTTCCTCAATCCCACTTCTCAGTTTTCCTGGCTTCCTTCGAGTCTCAGCTAAAGTCCCAGCTTCTGTGAGAAGCCTCTCCTGTCTCCTATCCCATTCTGTAATGGTGATGCTTTACACTCAGAGATAACTGTGGACTTTGTGTATGTCCTGTATGCGCACAGTGCCTTGAGAGAGAAAAGACTGCTTTTGTAACCCCAGCATTTAGCATCGTGCTGGGCACATGGCACTTAGTACTCTTAAAGACCTCCAGGGAGGGAGCAGACAATAGCAGGAGGTCCTCTGTTCTGATCAAGGAGGACCCCTTCACACTTCTTACAGGGGTAATCGAGTTTAGATTCCTATTTGCACAGGGCTTGCTACCTCTGGCATGTGACTCCTACTTTCTGGAAGCATGAACTGAGCTTGGTGAGGAGTGAAGGAATCAGATTATCAAGAAGCTTTTGGGCCCATGCTGCTCTTACAGCCAGTGAAGATCTGCTTCCATGGACCTTCTAGACTTACCCCAGCCTCTGGAACCAGACAGGAGAAGGGGGATGCTTCTTTCATGTGACTGACTTTCAAATAGTTTGTACAATTGAGGGATACAGGGCTGGAAGGGATTTGTAAAGATCATTGGGTCCAATCCTTTCATTTGTGGATGAAAAACTGCAGCATGGGGATCTGAAGTGTCATGCCTGATGTAACACAGATAGAAAGTAGCAGAGCTAGCAACACATTTACGTTGACCGTAAACTCACTGATATTTTAGAGACAGCTATAATATGCCACAACACACACACACACACACACACACACACACACACACACACACACACACACACACACACACATATATGCCAACAAAGAGTTTTATCTTTCCCCAGTGAAACACTTTCATTCCTCCAACTGGGCCAAATCTAGCATAGATTCAGGTCTCTTCCCGTCCTCTACAAGGACATGCTTAGAGTCTGTCAAAGTCAAATTTTTAGAAAAGTGCCAAGAACCACTCCAGATGTGGTCAGACCAGCCACAGATGTACATAAACATGCTAATTAACTCTCCTCCCCATCCGACAGAGCCAGATGGAAAGAGCTCAAGCATGCCTTCCTATTTTGTCCCACTTTTCCCCTGAATTAATACACGATTCTCCTCATCAGTCCCTTAGCCCAACACTTCTGGGCTATAGGGAATCAATGTCATTCACCTGAGATGTGGAGTGTCCCAAAGTGAACAATCCTATATAATCATTTACAAATAGCTCTGTGTGAGTGTCTAATTTTTCTCTTCTTTAGAAACAACGTGGCTCATGGTGGCTAGAGGGGTAGGGTTGGAGGCAGAAAGACCTGTCTCTGACACATGGGCAAGTCCCAAAACCTTGAAGTGATCCAGATAACTCTCAGAGATTCTCAAGTTACTGACGAGTTGCTGATTTGCATCTGCAGAAGGATTTTCTATAAGGAAAGTTTCCCACTTGGATGAAATCATAAAATCTGGACCCCTATTTCCCTCCTCCCCCTGCAAATATTTGTCTTCTTACATTCATCTCATTCTAAAAACTTGGTGCCTCAATACTCTTCTCATACCTTGTCAGATTATATATTCTAGAAACTGATGCTCGGGAAGGATTTCAGTAAAGGCAAACCATTTGGGGAGATATATGTGCTCCTAAACAGGAATTGCTTGGTTGCCTTTTTTTTAATTAAATTACATTTGAAAGCATGCCTTCCTAACCCAATCTATTTTGTCCCACTTTTTCTCCTCATCAGTCCTTCTACCCAACAATTCTGAGCTATAGGGAATCAATGTCATTGCAGATGCTTGTTATTTAAAGGAACTCTGTAGCAAAATTAGTAATAGAAGAAATTACTCCCAATTTCTTGTGAGTTTAAATTTTTATATGCTGTATTGGATTTTGTGTGTGTGCATGTATGTATATGTATATAAGTATGCATGTATATGCATATTTATATAAAGAGTATCTATATAACACATGCAGGAATGGGAGATATTTGGGCTTTAGAAAAAAATGAGGAATTTTAGGATTTTGTAATATAATATTTCAGGAATACATGAGGAATGTGTGGATTTCAAGTGTAAAGAATGTCAGGGAAGATTTTCCTATTTTTCAAGACATCTAGCCTTTTCAAGAAGTTTCCCTCAGTAATCCATTTCAATGTTTAACTTTCACTATCTGGACACCTTTCTCTGCATGAACCTAATTAATTACCTTTGTAATTAATACCATTTTTCCCCTGAATTAAGAATTAAGACTTAGCTCTTCCCACTACGCACTCCATTACCCTCCTTGGTGCTCTCTGGAGATGGAGAATGTCTGGCCTCTTTCCTCTCTAGAGTAACCCTTTATTTGTGTGTAGGTCTTTACTGATCTTTCCTCCATTTTCTCTTTTTTGGGGATAGATGAGCATAATTTCCTCCTTTAAATCACATGGCAGCCTTAGGTATCAGGAAGAACTCTGGGTTTGAGAATTTGAGTCACATGGGCCATGGGCCCTTGGAGAAGTCATAATATCATTCCTCCAGACCCAGAAGGGACTTCAGAGGTCATCTACTCCAGCTACCTCATTTTACAGGTGGAGAAATTAAGGCTCTAGAGAGTCACTTAATTGGGGTCACACAAGAAGTAAAAGACCCAGGAAATGAGCTCAGGCCTCATGACTCCAAGTTCAGAGCCTCCAGCTAACCTGTGTAATCTCTGGCCCTCAGTTTCCTCACTGGTGAATTGTAGGTAATGATTCTTAGGTTCTTTCCTCATAAAACTGCAAGCACTGCATGAATGTGACTCCAGTCTGGACCAGCAGGGCTAAGATGATGAATCCAGCAGGTTTCTAATTGCCCAGGAAAGCTGAGTAAAGTCTAAAATGCATGAGAAGACCAAGAAAAAAAAATGTTGTCCGTGGCATATAAACAACCATGAAAGGTCCTTAAGGCTTTGGTCACGCTCTATTTGACTTTCATTAAAAAGACATCATTGGAAAAACAGACCCTGGGAGCAGAGTATTTCATGACAAGAGAAACTAACAAGAAAATTTTGATAGAAGATGCTGGCATCCAGACTGCTGGGGTGGGGGGGTCAATTCAAAGATATGTAACTGGAGGGAACCTAGGGATCATCTAGGCCAGTCCCCCACATTTTATGAATGATGAAAATGAGGCCCATAGAGGTTAAAGTGACCCACTCAAGGTCACAGTAAGGGGTTTGAACCCAGGCCTTCTGATTCAAACTCAGGTTACTTTCTATTACACCAAGCTTTCTAGGTGTCACAATGAATAGAGAACTGGGCTTGGAGTCTGGAAGACCTGAGTTCAAATCCTTCCTCAGATACTTAACTAGTTGTGGGACTCTGGCAAGTCACTTACTCTCTCGTGGCCTCAGTCTCTTCATCAGTAATAGGGGTTGTTGTAAGGATCAAATGCCATAGGTAACATGCTTTTCAGACTAGATCTATAGAAATGCCAGGTCTTTCCTTTTGTACTGGGGAAGGGAGGGAGAGAGGTGAAGCAGAAACATTTCAAAGTAGGGCCAGAATTCAGCAGAGAACTGGGTTCCTTCCCTGGGCAGGCTTCTCAGGTTTATTCCTCTCTGGTAACTGCAGCACAGGCAACCAAGATGGCGGCATGACAGGGTTGTTAGTGGACAGCTCCATTGAGGGATGTGTAGGAAGAGTAGGCACCAGCACTGTGAAGACTTAACAAAGACAATCAACAGTGTGAAGTCCAAAGACAACAACCACAATCTCACTGATACAGCACCTTTTGGGTTACAGGCACTGGGCTGAGGGCTTTACAAATGGTATCTCATTGGGTTCTCACAACCCTGGGAGGCAGGGGTTATTATGGCCCCATTTTAAATTTGAGGAAACTGAGGTTAAGTACCTTGCTCAAGGTCACACACCTAGTAAGTGTCTGAGGCAGGATTCAAACTCATATCTTCCTGACTTCAGGTCCAATATTTTATCCACTGCAGTACCAGCATCACATGCCCAACATTGTACTAAGTGGTAGGAGACAGAGACAAAAAGCTAAAAGTTCCCACCCTCTCAAGGAACTTACTGTTAACACTGTGGGTAACGCCCAACAGATAAACAGCCAAATCCACAAAAATTCCCACAACTCCTCAATGATCTGAGTCCCCAGAGTGTGGCACCACGATGGCCAAAGATCTCTAAGCTTTTTGTAACTCCAAAATGTCTGTGATTTGATAAGCTGGCTTGTCCTTCCACTGAAGTGTATTCCAACCTCTCCATGCACGACATTTTGATCCAGTAGGATTTTTTTTATCATGTTAACTGTAATTTTCTCTCCTATTGCCCATAACCTGAGGTCTTGGTTGTCCAATTATTTGGATTAGCCAGTTCCCACAATCCTCTTTGTCCCTTGGGTACACACTCTTTTAAAAAAAATTAATTTTAATTTATGGAATAAAACAAGCATTTCTATAATATAGCACAATAAAAAAAAAGATGATTGCACATGAAACTGCTAATCTGCTATGCACAATTTACTATTCCTTTCAAATATACAACAAAATTATCGTGCAAATTTCTTTTTTCCTCCTCCCCACCCAGAGATGACCACCATTAGACACAAATAGGTATGTATATGCATATAGGTATGTATGTATATATGTATATGTGTATGTATATGTAGATATAATTGTTATATGGATATAGCTATGTATACATATGTACACATATGTGTAAAATTATTATATACATACTTCTATTTATCAGGTTTTTTTCTTGATGCAGATTGCATCTTTCTTCACATGTCCTTTATAGTTAATTTGGGTATTTACAATAGTCAAAGTAATATTCACTCAAAGTCATTCTTAAAACACTACACACTTGGCTATACACTCTTAAAAAAAAAACTCATTGGTGTTTGGAAGTATGTGAGGAACACTCCTGGTGTGTTGGAAAGTTCCTGAGATAGAAACCAGGAGTCTTGGATTCGAATCCCTTCTCTCCCACTAAAATATTAGACCATGAATAAGTCAGTTAACTTTTTTGGGCCTTGGTTTCCTCATCTTTAAAACTGGGGCTGAGTTACAACATTTAGAAAAATAGGAAAGTCACCCATTAGGGTAGAAAGGTTAAGAGACTGGTTGGTGTCCATGGCCCTAAAGCTAGCACCAGAACCCACTGATACTACCCCCTGAGAGCAGACTAGAAATGCAGGGGGAGCTAAGGTGCTGAACTATGTTTTTGGAAAAAGGAAGACAGCCAAGACCTTTTTTGTGTTCAAATCTGGGGAGTCTGGTTACTTGGGAGGACTTTCAATATCTCTACTTCCCAGTGAGGTGTATTTCCTTAGAGAAAGTATTAGGAATTGCTTGAGATCTTAAGCACAAAACCCCCCAAATCTGCCAACAGAGGCTTCTTAGAAAATGTAGGAACCCTTTCTTGTTCCTTCCAGTGGGCTTGTGTCATGGGGCCATGACAAACTGGACTAGAGAAAGAATCTCTGCAATCTCCTCCAATCTCAAAATCGCCTTCATTCTATACCTAATAAGTATTGAAAGCTCAAACCCGTCAACTTCTTTTTCAATTTGTTTATCAATATTTCTCATCAAACGTATCACATAAAAAGTTGAAACTAACATCTAATATTAGGCTCCATTAATCAATGTTATTATCCCAATTCCTTTTCTCCAATGCATCGTTCATTACTCAGGTTATTTGAAGGGGGACTAACATGATTTCAAGCCATGGCAATTTTCTAATTAAGTTATCTACTATTCCTATTTTACAGGAATAGAGAAAGTTACATTGCATTTGGGAAATTGGTCGGTACTTTCAATAGCTCTCAGTCTTTCCCTTAAAGAAAAACTCCTCTTTGTGATGTCATGATATTCTCCTGGTGGCACGATATGTCTATGAATCAGGGAACAATCTTCAGAGTCAAATTCCTGGATCACCTAAAGAACAATGGAAAAATAGAGGGATCCAGTGATTTCACACAAGTAGGGGTCTTCCTGTGTGTAAACATCCTTGACTGGTACAGATGGGTCTTGAGAGCCTTAGGGCTGGGTGGCACAGTACACAGAGCTCTAGATTTAGAGTCAGGAAGATCTGAGTCAATAATCCTGCCTGACATGTATTGGCCATGTGATCTTGGACAAGTCATTTGAGTCCTCTCAAGCCTCAGTTTACCTGTCTGTAAAATGGGAGAAATAATAGCATCTACTTCACAGTCATCTTCAGGATTAAATGAAATAGTATGTGTAAAATCTTATGCAAACCCTAAAGCATTAGAAAAAATAATAACAAGATTCATTTGGAATAGCAAAGGGGTCCAAAACATCAAGGGAACTAATGAAAAGAAATGCAGGGGAAAGTGGCCTAGCCATTCCAGATCTTAAATTGTATTATAAAGCAGCAATCGTCAAAACTACTTGGTACTGGCTAAGAAATAGAGTAGTGGATCAGTGGAATAGGTTAAATATGCAAGACATAGTAGTCAATGACTATAGTAATCTACTGGCTGATAAACCCATAGAGTCTAGCTTCTGGGATAAGAACTCACTATTTGACAAAAACTGCTGGGAAAATTGGAAAAGAGTATGGCAGAAACTAGGTACAGACCAACATCTCACACCATATATCAGAAAGGGTCAAAATGGGTACGTGATTTAGACATAAAGATGGATACTATAAGCAAACTGGGAGAACAAGGAATAGTTTACCTATCAGATTTATGGAGAACAGAAGAATTCATGACCAAACAGGAGATAGAGAACATTACAAAATGCAAAATGGATAACTTTGATTACATTAAATTGAAAAGTTTTTGCATAAACAAAGCCAATGCAACCAAGATTAGAAGGAAAGTAGAAAATTGGGAAAGAATTTTTACAACCAGTATCTCTGATAAGGGCCTCATTTCTAAAATATATACAGAATTAAGTCAAATTCATGAGAATACGATTCATCCCCCAATTGATAAATGGTCAAAGGATATGAGTAGGCAGCTTTCAGATGAAGAAATCAAAGCCATCTATAGTTATATGAAAAAAAATGCTCTAAATCACTATTGGTTGAAAAACGTAAATCAAAACAACTCTGAGGTGCCACATCACACCTATTAGATGGCCAACATGACAAAACAGGAAAATGATAAATGTTGGAGAAGATGTGGGAAAATTGGAACACTAATGCATTGTTGGTGGAGTTATGAAATGATCCAACCATTTTGGAGAACAATTTGAACTATGCCCAAAGGGCTATAAAAATGAGCATATCCTTTGACCTAGAAATAGCACTTCTATCTTTTTTTTTTGGCTACGCAATGGGGTTAAGTGACTTGCCCAGGGTCACACAGCTAGTAAGTGTTATGTGTCTGAGGCTGGATTTGAACTCAGGTCCTCTTGAATCCAGGACCGGTGCTTTATCCACTGTGCCACCTAGCTGCCCCGAAATAGCACTTCTAGGGCTGTATCCCAAAGACATCATACAAATGGGAAAAGGGCCCACACGTACAAAAATATTTATAACAGCTCTTTTTGTGGTGGCAAAGAATTGGAAATTGAAGGGATGGCCATCAATTAGGGAATGGCTGAACAAGTCGTGCTATATTTGCACTATAAGAAATGATGAGCGGGCAGACTTCAGAAAAACCTGAAAGACTTACATGGACTGATGTTGAGTGAAGTAAGCAGAACCAGGAGAAAGTTGCACACAGTAACAGCCACATTGTGCAATGACTAACATTGATAAACTGAGCCTTTTTCAGCAATGCAAGGATCTAAGACATCTCCAGAGTTTCATAATGAAAAATGATATTCACATCCAAAGAAAGAACTATGGCGTTTGAATGCAGATCGAAGCATACTATTTGCTATTTTTTTCTTCTGTTTTGTTTCGTTTCCTCTTTCAGGTGGTTCCTCCTATTGGTTCTAATTCTTCCTTACAACATCACTAATGTGAAAATATGTTTAATAGGAATGTATATGTATAGCCTATATCAGATTGCACGCCATCTTGGGGAGGGAATAGGGGAGGGAGAGGGAGAAAAATTTAAAACTCAAAAGCTCATGGAAGTGATTGTTGATAAATCAGAATACATTTTTTAAAAACCCTGAAGCATTATGTAAGTGCTGCAATCACTATTACCATCATCATCATCATCATCATTATCGAGTTGTTTGAGGCACTGAGAGAATAAGTCTGGCTTTAAGATTTCTTTTAATCCCCTCCCCAGAACCATATCTGTTTCCCATACCTACCACCCCCAGTCGCTCCAGCCTCATTAATCAGACATCCTAGACTTCTAATATAAAGAAACAGATCACTATTCCTGATAAAGAGGCGCTAAAGTAATTTTAAAAAGGAAGCTACCTAAAGACTCTCTTCCTTCTGGTGTGTAGGGTATTTTGGGGGAGGGGAAGTCATTCTGTCGCATCATAGGGTCTTTGTCTCCTCGTGCAGGGCAATGCCCCGCCCCGTTCCCCCGACACCAACCAAGGGGATCTTTTGTGCCCAGCTACAAAAATGACGGGTTATGGCTCTCTTACCTTAGTGGATTGCTAGCTGTTTGACCCTGGGCAAGTCATTTCAGCTCTTGGAGCCTCAGTTTCCCCATCTGTAAATAGTATTTAGACTGCTGATCTCACAGATGTGTTGTAATGAAAGTGCTTTGTAAACCTTAAAACATTAGATGAAGATGAACTATTATCATGCTGGCAGAAAATGCACATATTCTGACTTTAAATACCTTTAACTGTTCAACTACATGTCCTTTTCCTTCCCCCTCATCCCTAAATTAGCTCTGTGCCAGTTCTTACATTTGGATGTTGTCCGATTTATTATTCATAGGACCATAGATTTCGTGCTGGAAAGGGCCCTTAGAGGTCATAAAGTCTGGTCTCCTAGACTCCATAAAAATGAGGAAACTGAGTCACAAAGAGATAAAGTGATTTCCCTAAGGTCACGCAGCTAGTAAGTATCTGAGGTAAGATTTGAACCTGTGTCTAAGTCCAAGTACCTGGGACTACCTCTATTCAGTAACTGCCAATTTCAGCAACTTTTCTCCCATACTGACCTCCCAGTCCCTTATCAGAGCATCAGAGATGTTCTCCCCAGTAAGTCCCTTCGGATTTGCTTGGGCTTCTATGACTAAAGCATAGACTCTGCATAGGAATTGGAATGTGATGGGGATGTGTTTGCAGTGTTCCTTCCCAGGGGTGAGAAAAGTGAGAGGTGCCTAATAAATATTCCTGACCCACTTGCTTGCATGGATGGAGATATTTATGGTTTGCAAGACTAGGGCTATTAAAAAAATTCCATCTGACTTTTTTTCTATTAAGACTCCCTTTGTTACAGGGCAGTTTGGGGAGTGGAGCATTGAGAATCAACATTTAGAACACTTGGGCCGGGGGGTGGGGAGGAAGAGGGGGAGAGGCATAAAACATTCCATCCACACTATTCAGCTTATTTTAGTCAGAACTATGTCTACATGAGCCAACAGCATTTCACTGAGAAAGCTGCAGGGTATTCAGAGGATTAGATATACTCTTCCAGGCCCTTCTCTTTTTGGGAGGTGATATGTCAGGCACAGTGGAAGTAACAGAATATACTGGCAAGAACAGTGGACTTGTCCAAAGACTGGGGTTCAAGACCTGACTCTGATACTTTCTAGCTATGTAATCTTGGTTAAGGGCAGGTAGGTGGTGCAATGGATAGAGTGCCAGGCTTGGAATCAGGAGGACTCATCTTCTGAGTTTAAATCTGGCATCAGACACTTACAAGTCACTTAACCCTATTTGTCTCAGTTTCCTCATAGGTATAATGAGCTGGAGAAAAAAATGGCAAACTACTCCTATATCTTTGCCAAGAAAACCCCAAATGGGGCCACAAAAAGTCAGACATTGCTTATAAATGATTGAATGACAAAGCTTGGGCAAACCATCTCAGGCCTAGCAGAGTGCCTGCACATAATGGTGTTTAATAAATGCTCACTGTTATTCCATTGTCAAATCCTAGAAGTGAGTAAAATATCATGGAGCAATGGTGACCACAATGATTAGTGATAAGAGTCATCAACACAAAGCCATAACTTTTCTTCTTCAAAATGCGGCTCACTAACTTATTTATGATACTGGCAGATTTTTCCATTACTTATTCATGTGTTCATTTGTATTTTGGAGGAAGTGGACCAGTGCATAGAACAGTCAAGATGGTCTGGCTCAAAGTCCTGCTTCTGACCCTTGTGACCATGGGCAGGCCACTGAACCACTAAGAGATGAGATGCTGATATATCAACAGAGGGAGTTCTCACATGAGGAGCTTCCCATACCTGATAAAATCACAGTTGTAGATGTCACTGTTCCAAAAAAAAAAAGCACCACTTAAGTCTTATAAGGACACAGTATCACTTGCTTGAAATATTGCATCAATACAATTCATAATTGCAATTGATTCCCTTTCATCTATCCTTAAAGAGCCACACACAGTAGCCCTGAGAGCCATATTGGGGTTGTGGGTTTGCCACCCATGGTAGCAAGAAAACCTATCAAAGTCCTCATGAGGCAGGAGTGGGTCAATTTCTTTTCCTAAAAAGGCACTGAAATCCTTGTCAAGACTCAATTGGCTCAGGACTAAAGACCCAGGATGCTGATGTAGCTTCCTGGTCTCCTGAATGTACAAAGAAGTTTCTCCTTGAGGTCTGACTTGAAGACCACCATGGGCAACTCAGAGGCAGATGAGCTGTGCTCAGCTGAATCAATATGGCATCCAAGTCAAATATTCTTACTGAATACACTCTTTGCCGTGGCTAAGTACATCTCCTTTTGTTAAGTATTCAATAGACTACAAGTATCTTATTTTATACCAAGCTAAGCTACCAAAGGCAGCCTGGTTGGTCCTAGACCCCAGTGCCATTGCAGATATGGAAGAGGAGAGAAGGGAAATCTTTTTGGCCATCTTTTTTATCACTCTGACCCCAAAAGGAAGTCTGGATGAGGTAAAATGGTTACCATCATTGGCAGAGGGAACCAAGTGTAGTTTTGACCATAAGACAATCTTTACAGAGCCATTCAAAGTCTGCAAACAACTTATATACATCATTCATCTCTTTGTGTTGCATACTCTATGGTCTTGTTAGGTGCCACAGTAGATAGAGTATTGGACTTGGAGTCAGAAGAACCTGAGTTCAGATCTGCCTCTGATACTTACTGAGCAAATCACTTATCCTGCCTCAGTTTCCTCATCTGTAAAATAACAGCACCCACCTCTCAGGGTGGTTGTGAGGATTAAACCAGATAACACAGTCGGGGCACTTTGCGGACCTCCAGTGCTGTTTACGTGCTAGGTGTTAACCATGTTCCCAACGACTTTGCCTGAGCGAGCTTCAGCAGAGAGGTGCCATTTATTCCTTGGAATATCAATATTAGATGCTGAAGATGCTGTGTCTCTGTCTATAAGTAGCACAGGGGGTCTAATACTGTATAGATTTGGACAGATGGCTTGCATCTCAAAATCAATCATTCATTACACAAAGTAGTCTGTCCCTAGCTAAGGGCCTGAAACAAATCAAATTAAAGAACATTGAAAGTTTCACTTTAAATATACCAGAATGGAGGAAGACGTGGCCTCAGATGACAAACAGCCTCCCTTGAAGCTCTCAGCTCTCAGAGCAATCCTTTTGTCAAAGGCCTAGCACAAGTCAGTAGTTTTAATGTCAGTGAGAAGCACATTAAACACCTAGTCGGTGTTTAATAAGCGTGTGTTGACTTGACTTCAATCATGAATTTCTTATTCTACAGTGCGGGCAAGAGTGGGGTAGGGGGAGGGAGGAGAGGAGAGGAAGAATGGGTTGACTTCATTCTAATTTGACTCAAAAGCCGTTACTTGAAAATCCTCTTTGCTCTGATTAAAATTTCCCAAAGGACTCTAACAGCCCAAGGCTGCCATCTTCGTTTTCAATCAGAAGCATATGAACAATCCCAGCATAACTGCTTGTGTGTTGGTTCGAGTATGAATAAGCACTTGGAGCTCATTTACAAATAAGGCCAAATGTCTCTCAAGAATAGACTCTCCAGGTAAGATTGGCTCCAAAAGGCAGACCCACCTCAGATAAATCAGGTCATGCTGTCCGTCTTCTCTTCTAAAGTTGTAGTGTGTTTCTAGAAGCTTTTGTTGAGAGAACTTGGGCGACTATAGTGTAGACAAGGGACAAGGAAACTGCTTCAATCAATTGGCAAGTACATATTAAGCACCCATTCTGTACCATGCACTGGCTTGGCACCATGGGCAAACATCTAGTAAAGGAGACAAGGAGCACACAGGTTCAGAATCGTGTGTTAAGAAAATGTCAAGAAAGGAGGCTGGCCACCAAGAGTCCAACAGAACGCAGGTAAGGAGGGGAAATCCAGGCAGGTCTAATGGTGGACAGGTGGGCAGTAGAAGAGGTAATTTGGCTGCAGTCTTAGACCCACTGATTCATAGAGTTTTAGAGATGGGAAGGACCTTGTTTATAGATCATCTATTAGTTCAACCTTCCGATTTAAAAGATGAAGAAATTGAAGGTAAGAAAAGTTAAGTGACTTACCTAAAATCACACTGGAACAACAAAATCTATGCTCGAACCCGAGTCTCCTGTCTGCTGGTCTCAGGCTCTGCAGCTCCAAGATGGGTAGAAGAATTCGACCAAGAAAAGGTTATGCCACACCGTAAAGTACAATATAAATAATAGCTGTCTCCATCTGGGGAAATTCTTCCCATCCTTCAAGGCAAGCTTCAATTGCTACCACCTCCAGGAAGCCTCCCCTGATACTCTAGCCAGCAGTGGAATAATAGCTATTATTTATATTGTACTTTATAGTAACAGAGCATATATATTATCTAAATTAATGCTTATTCAAATTCTATGAAGTAGGTATTACAAGTACTGTCTCCATTTTACATAGGAGGCAAATTAAGGATGAGAGAAGTCACAAAGTTAGTGACTGTCAGAACCAGGAACTATGAACAGCTAATTTGAATGCAATTCAAATATTTGTTAAATGCTGACCATGACTACTGCACTACAGTGGAGACAGTATTGGCATCCTAGATAGATATCGTGCTAGACTCAGTGTCTGGAGAACCCGGGTTCAGATCCTGCTTTCCATGCTTGGTTGCTATGTGACCGTGGAGAATTCACATCACCTGAATCTTAGTTTTCTCATTTATAAAATGAAGACAATAATGACTGCACAACCTGCCTCACAGGATTATTGTCAGGTTCAAATGATAGGTGGGCAGCAAATAGAGTGCTGGGCTCAGAGTTAAAAAGACCTGCATTTGCATCCTGCCTCAGATACTTTACTAGCTGTGGGACCTTGGGCAAGTCACTTAACCTCTGTCTGCCTCAGTTTCCTCATCTTTAAAATGGGGATAAAAATAGCACCTATCTCCTAGTGTTATTGAGAGGATCAAATGAAATAGTATTTGTAAAGCAATGGCAGCTATTATTATCATATAACATACATACAGTACTTTGCAAACCTTGAAGACAGTCAATAAGCATTTATTAAGCATCTACTATATGCACTATGCTAAGCACTAGGGCACTAAAGAGAGTCCCCACCCTCAAGGGGCTCACCATGTAACGGACTGCTTCATAAATGCCAATTATTATTGTCAAGACAATGGAGCACTCTATGTGATTATTGCTGTCCAGTCATTTCAGTCACGTCTGATTCTCCATGATGCTGTCTAGGGTTTGTTTAGCAGAGACACTGGAGTGGTTTGCCATTTCTTTCTCCATCTCATTTTACAGAAGAGGAAATTGAGGCAAACAAGGTAAAGTGACTTGTCCAATGTCACCCAGCTGGCAAGTGTCTGAGGGTGGATTTGAACTCAGGTCTTCCTGACTCCAGGCCTTGTGCTCTTTCCACCTATAAGGGCCAATTGTTATTATTAGTATATACAACTGGAAGCTTTCTTCTCCAAGCCAGTATTTTTTTCCACCTTTAATAAGCACATAAATATTTGTTGAATGAATGATTGGTAACACTCCAGACCCAGAATAAATGAGAATAAGGGGAGCATGGCAAGAGAAAGTCTGAATTGTAAAGGAGCAAGGGTGCACTCCAGGGGTATGAGACAAAAGGTTGGCTTCAAAGATGAGAAAGAACCCAGTTGTCCAAAATGAGATGAAAGGTCAGCCTTCAACCCATAGGATGGAAGACAAGTCCAAGTGGCCTGTGCTGTGAATCCAGAGGTCTTTTGCTTTGCCCTGGACTGATCTTAGAGACTGATGTAACATCACGGCTGGACTCTTCTAAGAAAAATTTACCGGAAGCCCTTTTCTACCCAAAGTTTTTGAAGCCTGTGACTAGAACGAAGATGACTAGTCAGTCAAACATGAAGACTGACGCATTTTTTTTTGCGAGACAATTGGGGATAAATGACTTGCCCAGGGTCACACAGCTAGCAAGCATCAAGTGTCTGAGGCTGGATCTAAGCTCATTTGAACCGGCGCTCTACCTACTGAGCCGCCTCGCCGCCCCAGGAGCAATACTTCTGAAGGGGGGACCTCTCTCTTTACACGTCTTTAAAGCTGTGAGTTTATGATTTTACAATTGCAGCTACAAGAAGGGATTAAGTGGCCTCAGCTAGAGAGACACTAGGCTAAAGGACCAGGGCAGTTATTGCCGCAGTTGTCTTCTGAGCCATGATGAAAAACATTAAACACGTAACCAGAGAAACGTGAGATCAAACATTCGAACCCTGCGGCCACGTTCGGCGCTCGCCGCAGAACCAGCCTGGAGTGTTTTATTTATCATCCTGATGAAACTGAAGAGAACACAGCCTAAATTCTACCTAGGGACTCAGCAGTAATACGGGGTAGTGATTCCCAATAGCATCTTGTGACTTACAAAGCGCATTCAAACAAGACAACAGACAGACTTCAAGGTTTCAACACAGCCTGTCTCCAGCGCTGTAATCAGCAGAATACGTCATCTCTCCCTTGGAAAATAAAACTCTACCTAGTCTTATGGAAGCTACAAGAAGTAACGTTGAGAGGGGGAGCCGTGAAGAGTGCCCGGTAATGAGCTGAGGATATAGGCAACTAGGGTTCGGGGTTTTTTTCCAAAAGAGTCTAACTTAATTAGGACACAGAATAAACGCAAGAGGAGTTAACTCAGTTAAACGGGAAGATGGTCCCCAGAGTGAGGACTGTTACTAATCAGTGCTACCGAGCAGCAAGAATTCCTGACATTAGTGAAAAAAATGCTATGGAAAATTCATTTCATGCTTGTCTACTCAGGTGAAACCCAGAGCCAAATTGTTATAGAAAACTAAAAGTAAGAAACAGAGAGTGGGTGAGCTAGGGATGGCTATAAATAGATGTCATGCAATTGGAAGATGGTGGTCATTTTGTTGACTTTGATACACACACACACACACACACTTACAGACCATGTAGACTATGACTCTCCATAGCGGAAGCCAGAATTAACTACCTGGACCAAGGGCCAGCACAGTTAAGATGTCACTACATACACATGTCCACTTTAATCAAAGGAGGAAATGTGGACATGTGGACATCCAGTTTTGAATATGAAAAATACATTCTCTTCCCTCACATTACAGTGTTTTGGAGTGGTCGCTGTCCAACAGAGTTTTAACTATAAATCATTCAATCAACTGGCATTTATTAAGCACCTACTACATGCCAGGCACAGTGTTAGGTAGAGAGGACACAAAACAAATCTGAACTTGTCCTCAAGGAACTTGCATTCAATTGGGAAGACACCTTTGTACACATATTGGATACAAAATAAATACAAGATCATTGGAATGAAGGAAACATTAGCAGCTGTCAGGGATTAGGGAAGACTTCATGAAGAGGATGACCCTTGAGCTGAGCCTTAAAGGAAGCTAGGGTTTCTAAGTGGTGGAAGCTAGGAGGGAGTGTGTTCCTGGATGGGTAACAGCCAGTACATAAACATGGAAATATGAGATGGAGTGCTATGTACGAGGAACAATTAGATTATTTTAATACATTTGAAGCAAAAAGTTGATAGATGAAGATGCACAGGGGAGTGGTAGGTGGCACATTTCCATCACAGATTTAATGAAGAGGGGGTGGGACAACCCAGAGATGAGTGGATTGGGGACCACACACATACATCATGGTGACAGAATGGGTTGAGATGGTCCAGGGTCATCAGGTGCGGGCCAGTGGAGGTCCTTATTACACAGGTGTGAGATACAATAGTGCCACAGGGAGGGCACTTTCAAGGGAGGAAATGTCCCCCTGCCCCAAGATGTTAGTGCCCTCTTTTAAAGCTCTGCTCACTCCATGCTGCTCTACTCATGCATGTCTCATACATACTCATGCATGTCTCCAAACAACAGATTCATAAAAATTTAAAAATCGATTTTGTGGCCTGCTCCTCCCTTGAAGTTTGGCTTCTTTGCTCATTACTCCACACAATCTTCTTAAGGTCACCAAGGACCTCCTGTTCACCAAATCCAGTGGCCTTTTCTCAGTCTTCTTTCTCCTAGGGCTTTCCATACCATTTGACTCTGCCGAGTATGGCTTTTATATGCACTCTCCTCCCTTGGAAGAGGGAGCCTAGAGATCCCAAATTCTCTGTCCAAGGTCACACAGCCAGCAAGGATCAGAGCTGGTCCTTGAACCTGGGTCTTCTGGTTTCCAAGTCTCTGATCCTTCCACTGCACCACAGACCTCCAAGCCTGCCTCATCCCACGTTCTACTGAGGTGGCTGGCCTCGAGTTCTGCCAGATGACCATCTGCACACTGATTAACTCTGAATTCTCTCTCACTCACTGGCCTTTGAATTCATAAAGAATCTATGTCCACAAGGATGAAGCATCACATATATTCACATACCATGATACTTTCATCATTCCAATTCAGGAGATTGAGATTGTTGATTTAGATCTGGAAAGTACCCTGGGGTAATCTAGTCCAACCCCCTTCATTGTACAAATGCATAAACCGAGGTCCAAGAAGACTCAATGATATATCCAGCATCACACAGATATGAGTGGCAGGGCCAGGGTTTGAACTTGTGTCCAACTTCAAATCCAACACTCCTCCTTTATTGTTTTTAATTTTATTCTTTTTATTCTGAATTTAAACACCAAATAAAATGAGCATTTTATATACAAAGTAAAATGAAGAATATCTTATGAGAAAATAGAAATTTTATTATATAGTGATAACACTGACTCTATTAGTTATATGGAATACATGATCTATATTATATAATAATAATATATTTATATATTTATATACAAATAATTATTAATAAATATGTATAATACACATTGAGCTATTGTATATTACATATTATAAGATAGATTATATGTGTGTGTGTATGTGTGTGTACATTCCTACTGGAGGAATATATACACATATATGTATATCTATATAGCATTTTACATTCCTTAATTAGGATCAAAAACTCATAGAAAAAGCACCTAATAGAAAATTCATAGAAAAAGACATTATCTTGTCTAAACCCTTCATTTTACAGACAATGAAATTCTGGCCTGGAAAGGTTACCCAGGGTAACCCAGGTACAAAGTGTCAGAGGTGAGATTTGAACCCAGGACCTCTGATTAGCTAAAAATCACTACTCTTTCACTGTTCTTTGCTATTTCTACTACCCTGGGGCTTCATTAACATTTTGGGAGGTTTCTGTTTCCTCTTGTTTTCTACTATAGCTGCAGTTAATTAACATTCCATTTGGTAGGGGAGTTTGTAATTTCCCAAGTCCCAATAGCACGAAGATTTAAACATTTAAACTCTGCTTTCGTACAACATGCTGGAACAACACAGAATCATGCCACCAAACTTCATATCTTGGCTCCTTCCAATGTGGGTGCTCTTGCCCCAGAGTGGGAGGTTTGGAAAACCAGCCCCCTTAAATAGCCCCTGGTCGGAAGTCTTCTTCCCAAAGGTTCTGGGTCATGGCAAGATGAGCTGAATCCCTGCATCTTGCTCTGCCTAAAGGAATCAGATGCCATACTCACACTTGGCAATGTTTGGCCCTGACATGAGGTTTTCAGACTCAAGAAGAGAGGACCCAAGGCCAGAGAGAACATATTGCACAAAAATTAAAAACAAAAAAGTTTTTCCCAAAAAAAATCTGCGTGGAATTTCAAACATATGCCTGACCACGCATGGTTATATTTTAACTCCCCCACCTTCTTCAGAGACATGCATGAATGGGGGTTCCTTCTGAAAATACGTAAAGGCTTATTTGCCTATGCCTTATTTTCTAGGATCTCTTAAAAGAAAAACAACACAATCTTTGATCACATATCTCATTTAAATTCAACCTTACTTCAAGATACAGTCTTAGTTGGTAGAGAAATAGTCAGTCTCAACTATTACCTTATGTATATTTCACATTTTATCTGTGGTAGATTAGCTTAGGTTGGTATGCCCAGAGGTGGTACTAATGAGGTCAAGGTTACAGATTCAATCCCCAAACCTTAACCTTCCTGAGCCTCAGTTTCTTCATCTGTAAAGTGAGAGGATTAGATTAGAGGACCACTGAGGTCCCATCTGGTTCCAGATCCTATCATGTTATGGATGAACCTGTTGAATTCCTTGGCTTGCTGTGGTCAGAGTCCTTGCCTGCCTATGCACATTTATGAGAATGTGCTTTCTTCTGCCCCTTCCTCCAATAACAATGCCCTCTACCTAACTGAATCCTTAGTTTCAGCTTAATATTCTCAGTCTCCATAAACCCCTCCCCAGTAGACCCACTCATAAAGACCTTTCTCTGCTCTGAACATCTGTAAGACTTTTAAATCTATCTCATGAAATTTGGCAAGCTCATCATAGGCTCTCTCGCATTATTTGCTAATTATCTCATGTCCATTTGTTCATTCCTTCAACAAATATTTACTGAGTGCCTTCTCCATATAAAAAGTCCATTAGCCTTGTCTCCCAATGTAAATTCCAAGTAGGAACTGCAATCTATGTCTCTTTTATGCCTCTCCACAGAGCCAAATGCAAATATTGGAAACATAGCAGGTTTTCTGTTACCATTTGGACTGATCTTCAAGATTTAAAAGAAATGTAGATGTGGAGGATGAAGCAGTGACAGGTGAAATCTTGACCAAAAAATCTATTCTTTATCTTCTCAACCCTTTAATAACTTCACAAGTAAGTTCTTTATGCCGCTGTAGTATTTGAAAACCAGAGATGAATAAGAGCAATAGAACATAGAACAACATCAACTTGATTAATTCACTGGATGTGGTTGGGCACACTACCAAGTAAAGCTATTAGAGTCCAGTTCCCTTCCATCCTTGAGCTTTCCTGAAATCCTTCCTTCTCCTTACAAACTCCATTAGAAAGCCAGCTTTCCCTTGATGATCTTCTTCCCTCGTGATTCTCTCTGATGGAGGCCACAGCTTCTCCTTCCCAATTCACAGGGAAAGAAAAACAAGCCAAGTACCTTCCTGAGTCCTATTGTCTCTTCCAGACCATTGTTTGGTCCCATCACTACACAGGCTCTTCTCCATGTTATCCTTTTCCCACCTTTATGACCATCATCTAGTCATCTCCAAGTCATGAAATCTTCCTCAATGCATCAAGCAATACCTCTCCTCTCCTCTCCATTTCTTCTCATCCTCCTTGGTTGTTTTGATATATATATTTGATGACCATCCCAATCTCACAGTTCCTTGGACTCAGTTTCCCTTCAATGTCTGCTACCCCTATCATGGCCACACCTTTGATCTCATCAAAACTACCAAGCAACAAGCATTTATTAAGCACTTACTAAATGCCAAGAACTGTAAACAATGACAAAAAACCAAACTCATCCCTGTCCTCACAGAGATTACATTATATTGGGAAGAACAACATGCAAACAGATTTCAAACTTATAGAAAATAAATATGAGAAACTGTCGTCTCCCAAAGATCTCAAACACTGAATTTCCCCTGCCTTTGACCACAGCTGCATCCACCTTCCCACATCCCATTCCCTCCTTCCTACTCTTTCATCTTATCCCAATCTTCAATACCTCTCACTTCTCCAGTATGTCATTCTTCCTTTTCTAAACATTCAGACTGGACCTCATGGTCAGACACTTTGACATTACTCTTGCTACCACCCTAGAATCCTTTGCCCTCTTCATGTTCTCTATATCTTCCTTGACAATCATTGTTGGCTTTTGGTCCCACCTCTTCTTCTGTTATTACTCCTGCATCATTGAACTTTGCTGGAAAAAGGCACAAAACTCTACTAATTGTGCATCATAACTTCAGCCAAGACCTCATGGGTACACCTCAATCCTTTCACTAATTTCAGATCTACTTCCTATAAAGTCATTCACAGTGGCTGGTCCAAGTTTCTTCCATTCTTCTGGCATCCCAAATCTCTACTTCTCTTTCTCTGGGTAGTAACACAATGAGCTATCTTCTTCTAAGACAGAGGCTATCTGACTTTATTCCTCAGAGAGGCTGAGCATGCTACAGTAGACAGAACAAATACACAAAGGAGCTATAATGTCACCATCTTGGGGATCTCCCATTGTGGAAACTCCCTCTATCAAACCAACTAGTAACACTATGGTACAGTGGAGAGAGCACAGGACTTGGAGTCAGGAAGCTCCAGGTTCAAATCCTATCTCTGAAATTTACTAGCTGTGTGGCTATGGGCAAGTCACTTAACCTCTGAATTGAACCTTGGTTTCTTCATCTATAAAATAATGAGGTTGAACTAGATGACCTCAAAAGTCCTTTCAGCTCCAAGTATGTGATCCTATGATCCATCCTTGACTTAGCAAATAAATCTTAGGGAATTGTCTGAAGCTCATAGAAATGATGTTTTCTAAACCTTCCTGGAATGTTGTCCTTCCGCATCTCTACCTCCAGGCTTCCCTGGCTTCTTTCAAGTCCCAGCTAAAATCTCACCTTCTACAAGAAACCTTCCCTTCCTCAATTCCTCTTAATTCTGGTGCCTTCCCTTTGTGGAATATCTACAATTTCTCCTGAATATACCTTCTTGTTTGTCTTTGTTTGCACATGGTCTCCCTCATTAGATTGTGAGCTCCTTGAGGGAAGGGACTGTCTTTTGCCTTTCTTTGTACCTTCAGTTATAGTGCCTGGAACATTGTTGGCACTTAATAAATGCTTATGGATTAACTGATTCTTAGCCTTTTATTGGGCCAAGCTGGCCCAAGTGGGAAGAAGACTCAGTTGAAGTCTTCTTCCATAACCCAAGGAAACTTGGGCTCCATTTCTACTTCTGGTTCTACCTAGCTATGGATTCTTGGGCAAGTCCATGAGCCTGTAAAGTTGCTAGCACTCAGTTTCCTCAACTGTAAAATGAGAAGAATCTCTGCTAGATGCCTTTGAAGGTTATTTCCAGTGCTGTGGTACTAGGATTAACATCTCTCTCCCAGCTGCAGAAGCCCTCTCTTCCCTTTACTCTTCACTCCTGTCTCAAGGAAATATGTGGCTCACCTCTTTGCCAACATTGATCCCCTCTGCCTAAGCCATTCTTCTCCTCCCCAACACACCCAGTCTTTCATCATCTTCAGTGTCTCCCTCTCCACAGATTATTCACCGTCTGCCCAGAAGAGCATTCAGTCTCTCCTGCCCCAAAAAGTCCTCCTTGTGACAAAAGTGCTCCCTCCTCAAGGTATCATCCCAGCTCTTAACCCCGTATGTTCCTGAGATTGTACCTCCCGTTCAACATTATTATTCAGTTGTTCCATCATGTCTGCATGGACCATGCTGTCCATGGGACTTTCTTGGCAAAGATTCTGGAGTGGTTTGCCATTTCCTTCTCCACTGGATTAAGGCAAACACAGGCCAAGTGACTTGCCCAGGGTCAACACAGCTAGTGAGTGTCTGAGGCTGGATTTGAACTCAGCTCTTCCTGACTCCAGGTCCAACACTCTATCCACTGAGCCACCTAGCTGTCCCTCATTCTACATTAGTGAGGAGTAAAAGTTCCAGTAAGCCTAGAACAGGGCAAAGGCTTCCCTGTATTAGCTTTTATTCTGACTCCCTTCATAATTCTCTGCCACCCAAGGCCAGCCCAGATATGGGAGGTGGGGGGAGGATGATTTGGGAAATCTTCAGGAAGAGTAGGGGTGGGAAGCGTCAACCTAAATTAAAAAGAAGACAGTGAATATAGCAAAAATTATGATCTTTAGTAGGGGTAAGGGAGTTGTAACTGGGGTACCAGGCAGCTGCAAGTGCCCTAGGAGTGGGCTAGACATTCTTATGAAGTATTGGGGGGGAGTACAATTCTCTGAACCACAGGACTTGCAGGTATGTAGGGCAGCTTTCACATGGTAAGTTGTCTTGCATAACAGCTGAAAGTCCATAAAGAAAGCTTTGGAGAGTTAAGTGTTTACAAATAATCCGAGGCCCAGGCTGGTCAGCCTCAGGCAGTTCATGGGTCTGGGAACAGGGACAAGGTCAGCTGCAGTCAGCTCCTAGTCAGCTGTGTTCCACTGGAGCCTAACTGGGCAGCTCGAGTCCTCATGTAAGAGCTATTTTAATGATGCGCCAAACGGCTGAGCCCATTTTGCTGGTCACTGTGATTTAATCCTGTGAGGGCTCCTTGTGCCCCCAAAATCAGGAACAGTTCCAGGACCTGTGTTTTCCCTGGTGCTGAGAGCTCCCAGGGAGGCGTTCAACATAAGCCCTCCTTCCTTTGAATTCTCTTAGCGTTTGGTTTATACCTGCTCTTCGTCTCCACACTATTTTGCATCATGCCTGATCATTCAAGTGTCATCCCCCACCACTATCCAAAAGTCAGGGGTCCGTATCCTTTGTCCTATCTCCTTCCCCCACACACATACCCCAGCCCTTAACCCTTTTATGTAGACAGTGGGCACTCAGTACAGAGCTATTCAGTTGGAAGCAGTTGTTAAGAGAACATTCAGCTTTAGTAAGCTTGCCCCCTAAATCTTTTCAATCTGGTTGTTCTACTGGAGGAGGAAAAGAAGGCAAAAAGCCGCAGTTCAGCTGCTCCTGACACACTTTGCTTAGACTCTAACCCCCTCTAGTGGAGAGATGGAGAACCTTCCATTTGTTTGGCAGATATTGACAACAGGAGTTACCAATGAGCTTCCACTGTGAAAGACTGAACGCATCTATCAATCACCCAACCCGCATTTATTAAGACAGTAGGCTAAGTACTGGAGGTGCAGAGATAGAGTCGGAATAGTTCCTGCCCCTGGCAAGCTTACATTCTCTAAGGAGACAAAGTAAACTCAATCTCTATAACAAACACAAGACGATTGGTTTGGGGGAGGCCCTCGAAGCTGGGGGAATCATGAGGCCAAAGGGCAAACAGTGGCTTCTCGAGAGACTTCTGACTGGGGGCTTCTTCAGGACCATAAGTCTGATGCTCCCGAGATGACCAAGGGGAGGTGAGGTGAGGGTTATAGTCTTACCTTTTGTTGGAGCCAGACGACCTCCCATTTGACATCAGTTACATGCAAGGTTCAAAGTCAAAGCAAACCTGGAAAGGTTGCCACGTACTTGAAGGTTACCTGTGTTCATTGCTACCCAGAATTCCTTTAAAGCAATCAAGACTCAAACCCACCCAGGGGCTAAGGAGGGGGGGGGGAGCGGAATCACGCAGCGCTGAAACGGTATCCCCAGTAGGGGCACTGTGTGAAGCACTGGGGAGGCAAAGAAAGACAAAGACAGCCTTTCCCTCAGAAAGTGGAGATTTTCATGACTTTATTGATTAAACTTGGAGGGTATAAACCATAGTAGGTCGGACCACTTCCACCTCCCACTGAAAAAACTTCTGAGTGGCTCCCTGTTATCTCCAGTATCAACTATAGAATCCTCTGTTTGGCATTCAAAGCTCTTCATAACCTATACCTTTCTACCTTTCTAGTCTCCTGCTTTACCCACATCCAGGTGTGCTAAAATACAGCAAGACCATTCTACTTGCAGTTCCCCAAACACAACACACCATTTTCACTGGCTGTGCCCCATGCCTAGAAGGCTCTGTGCTCTCTCTCCCCTTCTCTCTCTGTCTCTCCCTCAGTCTCTTTTTCTCTCTGTCTCTTCCTCCCTCCCTCTGTTTCTGTTTGTCTCTGTCTCTCTTTGTCTCTATGTCTCTCTCTCTCTCTCTCTCTCTCTCTCTCTCTCTCTCTCTCTCTCTCTCTCTCTCTCTCTCTCTCCCTGGTTTCCACCAAGTCTCAGCTACAATCTCTCCTTTTGCAGGAGGCCTTTCCTAATCCCTCCAACTCCTAGTGCCTTCCCTCCCTCTGAGGTGACCTTCCCACCACTCTACATGTGTCTTGAATGTACTTTGTTTTCAACATGTTGTCTCCCCCATTACAATGTACTCTCCTTAGGGCCAAAGACTGTGTTTTTGCCTGTCTCTGCAGCCCCTTGCTTGGCATAGAGCCTGGTACACAGTGGGCATTTAATAAATGCTTATTGACTAATTGATTTCATCAGTCTAGAGAGTGTGCCAGGTGTGGAACTTCTACCAGTGAGGGTGGACACTTTCTCTACTACTTAAAAGCTTGGAGCCTTGTCTGGGGCATTAACGAGGTTAAGTGACATGGTCACAGAATCAGTACGTGATACAGGCAGGACTCTTCCTAACTCCAACCCCAGCTCTCTAGCCAGTGAGAGGATATAATTGTAGGGCTCCCTATCAATTCTTCCTCGCTCTTGACACCAGATCAGCCCCTCTTCCTTTTTGATTGGACATTTCCATGACAACTTTCAATACTATTTCTCTTATATAAATTCCTTGTTTATACTGTTAGAATAGAAACTCTTTGAGGGCAGGAACTCACAATTTATCCCCAGCAGGTAGCGCAGTGCCTAGCACATAGTAGGTACTTAATAAATGCTTATCAGTTGTCTGGTTGATAGTTAATGTATTGAAGCCTACTCATGCCCACTAAATGTTTCTCCATTGCCCTTTGGGCAATTCTGATCTTCAATTTTGATGGAGGGATTGTTAGTTCATAAAACTGGCATTCATGTAAGACCTTGAATTCCCACATTCTGTCACACCCATCATTTTATTTGAGCCTTACAACAATCTTGTAAGTAGTTATTACAGATTTGTTATCATCATCATCATGCCCATTTTCCAGATGAAGAAACTGAGAATCAGAGAGAGCAAATGATTTCCCAAGGTCACACAGCTAATGAGTACCACAGGCAGGATTCAGATCTTGTCGCCTCCAGATCCAGCAACCCATCCATCATAGTACTCTGCCTCTCAGCTCCTCTCCCTATTAAAACCTGATCTCCAGAAAGCATCATAAGATTCATTGATAACAATAGAGTGACACCCCATTCCCAGGATTTTCCTTTTAACAAGAGGGAAGTGGATGGGGGAAGGGTGTCAAAGAATTCAGCCAAAGGAATGAAGCTGCAATGACAAAATTTCAGACTTCAGTGAACAAAAGAATATTTGGACTCACCCTTTCCTACTCTATCTATTCAAAAGTTCAGTCCTATGTAGAATTGGGTTCGCTAGGTGGTGCCATAGTACATAGAGTGCTGGGCCTGGAAGACTCATCTTCCTAAATTCAATCCACTCTCAGACACTTGCCCACCTATGTGACCTTGGGCAAGTCACTTAACCCCCTTTGTTTCAGTTTCTTCATGTATAAAAGGAGCTGGAAAAGGACTTGGCAAACCTCTCTCTCTTTTGCTTTTTTTGGTGAGGTAATCAGGTTTAAGTGATTTGCCCAGAGTCACACAGCTAGTAAGAGTCAGAGGCTGGATTTGAACTCAGGTCCTCCTGACTCCAAGGCCAGAGCTCTATCCACCTTGCTGTCCCCCCAAGTCTCTTTGCCAAGAAAACCCCAAATGGGGTCATAGAGAGCCAGACACAACCAAACAACAGCAAATGGAGAGTTTGGGCTTTCTTACCTATTTGAAAGAAAGAGTGAGTAGGAAAAGCTCCCTCAGTGTCTTCTCCTAGTTTGGGCACAGTTGGGGTGAGAGGCCCCCTCCCCTGACCTAGCAAATGAAATGCCAAGATGGAAAATGAAATCCAAAAGTATGTAAAATAAAACAAATCGATATTTCTTTTTTTTTTTGACACATTCTGGAATACACATACACACAAACAAGCCGACAATTTGAGATGCACACACACTTAGCTTCTCATTGCCTGACCTTGACCCTCCCCGAGGACAGCCCTATTAGTGGCAGCCTGGATCCCAGTTATAGGAGAATAATTCACTCATCGGTCTTTGATCCTTCTGCCAGGGGCTTCCATGATACAATGAGCTCTGGGGACATGATACAGGTGTCACATTTCACTTGGCTCCAGCCCCCACCCAGAAACCTGGGAAAAATCTCTTCCCTGCAACCAGTCAGCTGGCTCTCTTCAGCTGAAAGCATGTTGGCCACCCTTGCAATAAATGAATAAGATACCAGCGAACATTGCATGTTCTACAAATAGTAAATCAGTAATATGCCTCAGAAACCGAGAGCCCTGCTAGGTCACTGAGGTATATTTCAGGTTAAGAGCTAGAGAAAATATACCCAGCTACTCAGTTTTGCCTCTTTTTTGTATCCCTACCATTCAGCACAGTGCCTGGCACATAGCAGGCGCTTAATAAACATTTACTGACCGATGATTTGGTTAACACAGGCCCCGGTGCCTCCAAGTTTGAACTAAATGCCACTGTGTAGGTGTCCCTAGAGCTAGAAAGGACCTCAGAGCCACCTAATACTGAGACTTTTATCTGGACATCCTCCAGGAAATCTTACCTCATCCTTCAGTCCAAACCATAGGTTCATATTAAGATCTTAGGCTAGAAAGGACCTCAGGGCACATCATTTTACATCTGGAGAAACTGAAGCCAAGGGATAGGTAGTGTGACTGGGCCAAGATCAATAGGTAGTAAGGGCCAATGCTGAAATGGGACCCGTCCTCTGACCTCAGAGCCACACCATGCTGCCTCGCCAAATCCCTACGTTGCCTTGTCTTTTTTCAATTCTTCCAGTGTGGCTTATATCAATTGCTACATATTCTGTTAGAAGACAGGCGTACCAGTTGACTATTGGTGATGACACTGGAGATCCAACGATTTTGGAAAAGAATTTGGAATTATGTTTTGAAAGTAAAGTAGACCTAAAGTAGACCTTTTGATTCAGCAACACTACTTCTAGGCATATACTCTAAAGAAGATGAAAACAAAGGGAAATCAATCATAAACATTTATTAAGCACCTACTATGTGCCTACTACTCAACTCTCTGATGAGCACTGGGCATACCAAAAGAGGCAAAACACATCCCTGCCCTCAAGGAGCTCACACTCTAATTGGGGAGACAACATTCAAACAGCCAGGTACAAACAAGCTCTGTATGAGTTAGAGAGGAAACAATGAACAGGCGGAAGGCATTCGAATTAAGAGGGGCTGGGAGATGCTTCCTCTGAAAGCTAGGGACTGAAAAGAAGTCGGGGAAGTCAATAGGCAGAGTTGAGGAGGGCAAGTATTCTAGGAACGAGAGTTCCAGCTACAGAAAATGCCCAGAGCTGAGATGAAGTGTTGTGTTTATGGACCAGCCAAGAGGCCAGAGCTGCTGGATTGTGGAAGGAATTTCCTCACCGTGTGAGTACAATAGCGAGTCCTACCCCGGCCCTCGAAGGCCGTTGCGCATAAGTAGATGCCTAACAAATACCTGATAAGCTCATGAGTGAAAAACATACCTAAATATTTTGCTGCCTTGAAACTAATGTGGCATTGTTCCCAGCAGAGGGCAACCAAGAACTTTCAAATCTCGAGATTGAGAGAAATTCTGTTTTGGCAGCTCTTCCGTGGTTAGCTGAAATGCATTCTGACAGACGTGTGGATTCCTCAAGGTACCAACTGTGGTTTAGAGAAAAGAGATTAAACAAAAACATTATCTTTGCCTTCCTCTTCACCCCATCAAAAGGAAATGATCTCTACTATATATTGAAATGAATAACATGGCTTTCTTTTTCCAGAAATTATCATCTGAACCACAGATCAAATAATTATCTTTTTCTTTTCCTGAGGATATTTGACCCATGTAACCAAGACCTTCTCTAAAAGTGAGAGCTGACAGCCACATGGTGCACTGTGCTTCCCAAAATGCTTTATAAACATGAGCTCATTTGATCCTCACAAAACCCAGAATTATCAGGCAATCAAGTGGAACTTATTCAGGGGAAACCTTGACAGCAGGGCCAATGTTGGGACAGCCAGGGTTTATGGTCACTTAACAAGCAGTACCTAGACTTTGATAAACTCTACATCAGTATGTATCCATCAGTCAACTGATCAAAGATCAAACACTGTTTTCTATGTGCCACTCTCTGTCCTAAGGAACAAGAATGAAAACAAAGGGGGAAAATGTAAAACAATCACTGCCTTCGAAAGCCTCGAATTTAGTGGAGAAGATAACACATAAATAATTAGATATATACAAGATACAGAGTAGATGGAAAATAACCTTAGAGGAAGTTATTTCAGCTGGGAGAAGACGAGGAAAGGTCTCCTGCAGAAAGTAGCATTTGAGCTGAGTCTTCAAGGATGCCCTAGATTCTAAAAGGCAGAGGAGAAGAGAGAAAAGTGCTCCAGGCATGTAGGATAGCCAGGGCAAAAGTGTAGCATTAGGAAATGGAGTTTCATATGTAAGAAATAATAAATAGGTTAGTCTGGTTGAAATGTAGAATGTGTGGAGATGAGTAAAATATAAAAAGACTGGAAAGTACCACATTTTGAAAGGGAAAACCAGGAGATTTTCTATTTGATCCTGGAGGTAACTGGAAGCCGCGGGAGCTTGTTGGAGTATGGGGGAGGGCTCAACATGATTCAGTGACTTACAGGATATGCAGAGTGAATGAGACTGTATAGAGTATGACAAGATTGGGAACCTAGATCACTGGGAAGACAGAGGTGCCTTCCACAGTGAGAGAGAGGGTCTGGAAAGGAGAGGCTTGAGGGGTGAGTGGGGATAATGAGTGACGTGTTGAGTTTGAGAAGATATCCCATTTGAGACACAACACTGACAGTCAGGGAAGAGATGGTCAATAGATATACAGAATAAATACAAGTTAGTTCTAGAAGGGAGGCCACTAGGAGCGGAGAAGATTCAGAAAACCTTTATGGATAAGATAAAGTTTTACCTGAGTCTGGAAGGAAGCAAGAGATTCCACAAGGTGGAGGGGAGGATGGACCAACCTCAGACACTCGGACACAGATGTGGCCAGTGCAAAGGCATGGAGGTGAGTGATAGAGGAGTATGAGAACAAGTAGATCAGCCCCATTTTATAGATGAGGAAACTAAGGCTCTGAAAGATCAAGAGAAATGTTCACAGTCACACAAAAGATAATCCAGCAAATAAAGCACAGTTAGGATAAGTGGGAATCAAGATGATTTTGTATAATCACTTCAATTCCTACCTACCATAAACAAAGAGGATCAACCTTGAAGGAGTGCTGATGTCATTTATTCTCATAGTAGAATTGCTATTGCACAGAGTTAGGAGCCACCTTGTGTTAAATAAGAGCAAGAATTTTCTTTTAAAAGACAAGTCAAGAGGGTGGCAAGGTGGTGCAGTGGATAGAGCACTGGCCCTGGATTCAGGAGGACCTGAGTTCAAATCTGGCCCCAGATACATAACACTTACTAGCTGTGTGACCCTGGGCAAGTCACTTAACCCCATTGCCTTCAAAATAAATAAATAAATAAATAAATGAAAATCAGGTGAGATCCATGCTAAGGAGGTAGAATGATGTACGATGATTCAGTCTGAGAAGGAGCAGTCAGTAAGACAAGGAGGAGAACCGGGAGAGAGCGGTATCATGGAAGCCAAGGGAAGAGTGTCTTGGAAGCTATGAGGACCTACTGGGGAATAAGTTCAGAAAAAGAACCACTGACTTAGCTTTTAAAGAGTCATTAGTGACCTTAGAGAAAATGGATTCAGCCCAGAGATGTAGGAGTCAGGTGTCATATTACAAGGAATTCAGAAATGAATATACAGTGAGAAGGTGGAAGCAGGGAGTAGGTAATAAAGGAGTTTCTCAGTGAAAAGGAACAAAGATATTGGATGATAATTTGAAGAGACATCAGGCCAAATGAGAGATTTTTTTTTTGAGGAGAGGAAGTCTTCAGCCACATCTACAAAATGTTAATAATAATACTTGCAACTAACACAACTCTGAGCTTTCACCTATCATCTATTAAACTGGCAAAGATGACAAATGATTGAAGTTGAAAATGCTGGTGGGGCTGGCCAAAGACAGGCATACTCATTCACTGGTGAGGGAGATATAGATTGGTCAACAACTTTAGAAAAAAATTTGGAATCATATTTCAATAGTCCCTAAATTATACCTTTTGATCCAGCAATACTAATCCTAGGCATATACTCTAGAGAAGACAAAATCAAAAAGAAAATACAAAATTATTTATAATACCTCTTATTGTTGTAGGAAAGAAGTGGAAGAAAAACGAGAGTCCATTAATCGGGGAGTGGGGGAGCCAGTAACAACACATAAATGCAATGGAATACTATTATGTCATAGAGTATGATGAATATACAGAATTCAGAGAAAAGTAGAAACCCTTGCATGAACAGAAGAGAACTGAAGTAAGCTGAACCAGGAAAGCAATTTCTATGACAACAATAATGTAAAGCAATGCAACAGAACAACTTCAACACTGATTTAGTCATCAATGATGCCTTCAGAGAAGTGAAGGTAAAGTAGTGATGTCCAGTACTTGATAGAAGTTACCATGTTACCTTCTGGCAAAGAGGTTCAGAAGGAGGCATACTTGACTTCTAAAAGAAAATTCTTGCTCTCATCTAACACGGGGTAGCTCCTAACTCTGTGTGAGAGCGATTGTACTAAGAGAATAAATGACATCAGGACTCCTTCAAGGTTGATCCCCTTTGTTTATGGTAAGTTGAGTCCAGGATTCCGCATTGATTTCTTTTATTTGGGCTTATTTGTTACAGGAGAGTATGTATGAGTGGAATCACGGGAGAGTAATAGTGATGGGGGTTTTTAATAGTTCATGAATAAGACTTTACAAAAGAATCTACTGTCTTTCTGCCTCAAAGCATCGTGGATGTCAGCCAATCAGTCAGCCAACAAGTATTAAGCATCTACTATGTTCCAGGTTCTGTGCTAAGTTTCAGCATTACAAAGAAAGGCAAGACAGTCACTGCTCTCAAGGAGCCCATGAAGGAAACAACATGCAAATGATTAATTTTTATTTTATTTTTTTTATTTTCAAACAAGCTATATAAAAAATAAATTGTGATAGTCTCAGAAGGAAAGCACTAACTTTTAAGGGGGGTGGGGTAGGCTTTTTCAGGAAAATGGGATGTGAGTTGAGACTTGAAAGAAGCCAGGAAAGCCAGGAGGTCCAGATGTGGAGGGAAGAATTTCCAGGCATGGGCTACAGCCAGGGAAAATGCCCAGGGCCAGGACATGGAGTGTCTAGAGTGAGGGACAGCAGGAAGCAGGCTCACCGGCTCTCAGAGTACTTGGTGGTAAAAAGTCTTCAGCAAACCTAATCAATTTACATTTACTAGTAGATTGCATACCCCTTGAGGTTAGGAAAGGTGTCTCCTTAGTCTTGATTTCCCCAACAGGCTTAACGCAGAGTAAACACTCAATAAACGCCTTTTGGGTGTTTGAAAACTGAACTGAAATCAACTAATTCTACAGCTCTGCTAATCGGCTTTGCTAAAATGCAATCAGAATACTGCAGGTCAGCGTGGGACACGTTTTCAGAGAACACATTTCACCTAGTGCTAAGCAACTATGACGTAATGTTGCCAGTGATATTTATTAACAGTCTTTGGAGGTAGACACTCAAGGCTGAAAACTGAGCTGTCCTTTAAGCACCTCTTGTCACTTGCAGAGACTCAAATTGCTTTTTTGTACATGATCCCGTTGGTATTTGGCCATCCCTCAAAAGACTGGAGGCCTATGGTAATTTTCATGGTAATTTGTTAAGAAGTACATAAGGAGAAGCAAAAGTAATAGCCACTCCTGATAATGCAATGTGATACAATCCATTCACCAAGAGTCTTCTCCCTGGGAGGCCCTGGAAACACATATACAAAAAGGAGACAGTATAGATCTTCAATGAGCTTACTATCTACTGAAATATTAGCACCAGGTTCTTTGGCATAAAAAGCCCAGAACTACCCATTGGAACATAACTATTTCAACGACTGATAGCTTAGAAGATGAGTTATATTCTACTGTGTTTCAGAATAAGAACCTTCATAGAACACCAGGATCTGAACCCAGGTCTTCTGGCTCCAAACTGAACTACACCACCATTCCTAAGAGATGGCTTAGCACACAATGAAAATCTGTTTCCTGTGGGGTTTGTTTTCCCCAAATGCCCCCCTGAGCCTGACCTTTTAGTAATAATAATAGCATTTATAGCTTGCAAAGTACTTTACTAATATTTCATTTGATCCTCACAATAGCCCTGGGAAGAAAGTGCTATTATTATCTTTATTTTACAGATAAGGAAGGCAGATAGAACTTAAGTGACTTACCCAGGGTCATACAGCCAGTAAGTGTCTAAAGCTGGTTTTGAACTCAGGTCTACCCTGACTCTAAGTTCAGTGTGCTATACGCTGAACCACCAAGCTATCTCAGCGTTCCTATAACACATTTTGAATTTTACCCCAATTATCCTGCCCTCTGCGAAGGGCACTACAGCTCTGAGGTGCCAGATTTAGAAAGAGGAAAATTCTGTGTCCTGTGAGATCGAGAGGTCAGAACGACCACCTTAATTTCCCCTAAATTCCTCACCCTTTCTCTCCGCCCCCTCATCACAACAAATGTTAGAGGAAGTCAAAATTAGCCCCTATAAAGTTATTTTCTCTTTCTGGAAAAAGAAGCCTGAGACTTGAGTGAAATGCTATAGCAGCTCTTTCAAAGGTCTGTGGATTTTGCCAGCAGGAAAACACAAAGAAAAATGCCACAGGCTATTTGTGGAAGCCTGCAGCTGGACTCAGAAGCCAACAGGAAATCATTGCTGACATGCCCATTGCCTCCAGTTCTGATATCCTTGGGCCACCCTGAGGTCAATGGCTCCAGTGGCTGGGAACAAATCAGACTTGATTCTTGGGTAGCTGCTCTGTGGAGTTCCCTCCCAACTTGGTCCATTGCTCTACCCAAAAGGTTAAAGAAATGGAAGGTTCACTGTGTCTATTCACTCATCTTTTGTCCTTCTCCACCGGCGGAAAAGAATAAAGGATGGGGACAGAAGGTCCCGAGGAGGGCCTTCTCAACAAAGACCCTCCCAAAAAACCCACCCCTGAATAATCCGAAACCCTAGGAAAGCTCGAGAACCAACCTCTTCATCCACGGGTACTTCCCACTTCTGAGGGACTGACTTAGAGTAAAACTGCCAAAGATTACGTTACAATAGGTACTTTGGGTCTGCCCTTGGCTCAACTCTTTTGCCCAAGCCCCAAAGGGCCTAGCACCCTCCCGAACGGTAGGCCCACCAGTCTTGGGCTCTGGGGTGCTCAAATATTGACTTTTCCACGTACCCACCAGCAGCTACAGTAGGAGCTGATATAGTTTGCAAAGCCTGTGGGCGGGCTTTCAGGATTTTCAGTAAAAACGTTCAGAATTTTCAGTAAATATCATTTGATCAGGAATCAGTGGAGATCTGGGTCTGAATCCTACCTGTTTGCTACCTGCATGACCTGAGGCAAATGGCCTCACTTCTCTGGCCCAGTTTCCTTATCTCCAAGATGATGGGGTCCAGTAGTATAATCTCCAAGTCCCTCCCAACTCTGAGTCCCGGAATTGCCTGGGATTCCCTCAAGGGTAGGAGGTTGAACTCCAGAACATTCTGAAAAAGAGCCATTGTTCAGACCACCTGAGGCACCCTCTGTGATGAATTCTGAAGGACCAGGGGCCCTTTTTGCGTCCCTTCTCCAAGCTCCCCACAAGTGCCCCAGGGCCATTCTGCAGAAGGCACTGACGTCTAGGCTGGCTCTGTGACCAAACCCAGATTAGGAGGACCCAATTTTCCCTAGAGCATCTCATTATTAGAAAAAGCACCATCCACAGTCCTTGCCCTAGCTTCGTGACCCTGGACAAGTTATTCAGCCGCTCTGGGTCTCAGTTAAATTACTGGGTCCATTCTGTTTCCAGTCTTCTACAGTTTTCCCTTACATTGCCTAAGCAATAGAAAACTTTGTCTTACCAATGGAGGAATCAGGGTGGTGCAAAGATTTGGGAATGAGAGCCTAGAAACAGGCCTCAGGGCTGGGGGGGCATCAGTAGCCTGTAAAGCTGGAGAGTGAAAGCATAGGGGATCTCCAGAACACAGTCGTAATACAGGTTCAGCAATATCCAGACATACACCCAGTATGACCAATAAACTGGGTTTTACTCTCTCAGGATGTTATTGTAGGTGTCTTTAAATGGTGCCACAGGGTAGCCAGGTGGCACCATAGTGCACAAAGCACCAGGCCTGGAGTCAGGAAGACTCATCTGCCTGAGTTCACATCCAGCCTCAGACACTTACTAGCTGTGTGACTGTGGGCAAGTCACTTCACCCTGTTTGCCTCAGTTTCCTCAATTATAAAATGAGCTGGAGAAGGAAATGGCAAACCACTCCAGCATCTTTACCAAGAAAACCCCAAATGAGGTCATGAAGAGTCAGACATGACCCAACAACAATAATAACAACAACGGCGCCACAATTCCCTGGAAGGATTCACTTTCTTTCCACAAATTGGTTTCTCCCAATGACTAGTGTTTTCTTGGGAAGGACCAAACTCAAGAGTCTCTGCATTCACTCCAGTGCTAGTAACTGTATTCTATGGAAGAACAACATCGTGTGGAGATTTTAAATTTAGATGGTATTTACTGAGAGGCAGAAGAATATGGAGGATAGATAGTGAGGCTTGGAGTAGAAAGGTTAAACGCACTGCTCGTAGTCCTCAGCTAGCATGTGCCAGACATAGGAAGACCTGTGTTCGAATCTTCTCTGACACATCCTGGCTGTGTGACCCTGGATTCATCACTTAACCTCTTTGTACTTTTAGGAGATTCTCTAAGGCTCTAAGTGGCAGATGAGTTGCTTACTTTTATCAGTGATGGATGGTTCCACTCAAGCTAGGCTGAAGAAGTTACCAGTCAGGACCACACGTGTTAAATGAACAAGATAAATAATAGTGTTTTCCATACACCATTTGGTTTGAGCCTCACCACAGACAACTCTTCCAGGTGCTCCTACCTATAGCATGGACCTCATTTTGCACATGAGGAAACTGAGGCTCAGAAAGGATGGCACTTGCCCGTAGTCCTATAGCTAGACTGGAGCCCAGGTCTTCCCGACTTCATTCTACCTACCACACCACATTCTCATGTAACAGTGGGCTGGCTTCCTATAAGCTTAAAGGCCAAAGTAACTCTATGGCAAAGGTAAGAAAGTAAGCCTCTGTGATGGCTAAAGAAAAAGAAAAGGACTGATGGTCCCAGGAGGAAAGAAGAGTTCTCAAGTTCATAGAGAAGACGATGGATGTAGAAGAGAAGGAACCTCAGGGGTCAGCTAGTCCAACCCTTTCCTTTTACAAACTAGGAAACAGAAGCACAAGGGAGTTAAGGGACTTGCCCAGGGTCATACAGCTCTTAAGGATCTAAGGCAGGTTTGAAAACAGATCTTCCTGACTCCACATCCAGTGCCCTATTCATAAACCAGAAATTGTCTTCGTTATCTAGAGTACTGGCCTCGTTTTGATGAACAATTAGATCATTTTATCATTGATAGGACAAAGCTTTCCATTGCCTAGACTACCTGAGTACCTGATGACATACCCGAGGAGCACAGAGGGTGAATGACTTGCCCATGGTCACACAACTAGGTGGCGGAGTGAAAGCAGTGACTTGCTTGAGCTCTCCTCCAAACCCCTCCAAATACTCAATAAAAAATGGCTCTAAACAAATTCTGAAGCAGCAGAACCCACAAAAAGACAGAATGAAACAAATTTCCAGCCCAAGACAACCTGGATGGTTGATCAGAAAGGTATATCGGGCCGGGCTGGGAGCTCAGCACAGCACAGCATGGCGTGGGCACACAGGCCGCAAGGAACCTGGAGCAGGCCTCAGAGGACTGAATCTCGGGCAGCTGTGGAGTTTTCCAGACTCCTCAATCCACTAATGCCAAAGACAACTTACAAGGTCGGTGGGAAAAGTCTGTTTCTGAGGTGCTGAGACAGGAAGGCAGGGTGTCAGCTCCATTCCCCAAGAGCATGACCCTGAGGAGGGCAGCTGCTTCCTGAGATTCCGGCCCATAGACTGAGGAGGAATCCAGTGGCTGATCAGAGAGTGATTGCAGGGATCTCTTTGCCAGTGCTGAGGCAGGAATCTCTTGCTTTGCCCGTGTGTGGATCTGGGTCACAGTTCTGGGTGGCGGTGCTGGGGTAAGGAGGTTGGCAAGACTGTACAACTGCAATTGTGTGGCTAGTACTGGACAGGGTGAGTGGGTAGGCATACCCTCTTGGCAGAATTTAACCAACATAAGGTTCATTTGCACTATTAACTTGCCCAAGAGCTGGAGGCAGGATTTGGAACATCAATGTTTTGGCTTGTGCCTGCCCCAAGTTTCTCCTCTAAGTGTGCTTCTCATTCTTCAATTGAGAGAGTAGGTTCCCAGACTTGGCGGCTCTATCAGACCCACTGAACGGGACGATTGGGTGCACTTTCCTCACAACAGCCCCAACAGGCAGGAACTGCCAGCATCGTTATCCTCTTTCGAGAGACTGGGAAATTGAAACTCAAAATAGTAGTGTAAGAGTCAACTAGAGTTCAAAGTCACGCTTCAGACAACTGATGCAGCAACTTCTGTTGTCCCCCCTCAAAATCCCCATTTGCCCACCGCTGCCATAAAATAATGTGGCCAATCCTATCCCAGCACCTGGAGTAGCCCACCTCTGTTGAGATGATTTATGCTAGTAGCCCAGTTCCCAGGAAAGGTTCCCTAGTCACAGGTGTGTGCCGTAGCCTGGATGCTGCCTTTATCCAGATGAGTGACTATCTAGTCTTCCCTCAAACTAATTGCCAAGGATGTTCTTCTGGCATTCCAGATCTCCCAGTCTGGCCAGGTCCCATCAGCTCTGACTACACCAATAAAGAATGCATGGAAGACTCGCCTCATCCAAAGCAAGGTAATGTGTGCAGAGAAGGAGTCCCAAGTCGCTTCGGAATGTTCACATCCAGCAATTCACAGGAACAAATGTCTACCTCAGCATCAGTGACATCAACAGCACAGAGTCTCAGCTATTTCTGCAGACACCTAACTGAAAACTAAAGGATTCTGTTTTCTTTGCAAAGCAACGTGTAAGAAAAAAAATAAAACAGAATCTTCCTGGCTTTTAAACACTATTAGTAAAGCACTCAACATTTTAAATGACTAGAAGGCAAACAGCCAGGCATTTTCATTGACGCCGTGTTCCAGAAGCCCACCTGGGGTTTATTTTTTCTTCCCCACTGTCAGCCTAATTAGTCCTGGAGCTGGCCTATCAAGTTGCTGCCACACATTTTCAAAGGGCTCCTTTTCTTGAAGATAAATCTTGCTGACATTTACCACCCACTTTGTGATGCTGGTGGCACCGTGGCAGCTCCCACTGCCAACCACTTCCCTTGGCTAACAAGTCACTTCACCCATATATGATGTGGAACTCAGAAACATTTTTATCACCTGACTTGTCATTGTGGCCACATTGTGGCCAAGATTTTCTGTGCATTTCAACTGTGTCCCTGATACCATTTCTCTGAACTGTATAAGTGCCAAGAAAGACTGGCCCGAGACAAAATGGTGAGAGATCAGCGATTAGAAGGGAGAGATGGATGGAAGATGTAAAGAGGCAAATGTAAGCTTCATGATAGGAAAAGCCTCCTAACAGGCAAACCTACCCCAAAGAGGAATGAATGGGCTGTTCTCAGGAGGGAGCTCCTTCTGTGCTCTGGAGGTTTCCAAGCCAATGAGAGGTGAAGACTCATTGGTGGCTTATAGGATGTGTCCTTGTTCAGGTCATAATCAGACTAGATGACCTCACTATGACACTTTGGGACTCCTGTGTACTTTTCACAGCCAGTTTTATTATCTTTATTATCTTTAGCTGCTTCTAGTTGCTACCAATAGTATGGGCCTTAGAAGAACTCTCTCTCTCTCTCTCTCTCTCTCTCTCTCTCTCTCTCTCTGTTGTGGTCTAGGGGTGCTAAGAACCCAAAAATCAGGGGCAAAAGGCAAAAGTTCTGCCTTGAAAGAATTCAATTCAAGCCTTCTTTCAGTCAGAGATAAGCTTTATTAAAATACCAGTTGGCCTGCATGAGATTTTAAGAATCCACTCATTGTGACGCTTATGGGCCATATTCCTAAGGAATCTGAGCAATGAGGGCAAGATGGACCCTTATATACAGAAAGATTGTGGGAAGATCTGGATGTGATTAAGGAGTGGCCAATAGCTTGGGATGACTAGGAGGCAACAGAGAAGGGGTCTAGATAGAATTAAGGAGTGGTGAAATAGTCTGGGGTGGGGCCAGGTGCAGATAATTAGGGCCGCAATGAAAGGACAGTTAAAAAGATTATACTGGGATGGGCCAGGTGCTTCAGGCAAACACCAGCAACTTAGTTCAAGGGCTTTGGGGTCCTTTTAGGGGTCCAGCATGAATCCTATTGCCCATCGAGTCTCTGTCTCTGTCTGTGTCTTTCTCTCTGTCTGCTCTGTGTCTGTGTCTCTCACCCTCCAGATGTTTGAATTTGAGCATTAAGAACTCAACTGAAGATTACCTTCTCACTGGGTGTTTGTTGGCCTTCACTTTTGAAGAAATGACATCATTATGCTAGAGTCAAGTTTTAGTGTGTCCAACTGGGGCTGATCAAGCCAGTATGAGCTTGGAATGTTTGACCACTGGTCAAGCACAAATAGTCCACATGAACATGTGCGGTAGATTCTCTAAGTTTGTACATCTTGTGTTTCTCTTGAGCTATTTCAATTCTGCTTTGCTTATAGAGCCAGCACCTTCTCTGATGTGGGCATGCCATGCTGAGCAGTCCTGTGCCAGTGTCTCCCATGTCACACAATAAATTGCAAAGTTCTTAAGAGAGACCTTGAGAGTGTCCTTGTATCACTTCTTCTGACCACAATGTGAACGCTTGCCCTGTGTAAGTTCTCCATAAAATAGTCTCTTTGGCAAATGTACATTTTGTATTCAATGTGGCCAGCCCAGCAGAATTGCACTCTGAGACACTGAGAAAAGACCTCAGTGTCTGACATCTCATCCTTCCAGGTGATCTTCAAAGTCTTCCTAAAACAATTCAAATGGAAGCAATTCAGTTTCCTGGCATGGTGCCAGTAGACTGTCCAGGTTTCACAGGCACACAACAATAAGGTCAGTACAATAGCTCTGTAGACCTTCAGTTTGGTAATCAGTCTCATACCTTCTCTCCCATACTTTCCTTTGGAGCCTCCCAAACACTGAGCTAACTCTGGCAATGCATGTGTCAACCTCATTATCAATGTGTGCATCCCTGGAAAGTACACTACCAAGATAAGTGAATTTATTAGTATGTTTTAGGTTGCAAGGGGGAGGGGGGTGTTAAACTACTACAGAGGAAAAACTAAGTTCTAGAAACCTATTTGCACTCCGACACTTGCTATGCTGATTACAAATCATTCTTATCTTTTCATTAAAGAAAGCCTAAAGATTGACCCAGTGATCACTCTGGGATTGGGGAAGACCAGTGGTTGAGTGTCACTTAACCTCCTGACAGAAAGATGGGAAGACTGCACCAGATGTTTTTTGGACATGGACAATGTAGGAATTTGCTTTGCTTGACAATACATATCTGTTTCAAGGGTTTTGTTTTTCTTTCTTCGTTGGAAGGAGAGCAAATAAAATTTTAATTGGAAAAAATTTTAATGTAATTTTAAAAATTAAATTAATAAAATTTCAAGGAAGGATCGGAGGCTGAGAAGGTTGAGATGGCAATTATTAACCAAATCTCAGCCTTCTCCAGATACTCAGCCCCTGATCATCTGTCCAACTTCAGAATACATACAATCTAAAAGATGATTTGGCCAAGAACAAAATGCCATTATCCAGAACAATGAAACATGGAATTGGGTTTTAGACCATCCAGCATTTTTTCAAGGTTTGATTTCACTGTTCAAAGTGAACCGTGCAATCATTTTAACATAGAGCAAGCTGACTGTGAATCAATAGTTTTCTGTGGCAGTCCAGAAAATGAATACAATTTGCAGCAGCATTAATAAGAGAGGCAAAGTATCTGGGATCAAGGAGGTCGCCATCTCCCTGTTCTCTGTGCAGGTCACATCATTTACATCTGGTCAGTTCTAGGTGCTAGATCTGAGGAAAGAACCGTAACAGGAGAGAAGGTCAAAGAATTTGGGGAAAAGAAAGAGGAATTAAGAGGTGGAGGACTTGGGTTTGGATACAGGCTCTGCCATTTAGTACTTGGCTGACCTTGGGCAAGCAGTCTGAGCTCTCTGAGTCTCAACTCCCTCATCTGTGAAATGAAAGAGTTGAACTAGATTTGAGTCCCCAAAATCTTCGTTAGGAATAGCCATGCTTTCATCTAAAGGCCTTGAGATTTCTGTCAGAAAAGGCTGGAAAACACTGGCAAAGCTACTATGTACCAGACAGGTCTGGCATGTGCTGGGCTGGACTGTGAAATCTAGAGGTCAGAATCCCAGCAAACTGAGATGGTGACATCAGAACTCAGCTTAGAAATCTGTCCCATAAGACTTCAATGACAGCTAGTATTTGTAGAGCACTTTAGCAGTACTAACATATTCCAATCACTCAGTAATCAATCAACAAACATTTATTAAGTGCCTACTATGTTCTAGGCACTGTGCTAAGCACTGGGGATATAAAAAGGGTCAAAAGGCAGTCCCTGCCCTCAAGGAGCTTACAGTCCAATGGGGCAGACCCATGCAAACAAATATATAATATGAGCAATATGCAGGATAAACAGGAAATAATTAAAAGAGGGAAGACACTGGAATAAAGAAGGCTTGGGGAAGGCTTCCTGTAAGAAGGTGGGGCTGATCCTCACAGCAACTCTGGGAAGTAGGTGCTATTAACATCTGCATTTTTTCAGATGAGGAAACTGAGGCAGATAGGAGTTAAATGACATGCCCAGGGTCACACAGTTAGGAAGTATCTGAAGTAGGATTTGATCTCAGGTGCTCCTGAGTCCAGGTCTAGGCTTCTATTCACCATGCCACCCAGCTGCTTCAACCAATATTTTGTTAAAGATGTCCTTCAATGCAAAATACCTAAGGTCTCTTCAGCAACAGAACACTTCACAGGATATGGGAAGTGGGATATTAAATGTCCAAGGACGGCAGAAGAAATATAAAGAATGGCATAAGGTAAGGCCAGTGTCATGTAGTAGAAGGGGCATAGGACCTGGGGTCAGAAGACCATCTGTAGAATGTGCTGATATTTACACTGCCAACTTCACAGGGTAGTGAGGCGAACTTTGAAAATATGAGGTGCTACCACTCTGTAGTGGGAAGGTAGTAGAAGGAAACAAACAATTCTCCAAAGAGAAATTGCTAACCAGTACCAACCATATGAAAAATGGCTCCAAATCACCAGTAACACAATCAAAACAACTCGGGACTTAGTCCTCCCTTACACCTATCAGATTGAAAAAGCGGAAATGATGTTGGAGGAGTAGTGGAAAGGTGGATGCCCGCTCTGGACAGGAACTTGGAATTAAATTTCAAAAAGTTAATAAGTTCATAAATGAGTCCATATCCCTACTACTAGAAATCTATCCCAAGAAGGTCAGAAACAGAAAGAAAGTTTCTAAATATATCAAAATACCCAGAGCAGCACATAACAAAGACCCGGAAATAAAGATTCCCTTCCATTGGAAAATGGCTAAACAGATTGTGGCACATGAATTAAAATGGAATATTTCTGTCCCATAATAAACAATGAATGTGAATAATTCAGAGAAACATATGGAGATAAGAACAGATAAAGAGTAAAGTAAGAAGAACCAGGAAAACAATATACGTAACAAGCAAATATACGTAACAAAGAGAGACAAGAACTGGTAAAGAGCGAAGTAAGAAGGACAAAGAAAACAATATATGTAACAAAGCAAATGGAAAGAGTGACACAATGAAATTCAACCCTGTGTGATTGCAGTGTCCAAACTGGAGAAGAGCTGAGAAAATGGGCACTATGAGAAATAACTCTCAACCAAAAGAAATGAGCTGCAGCTCTTATTGAAGTTACCAATCCTTTGGGAAACAGATGTTCTTCCTTTCAATTGAAAGAATTAAAATTTAGAGGGAAAAAATTTCAAATATGTGAAAAAGTACATCAACATCTGATTTGGGAGCACTATAAAGGGTGTAAGAATACAAGGATAGTTGGAGCTCAGGATACTGGGACCTGGGAATGATTCACTATTATCCAACTCAAACGCAGCCTGCAGTATGGAAATCATGAGGAAATTAATGGTGCAGGACCTGATTAGATGGAGCAGAGGGAGATTTAAAAGAGATTTAAAATATTTTGTTTTTGTTAAATTGTTTTGGTCACATCTGACTTCTTGTGACCCTATTTGGGGTTTACTTGGCAAAGAAACTGCAGTGGCTTGCCATTTCCTTCTCCAGCTCATTTTATAGATGAGGAAACTAAGACAGCCAGGGTTAAGTGACTTGCCCATGGTTACACAGATAGTAGGTGTCTGAGGTCAGATCTGAACTCAGGTCTTCCTGATTCTAGGCCCAGTGCTCTATTCACTGTGGCATCTATCCTCCAGATTTCTTATATAAATATATGTATACATACACACACATGTATTTATATACATATATGTACATATATGTGCATACATACACTTATACATGCATGTGTATATACATGCTTATTATATAGATATATCTATAACTAGATAAAAACGTCAAGTACATCTCCAGGGTAACACAGTATACAGAATGAACATAGAATAGAAACAAGTGTCTTTCTCATTTTAGCAGGGCATGAAGGATTTTATCTCCTTTAATTCAAGAAATGAGCACTAGTTTACTCTGTATAGAACTGTTCCATAAATTATTTCTCTCATTGTTTCAACATGATCTACAAATACCGTTTATAAGTATATATGAATGGATTTTTAAGCTCGTACTATTATGTTTTATTGTTACCAGGTATTTGTAGATCAGAATGAAAATTCTGAAAGGAGTCATTATGCAACAATAATCACTGTAAGTTTGTATGCTTTAAACCTGAATTACCTAGTAGTCAGACACTATTGACACATTGGTTGGTTTTACTAAATAAACTGCCCTGTTTTCTTTCCTCTTTGCAAATCTTTGTTTCACGGGATAGAGTCACTGGTTAGAGGAGAAGAGAGAGAAGTGAAGGTGATACAAAACCAAAATTTCTCAATGAAAAGACAAAATTTTTAAAATATAATAATATGAGAGAAAAGGAAACTCTTTATTATGATGAAGATTTTTGTGCCTGCCCCTCCCTGCCTCATTAGTACTTTCTTTCACTTTGCATCACCTTTCTCTATTCACTTAGCCCTCCCTCAGAGGTGTGAACACCGGTAGATCTGGGTACCTGGGCACACTCAGGACACTTCCTTGCCTTGGGGTTCCCAGCAAAGTGTAAAGTGCTCTGGATTCTGCTTGCTGTCAACCAGGAGACTGCCCAAGATTCGTTCGTGCTGCGCTGCTGTCATCAGATTCATTCGGAATACTTTTTGCGACAGGAAAATTAGTCAGTGGGAAAAAGGGACATTAGATTAGACTTCCTAGCGCGCCCTTCACAGAGACCTAAGCATCTGAAAACGACTCGCCAAAGAGGCAGACACAGTGAGAAAGCATCACCGTGGAAAGATCCCTGGATTCCGAGTCAGAGAACCTGGATCCAAATGCCGCCGCTGCCTTGTACTGCCTGTTGACTGTTGGCAAATTAACTAATCCCTCTGGGCTTTATCTGTTTCCTTATCTGTAAATTGAAAGAGGGATCTCTTAAATTTCCCTCCAGCTCTAAATCTGGAATCCATGGATTTCATTAAGGATGACCAGACATGTGAGAAGCAATTAGAGCAAGACACCTGTGAGTAGGGGATAGTGAGACATAGGGGAGAGACCTTAGGACTTGGGATATAAGACCTTGCGTTTGAAGAAACCAGTGAGAGCAATCCTAGGGAAAAATCAGAGACCCTCAGGACATTGGGAAGCTACTGCTGGGGAGAAGCCTGCCTGGGATTGGCCAGGAAGGTCTTCACTTGAGGTGAGGCTGGGAGAGTTGGGGTGGGGGAAAGAGAGGTCATCGTCTGTTAATTGCTTATTTTAAATAAATATTCCTGCTGTTTGATACTAAGCTTAGTTGCTTCTCCCTACTGAAAGAGTATAAGCATTATTAACAGTTCCCGTTAAATTTTAGTTACTTAGGTCAAAATCCTAATCACACCACCCTAGTTATAACTCTGAAGAGGTTTGGTTGAAGAAATTGAAAATGTCCAATTTGAAGAAAAGACATGGTATGAGGGATATGATAGTATGATGGTATAATATGATATTAGAATAGAGACATCATAACTGAGGAGGACTGCAAATTGACTGCAACAGAAAAGAAACTATGCTTTTTCAGCTTGAACCCTGAGGCCACAGCTTCAAGCACTGAAGAAAAACTTCAGCCCATTTTAAGGGAAAGCTCCTAATAATGACACATAAAGGGCTGTCTTATGGGATCCTCCTTATAAGAGGTCTTCAAACAAAGGATTGATGACTGTTTGTTGGGAATGTTGCTGTTAGAATCCTTGTTAGGTATGGTTGGGTTAGATGGACTCTCAGGCCTCCGACATTCTGGGAAAATTCATTATTCAAATCAATTTGGCTATTTTTATTAAGCCCCTATTACAGGTAAGGCTCCATACTAGGCACTGGGGATACAAAGATAAAACAGCAACAACTACCACCCAACAACCCAATGATCCCAATCTTTATGAAGCTTACATACAACGTGGGTTGATTCATTTAAATTTTTGTTATGCATCCTCCATGTGCCAGGCACTCTACTAAGATCTTGGGATGCTTGGAAAAGAAATAAATATCCCTTGCCCTCAAGAAGCTTGCATTCTATCAAGAGGGAAATAACATGTAAATGAACACCATGTATGTAAAAAAGCAGGATGAAATAATCTGTGTATTGGAGACTCAGAGCTCCCCCTCTCTCCCACCCCAATTGCCCCACTCCCATCAGCCTTCTGACCAAAGTTTTTCAGAAGGACATCTCTGATAATGAGATTGTATTGAATCTTCTTATTTTGGTCAAACTCCAACCCAGGCCTGAATTGATTTTATCCTACTCAGGTTTGGGTGGAGACAGACTTCCAAGACTGGATGTGGCATTTCCTTTGATGGCAGGTGATATTGGCCCCTGTGGACTGTGATCTAAAGCACATATTCAAGACCTTATTTTAATGTGACCTATCTCCTAGTATGTCGACCAATCACAGTTGATTGGGAACACCTACTCTTTGAAGGACATATAAGGCTATGCCCCCAAAATCCCAATTTGAGCCATTTCTGAACTGGCCCCCTTAGGGGTACCCAGTTTTAGACTGAACTCCCACACAATGCATGTCAAGCCACTTTGAGAAATTAAACCGCAGACACAATCAGGTATGTGTATACAATCAGGTCTCTGAAATTATTGAGGTCTTTATCTAATTATGTCCCTTTATGACACGTAGAGAATAATGCTACCATTTTAAGGGATTATTGAGCTCTGGAATATGTATGTCTTTGTCTTTATGACAAATTGTGGGTGATTGTGATGATTTCTAGTCAGAACACCTCCATCAGGAATGTAATCCCCAATTATACCATTGCCCCTATGAGGAAAGCAATCTGCTTTATGACTAATTCACTTTATGACATCATTTGCAAAAGCAAAGTAGGGTCCCAGAATGGGACTGCATGTACTCATTAGCCATATCAAAGCCTTTGCCCCAGTTGTGAGGTCTGTGCTAAATGTTCTACAACTATTACCTCATTTTTTCTCACAACAACTCTAGGGGGCAAGGGCTAATGATCTTCATTTTACAGTTGAAGAAACTGAGGCAGACAAAGAGTGACTTGTCCAGGGTCCCCAGCTAGTAAGAGTTTGAGGCAGAATTAGAACTCAGGTCTGCCTGGTGCCATGCCAGTGTTCTGTCTGCTATTCTACCTGGCTTTTTCATGTTTTGTACTTGTTTGGCTCAAGAATTAGACTCTGCTCTACTCTCCAAAGAGGACTCTGATAATAGTCGGACCATCTAGTCATTCTACAAGAGGAAACTGAGACCCAAAGAGAGATGGCAAGTGACTTGCTCAGGCCATACAGATAGCAAGGGCAATCGGACTCCCTACCCCGTCATCTTTCCACTACGATGTCATTCCATTCACAGGTCTGTGATCCCTGGAAATTGTAATGTGGTGCAGTGGGAAGGGCATAAGATTTGGGGTCAGAAACAAGTGGAGCCAACAAAGGCCTACTATGTGCCAGGCACTGTGCTAAGTACTGGGAATACAGAGACAAACAAAAGACAGTCCCTGCCCTCAAGGAGCTCACAGTCTAATGGGGAGACAACATGCAAACGACTACGAGCAGACAAGATATAATAAAGAGGACATATGAGAGAGAATCTTAGAGGGAAAGGGCTAAAGAAAGGCTTCTTTGCTTTTTTTTTTTAATGAGGCAATCTGGATTAAGTGACTTGCCCAGGGTCACACAGCTAGTAAGTGTCAGGTGTCTGAGGTTGGATTTGAACTCAGGCCCTCCTGACTCCAAGGCCGGAGCTCTATCTACTTCACCACCTAGCTACCCCTCAGGGAGGGCTCCTTGCAGATGTCAGAGGACCTGAATTCAATCCCCAGTACTGCCACTAATTGCCTATGTGACTTTGGGCAAGTCAACTGGGGCTCTCTGAGCCTCAGTTTCCTCATCTGTACAATGAGAGGGTTGAACTCAGTGACCTCTAAGGTCCCTTCTAGATCTGGATCAATCATCTTATAATGTGTGAACTTGGGACAGTCAGTAATTTCTGGATGTTTAAACATCTAGTGCTCTGCTTTCTTTGAGAAATGCATGTTGACCAAGTAATCATAGCTAAAAACTTACATAGCACTTTCTGCATTTTAGCTTAATCTTTGACAACCTGATTTGAGACTATAGATATTATTTTCTAATTTTAAAGCTAAAGAAGTTGAGGCATGATCTATTTAATAGTTGTTTAGACTCACAAACTATTAAAGTTGATATTTGAACAATTAATTCAAAATCTTATTATCTTTTGTAAAAGAATAATAAATTCAAACAAAGGTCTGGCACTTGACCCATGGTGCGACAGCACTTTGTAAGTCATCAATTACCCTTCCTTACAATCCAGTCAGTGAAAAACACATTCCATCCAGTCAATTCAAACCTGGTAAATTTATTTATGTTTTGGCTAAAATTCATTAGAACCAAATACCAAATCAAGAAGGGAAAAACAATTGTGTTATTAAATAGGCAAATTGGCTTCTGTTCAAACAATTCTCTCCCATGTGTTCTTACATAAAGAATTTCCCTAATTAAGGAGACACTGATCCTTAAGAGTGAACTTTTCCCCAGAAAACAATTTTCCATCTGCTCTGTATGGAATCATGGTGCTCAGTGTTTTACCCTCCACTAAAGGCTATTATGTTTTGGGCTGAAACCAATTAAGGTCTATTGGTTCTGTTACCAAGCCTCAGCACAGCGAAAATAAAGGATAGCATTATCAGAAACTGCTCTATGCAGTTCTATACCAGCAAAACTGAGAATTCAAAAGAAATAGAGGATTATCTAAAAAATACATAAAATACCTGAATTAACGGAATGCCAAAGAGAGATCTGAAATAATACAGTTTCAGGAAAGGAAAAGGAACTGATTGTAAAAGAATTGCCAAGGTGGGGATGGAGGAAACCTTGTCCACTGCAGCAAAGCATGTATGCTCTTTGCCCACTGTGGTTTGCCATAGTTCTAAAAATGCTAACAAAAGCAATTAAAAGGAGAAAGAAACTAAAGGCCTAAAGATCAGCAAAGAGAATGTACAACTGTATTTGCTGTTGACATAATGGTTTGCTTTTTTTTTTTTAATCCCAGGGAATCAATAAGGAAACTAATTGAAATAATGAATAGCTTCAGCAAAATAGCAGCATAGAAAATGAACTCACAAATATCAACACCATTTCTGTGTAGCAATTACAAAATCCAGGAGAATGATAAAAATGAAAGTCCCCTTCAAAATGACTGCAAAATTCATAAAATACCGAAGTTGTCTACCACAGCACACCCAGTACTTGTATAAAGTCACAAAATGCTCTTGAAGAAATACAGAATATCTTACATAACATGAGGGATATTCGGTCCTCCTGACTGGGCTATGCCAATGTACTGAAAACAACAATACTGCCTAAATTAATTTACTGATGTGTATCTACAGTTTGAAAGCTTCTCCTACAATGTAGCTTAGAGATTATGCGTATTGGGTAGGATTCAAATGAGATAGTATTGGTAAAGCCCTTAGCACAGTGCCTGCTGCATAGTAGGTGCTTAATAAATGACTATTTGTTCATTTGGTTTAATTCTTGTTAAAATGGGGTATGGTGAAATATGCTGAATATTAAAATATGTTTCTTAAGCTTGTATGGGTCAGTGGTATTTCCTGGCGATAATGAGCAGTGGTCTTTGATAATGGTCTTGTTCCAATACAGCTTATTAGTTGGGTTATTCAGGTTATTTTGAGTTCTGTAATTGTATTATGGGGAATTGTTAACTTCCAGTCCTTGCTAGATAACGTTTCTGAGATGGGATTCTAGCCCATTCAGTGGACACCAAACGTTTACAGCAGTCAGCTGTGTGTTACCCAGTTGTGATCATTCCCTTGCATAACCTCAATTGATCCCTAAGTCTGGTCTCCTGGAGAATGACCCTTCTAGAGTTCCTTGAGGCCATCACCTGGACCTGATTTGCTATTTCCATATAACCCCTGACTTGCCATAAGCCCTCCATTTCCACAAAGAAATTTTCATGCCTCGACCTTTTGAGTTCATGCAATTTGTTGCCAATGGACATCCTTTGGATTCCAATCTCTGATCTCGGCTATTTTGTAGTCCTGTCTAGAGGTAAACTACTTTCAGTAGCATTTGACAAATCCAGTGACATTATATCTGTTGTCAGTCTTTACTATTGCTCAGCAAAGTCACATCTCCTTGTTCTCAAAGTATTTCAGTGTGTTTGCCCTATTTGTCATGTTCTCTAAGAATGACTGTCAATCTTCCTCCTTTTTGGAGTGATGTGGTCTATCCTCTAAGCCATGTTTCTCTCTTACCAGATTATATAGAGAAGCAGAGGTCGTCATCTTTTCCCCACTGAACCTGATCATCTCTCCTCACCAATTCCCTTGTACCATCCCCACCCTACCCCCCTCTCTAATTTTGTCAATGTCTTTGTCAGTCATTGATTTTTTTTGTGTCATTGACCCTCTTAATCATCATTCTGAGAAAGTAAAGAGAAGGATGTTATATTTTATTAGCATACAACACTATCATGACAATTATGCTGAAATATTAATACTTCCTTCATTGTTCTAGGAATTAGCATATGGCTGCAATTACAGCTAAAATTTTGTTAAATATAAGAAAAATAAACTTTTCATAATTTTTCATTTTAGTTTTCAATGAAGGTTCTAGTCAAATCTTTTTTCCCCCACAATTTCACTCTGTTGTCTTTCCCAAGCACCAATTATCTTCAGATAACAATGACCAGCTGAACACCAACCCAGAGCAAGATAGCTAACAGCCAGTGTTATTTTTAGGGGCCCCTTCGGGTTTCCCTGTAAGAAAGGGAACCAGCTATAGCCATCCCATGATGTCAGCTACTGAAACCACAGCCACAGGGAGGATCTTATCTAAAGCTAGCAACCTCCTCATCTTTACACATTTGCAATAAGAAAACTAGGCTCCTAGCACTTCAAGTTTATCATCACTTGCTTCTATCAGCTTTTCCAAAGCTTCCTATGGTGAAAGAAGTAGGGAAATCACAGCTTTCCTTGGATCTCTTTTTCCACACTAAGTGGCATCTCAAAGTGCTTTGAGTTGTTTTAACACTCTTTCAAGAGACTCCATGTGTTGGTAGCTTGGTAACTTAGGGAGTAGCTAATCTAACCTATCTATTGTACCAAGATCTTTTCCCCATCATTTAAAACATCAGATTGTTAGCTTTTGATAAAAGTTTAAAATTATGAGTTGCACAGGAACAAATAAAGTTTTGAACTATAGACTCATACAATCTGCCCATCTACAGCCATCCTGATGAATATCTGGCCACTGGACCCAGATGGCTCTAGAGGAGAAAGTGAGGCTGGTGACCTTGCACAGTCCTCCCTCACTCAAATCAAAGTCAATTGCAAGTCATGTCATCATCTCCCTGATGTCATGTCCTCTTCAGGAATGAAGGACAAACACATAGAATCCACAAGCAGCAATACTTTCCTCCAGGGAGGATGAGCGATAATGTTATATACTAGTGGGAGAGAGTCTCAATAAGACCTTCCAGGGGAGTAGGAAGAGCCCAGGACCCCAAACCCCCTGGGCAGGATTTGATGATCTACCTCCACAATCCCTTCTGATTCGGAGCATTTGGCCCTTAAGCCAGGATAGTGTCTCCATCATGGAATCTTCGATCTAGAGACAGAAGGGGCAGTAGAGGCTAGACTACTTAGAGTCACCACCTATGGCAGCTTCCCATTCAAATGAATCTCTCATGTAATCTTCATATTATTTTTAGATCATTAATTAGAAAGTTCACTTGAAGGCACATTCTCTAATGCTTGTTCCAGTTGGTGATGAAGATATAATTTATGGTCCTGCTTTGACTGAAAGCCATTGCCTGATCTTGAGCAAATAAGTTCTTCTCTCTGGATCTCACCTCTCTCCTATGTAAAACGAGGGGGTTGGGATTGTTTCATTCTTTGTATTTTATCCCAGCACCTAGCACTGTGCCCAGTACATTGTAGGTGCTATCTTTTTTTTGTTAGAAAGAATCTCTATGGTCCCATTCTTGCTTTAAATCCTATAATTCTCAAGGAGGCTTACCAAACAAAAATGTTTGAGTCAGCGAATTCCCTGTTGGAAGCAAACCAATTGAAGCCAGGACTGTCACAACAATTTTTTCTGACAAAGGAAAAAACAGATACCCCAGAAATAAACAAAGAAACTGCTACTTGGACTAAATCCATATTATAGAAAATCTCAGTGATTTAACATGGCAGTAGGGACGTTAGACGTAAGTTGGACATGTTGGCTAGGGAATATATTTAGACTTCCAGATCTGCATTGTATTTACATGTCAGAAATGCCAAGACTTCCACGTCTTCGGAGTTACACAATCCTTGTGTAATGCACACTCCAGTCGAACCACCAGGTGTCATGCTCTGAGCTATTTGTGAATGTCAAAGAGAATGACTAGCTGGTAATCAAAGCAGATTCCAGGCAGGCAACCTTTCAGCAGTCTTCATGAAAACGGACACCTGCCTGCTTCTGAGGCCCTATGTTGGGGTTTCTAGGAAGGAATACTGGGGAGATGTTAAAAATAACTCAGGGGGAAGATTTTGAGCCTGGGAGAATAAGGGAACTGGTCTTGAAAAGATATCAAAGGACCCTGAGTAGGGCTGTAAATATGAGAAGAAAAACAAACAAAATTCAGCAGTTGCAATATATGGTCTAGTCTAGTGGATACGTCAATGGCCAGGGGGCCAGGAACTCTGGGTTCCAGTCCCAGATCTGTCATGAAATATCTTTGTGACCTTGGACAAGTAACTTCCCCACTCTAGACCTCTATTTATGAATCTGTAAAATGACAAATTTGAATGAGATAATCACCAAATTCCAATTCAATAAACAGTCTCTACCTGTTTCCAGCATTCACTAAAAACAAAAACAAAACAAAAAAAAAATCCCAGATAATGAGGAAAAAAAACCCAACTAATCTGTCAAAATACAGTCTAGTTGATTCCTCTGCAAGAACTTTTCTCCCTTTATAGCTCCCAGCAATGAAAATACTTCTGCTGAATATCATTACCATACTGATTAAGATTCTATTGGGTCCTCATACTCCTTTTCTTTCTCTTTGTCTGTTAATGTGTTCAATATAAATGTGAATGTATTCTAGAAAATGAATCATTTCCCTTTGGCTACTAATAGGACATTTTCCAGGACGATAGGAGGATTTGAGAAAAGGGACATGCAAGAAATAATAATCAGTTGGTTGACTTGCTTAGTAAAACTTAAAAAATTCTAGAATTGTTTCCTCTAAAGCAAAAGTCTTTACTTGGTGTCTGTGAATTTGTGATATATAAAGAGATGGGGAGAGAGAGAGAGAGAGAGAGAGAGAGAGAGAGAGAGAGAGAGAGAGAGAGAGAGAGAGAGAGAGAGATGGAAAGACAGATGGAGAGATAGATCTATGAAGAGATAAATAGACAGTTGATTGCACAGAGAGTTGAGTGGATAGATAGACGGATGGATGGATGGATGGATGGATGGATGGATGGATGGATGGATGGATGGAGATGGATGGATATATGTATAGACAGTTGCTTTAATAGATAGATGGAGGGATGGAGGGATGGATGGGTGAATGGATGGATGGATAGATAGATGGTGGATAGATAGATAGATGGCTGGATGGATGGGTAAAGAGATGAGCATATTTCAATATAATTGGTTTCCTTTCTAATCTTATATATTTTATTTCATGCATTTAAAAAACATGTTCTGAGAAAGGGTTCAGAGGTTACACTGATCAGGATGGTATCTGACTCCCTAAAAGGAAAAGACCATGTCTTTGGGATCAGGACCCTGAAAAGGAAAAACCCCAGACTTTCCCACACGGCAAATCTCTGGTGTTTGCCTGAGGCTGTAATCCACTCAAGTGGCCTTTCATTGTGGCTACACCCAATCTCCCAATTCAGTTCTGTTACCATTGACCCCAGCCGCTTCCCACCCTTAATCCCATCTAGACTCCATTCTCCCTTGGCCCCAGGTCCAGGTCCCTGGCATTCTGTTCACCTCAGTTTACTGGCCACTCCCATCGGGATCCTCCTTAGACTGCTCCTCCACTTACCCCAAACTACTTGGTCACTCCTAGATCCCTCCCTTTCTATATATAAGGTCCATCTTGTCTCCACTAAGGTGCTCAAATTCTTAAAATCTAGCCACTGCTTAGGTTTTTAAGATCTGGCCCACTTGCATTAGCGATACTACTGCTTAGATTCTTTAAGGGTCTGCCCAATCTGACAGATGTTCTAATAAACCTTGTCTTTGGCTGAAAGAAGGCTTGGGTTGAATTCTTAGGGAAGGACCTTCATATCATGACTTCGGGGTTCCAGCAGCCCTAACCCCCTAAACCTCTACAACACCAGACTACTAGGGGTCCGATGACACACAAAAAAAGATTAAGAACACTTGCTCTAGGATCACATCTTATAAATGACAGTAGTACTACTAATTTGTTGTAAATCCAGTATGGGTTTTTGTTTTATTTTGTTTTGCCCTCCAAAGAATCACCTGTTTGCTCATGGGTTGGTCACTGAGTCTCTTGGCTTCAGTTCCTTCTCTCCAAAATGAGTGGGTTATATTAGACCTCTATGGTGTCATCTAGCTCTGTGCCTGTAATATAAATATCTTACATTGGCCAGTCCTCTAATGGAAGAATGGGGGAAAATAAGCAGTTGTGAACATTTTTAAGTAACTTTGAAATTTCCTCCCAGAGGCTGTGGAAAGATAGACACATTAATACACTATTGGTGAAGCTGTGAATTAGTCTAATTATTTTGTTTTGGGGTTTTTAGGCAATTGGGGTTACGTGACTTGCCCAGGGTCACGCAGCAACTAAGTGTCAAGTGTTTGGTCTGAGGTCACATTTGAACTCAGGTCCTCCTGACTTCAGGTCTGGTGCTCTATCCACTGCTGCCACCTAGCTGCCCCCAGTCTAATTATTTTGGAAAGCAAATTTTGAATTATGCTAAGAAAGTGACTAGAATGTCCATAAACCAGGACGTAAACCATCCAGTGACATAAGACCCTCCTTATCTTGGCTCCAGGGATCCCACAAACTTGAACCAGGGATCCTACAGAAGTCAAAGACAAAAAGAAATGTCTCTCATGTACCTAAATATCCATAGTGGTGCTTTGTGCAACTCAAAGTACTGAAAACAAAGTTGATCCCCCTTGAGTGGGAAATGGATAAACAAATCATGTTATATGAATGGAGTAGAATATTAATATGTCCTAAGAAACAAAGTACAAAATGAATGCACAGAAGCATGGAAATACCTATATAAACTGGCTCAGGGTAAAGTAAGCAGAACCAGAAAACCAATCTATATGATGGCTACAGCTTGAGCAGAAAGCACGATGCAATCAAAATGAACAATGTGTAATTATAATGGCCAAGCTTGAACTGAGAAAAAAAGAGAAGAGGAAATGCCTTTCCTTCCCTTTCTTGCAGAAGAGAGGACTTTGTGGAATTTTGCTTTGACTCTGAAGTCAAATCAAGACAAATATTTATTAAGCACCTGTGCTTAATACTAATGTGCTAAGTACTTCTAAGCACTAGGAATTCAAAGAAAGGCAAAACCAATCCCCATTCTCAAAATGTTCACAGTCTGGTAGGAGAGAAAACATGAAAAACATGAAAACAAGCTACATACAGTATAAACTGGAAATAAGGGAAGGCATTAGCATTGGAGGGATCAGGAAAGACTTCCTATAGAAGTTATATGGAGGCTCTCCGTGGTCTCTCGCCTTGCTGAGAGTCCACACTCTGGCAAGATTTGCCACCGTAATCTGCTTCCCTGGGGACCGCCAGATCTTTTCATGGAAGCTGGGGACAAAGCAGATTCTGTGGAAAAGGTAGGTAGTCTTAGGCTGTCTTTTCTCTCTCTAGCGCAGGGTCCCTCTTGGGGTTTAAAGCTATCAGCCAGGGGCACCTACGTAGTTAACCAGACATTCCTTCATCAAAAGGGTGAGAATTCTTCCTATTAGAAAAGTGTGGGAATCATTGTGAATTCAGAGGGAGCAGGATCTGCATTCAAATCCCAGCTCTATCACTTAGTCAGTAAACACTTATTAATGCCCACTACCTGCCAGACAAGACACTAAGCACTGGGGATACAAAGCAAGGCAAAAGGGTTCCTGCCCTCAAGGAGCCCACATTCCAATGGGAAAGACTACATTCGAACAACTACGTACAAACAGGCTACAGACAGGATGACTCAGAAATAACAAAGACATACAGTTACGGGGAATCAGGGAAGTGATTTTCCTTCCTATAGAAGGAAGGTTTTTAGCCAGGATTTGAAGGAAGCCAGGGAAGTTGGGAGGAGGGGATGACAGATAATGGAAATGCCTGGAGCCAAGAGAAGGAGGGTATTGTGTCACTGAATGAAAGAGTACACAGAGGGCAGTAGGTTGTGAAGGGCTTTGAATGCCAAACTAAGTGTTTTGTATTTCATCCTGGAAGCAATAGGGAGCCCCTGCAGTTTATTGAGTAGAGAGGTGACATGGTCAGACCTGCACTTGAGGAAAATCACTTTGGTGATTGAATGGAGTATGGATAGACAACAAGTATTCCACCTCCCACATTTATGAGTTCCTAAATTCCTTTATCTGATTGATCATAGTCTTTTTTCATCCCATTACACTTGACAGTTGAGTGGGGGATGATTGAATGCAGAGTCTTGAGGCTAGAAGACTAATCAGCCACCCACTGCAATAGTCCGGGTGTATCAAATTTAATGGGCAGCTGAATGGTGCAGTAGAGCGCTGGGCCAGGAATCAGGAAAACCTGAGGTCATGACCTCAGACGCTTACTAGCTGTGTGGCCCTGGGCAAGTCACCTAACTCTGTTGGCCTCAGTTTCTTCATAGGTCAAATGAGTTGGAGAAGGAAATGGCAAACCATTCCATTATCTCTGACAAGAAAACCTCAGATGGGGTCACAGAGAGTTGGTCACAACTGAAAAATGATGGACTGAACATTGCTTCTCTGATCATAGATTACACCCAGAAAGGAACATCAGCAGTTATGTAGCCAAACTCCCTTATTTTACACATGAGGAAACTGAGGTCCTGAGAGCTTAGCCTTGCCCAAGGCTAAAGGCTGCAAAGTGAGATGCCCAGGGCCCGTGGAATGACCTCTTGTGTTGCCTTTGGGCACATAATATCACTCCCAGGACTAGAGTTGCTGGGTTGTGAGAGCACCAGAAGGTTGGCCACCAAGTGATTCGTCATTTGAATGAGGGCAACCCATGAAATGAACAAAAAACATACAAAATAGTCATTGGTGCTGTGTAGCACCCTCCCACTTCCACAGTAATGGTGGTGCCTGGGTGACCAAACAGAGGAAAGAGGGTCCTAAGAAATACACAGTTCTCAGACTACCACAAACATTAACTATTAGCAAAGTTAGTAGTCAGTCTTTGTCCAGCAACTAGCAAGTTTATGTGCTTCTGGAAGATTGAACAGTATGCACATTGATATGAAGCCTCTCACTTCAAATGAAACCGGATGTTCAAAAGTTTCAGCTAAATAAAAGGAGAGTGGGCAGGTTAATTTCAGAAAATCAATAAAAACAAATTTGCAGGGTTGGTTTTATTATGCACCCAGAGTGTCCCACCGCCATCACCACCACTACCAAAGGATTCTCTCTTAATGAGATTTTCTAAATGCTTCTACTTGCAGATGGCATTATATTAATCACATAGAACTCTGGAACACTATGGGCAGCTAGGTGGTACAGAGGATAGAGTGGCTGATCTGGAGACAGGAGGACTTATCTTCTGAAGTTCAAATCCAGACTCAGATGCTTAGTAACTGTGTGACCCTGGGCAAGTCACTTTACCCTGTTTGCCTCAGTTTTCTCATCTGTAAAATGAGCTGGAAAAGGAAATGGCAAACCACTCTAGTATCTTTGCCCAAAAAAAACCCCAACAACAACAACAACAACAACAAAAATGGGGTCGTGGAGAATCAGGCACCACAGAGATGACTGAACAACAATTACTGGAACATTACAAATCCTCTTTAATGATGATGATTTAAATCCTCATTTTAAGGAGGGGATGGGAAGGGAAGGGAAAGGGAAAAGGAAAGGAAGAGTAAAAGAAAAAGTGAAAGGGAAAGGGAAAAGGAAAGGACAAGTAAAAGAAAAAGGGAAAAGGGAAAGGAAAGGAAGAGTAAAAGAAAAAAGGAAAGGGAAAAGGAAAGGAAGAGTAAAAGGAAAAGGGAAAAGGAAAGGGAACCTATGGTAGTTCAAAAAAGCTCCATCTAACCATCCATTAAAGAAAAACAAAGTGACTGAAAAGTACATTCAGTCCCAGGAAATTACATTTAGCTCCACAGACAGCCCATTTAATTATTGAACCAATAGCATACTGCATAATTTGGACAAGGGCTCTAGATGGACAAACAAAAAGAATCCAGGAGATTATACTAGACTGCATTTGAGAAATTTTGCCTTCAACGTATCCCAAGTGCTCACTATTGCAAGTGTTCATCTCGGTAACACCAATATTCTCCTGGTGGCTCTTACATGGTTGAAAGTGACCGCACAGACAAGGGAGAGGTGAATGGAGAGAATAAGCAATCTATAGCATCCTATTAATGATAAACACCAAAAATGAAGTGGAAAACATCGTCACAGTATCTGACCCTGTGAAGTAGGTGGGCTAGTCATATGACAAGAATGAAATACAACAGGTAAACAGTCTAATACCTTTCAGATAGTAATAGAAACTACATGGTGAGCGGATCTGGGGGAGAGGGAGACTTTGAAAGTATGGGCAAGACTCATCCTGGGACATATACACTGATGTGATCACAGATAAGTCACAGTAAATTACTACAGTAGTTGATGAAGGTAAAGGGGAAAGAGGTGTGTGTATGTATATATACATATATATACATATATTTATATATAAAATGTGCACACATTATACATATATACACATATTATACATGCACACACATACATATATACATGCACGTGCACATATGCATATATGCCTACATATACATATAGTACATATGTGGTAAAATGGGCATATGTGTGTGGGTGTGTGTTTGGAGAATCGGTGTTGCCTAATGGTTAGGGATCTATCCTTGAAGCCAGGAAACCAGAAGTCAAGTCTGTGTGTGACCTTGGACAAGTCACTTAATTTCTCAATGCTCTAGGCAACTCTCTAAGACAAGCAGTTACTGAGAAGGCACTCACATCATAAAGAGAAAATGTGTCATCCTTCGTGAGTAAAGGGGATTTTCTCATAAGGAATTCCATATATGAATGAAAACACTGAGCCTATCCCTTTTCAGTTCTACAATAGTTAGCCCTGCCAGTGCTCACCCTCCACTCCACAGACCACCTCCCCCCCCAAGCTGAGGCTGGCCCCTGTTAAATGCAGGGCAGGAGAAAAATATTTTAGAACAAGGTGACTTAGAAGAAGGCAGGACAGCTCTTGCTGAGACAAGCCTTGCCTTCCTCTCTCGGTCATTGTCACTTTCAGTCCCAAGATCAAAGCAAACAAAGCGCCAACAAATGTGTGGCTTTGGATAAGCTTGGGGTAAACATCAGTTGTTTACAAGGAGGCATAAAAAAGAGCCCAGTGTGAGCCTGCTGGGAGTACAAACCCTTCAAATACTTTCCCATCGCCTTATCATTGCCTTGTTCTGAGAATGCCATCCCTGTGAGAGCCACCTGTTCGTATCCTGGTAGCTCTTTCAAGGCCAAACTCAGACGTCCAATCCTCTCTTAAACTTTACTTGATCCCTGGGTTTGAAATTGGAAATAATAGTGATCTCTCTCTTCTCCCTCCATCTCTCTCTGTCTCTCTCTGTCTCTCTGTCTCTGTCTCTGTCTCTGTCTCTCTCTCTCTCTCTGTCTCTCTCTCTGTCTCTGTCTCTCTCTCTCTCTCTCTCTCTCTCTCTCTCTCTCTCTCTCTCTCTCTCTCTCTCTCTCTCTCTCTCTCTCTCTCTCTCTCTCTCTCTCTCTCTCTCTCTCTCTCTCTCTCTCTCTCTTTCTGTCTCACACACACACACACACACACACACATACACACACACATAAATCTCATCTGATCTCGTAGCCCTTTGCATTTCTCTTCACCATTTCATTCACCATGCATGTGGTGCAGTGGGTACTGATGGTTTTTGCATATAAACCTTAGAACAGCCAAGACACAAAAGGTCAGCATTTTCCTTACATGAGTACATGTTTCTAAATACTCAATTCAACCAGTATTTATTTGTTCCTACATGGACAGAAAATTCTAATAGAACTGAGGGGAAGAGAATGGAGAGAAATAAAACAAGATTAGAGTAGATCAGATGACATAATTCATGCAAAGTGCTTTGCAAACCAGCGTGGTGTATTGGAAAGAAAACTGGATTTGGAGCCAAGGTACCTGGTTTCAAATTGCAGCTCTGCCACTTAGCACTAATGTGGTTTTGGACAAATCACTTAACCCCTCTGGGCTTCAGATGCCTTATTCAAAAAATGAGGGGACTGGCCATAGTCATTTTCCCTTCCTTCCAGCCATATAGCGATGATCTTTATGGAGCTAATATAAGTTTATTTCCAATATTATTATTTAATTAGGTGAGACCTCGTTCACTGTCTTCATGTAGCTTACAGGCTATCAGGCAGATGTCACAGAGACACAAATAACTAAATTACAAAATGCTTTAGGTTCCATACCTATACCAACCCATATGAACCTAAACATAAGACAGAATGATTTGGATATAGCTTCCCATCTGAAGAACATTTAGGAATACTTTTGACTGATAAGTTTCTATACAGCAATTCATGTCCTTAATGGAAATGTAGCTCTTAGATGCCATTTATCTTTTTTTTTAATAGTACTTTAATATTCCAGAGGCTTTGAGCAGAGGGTCTTTGTAACTCAAAGGACCCAGAATGTCATGAGAACATGAATATCAGTTCTTGGCGTCAATAGGAAATCTTGCTTTTTTGTTGTTCAGTCATTTCCAATTCTTCATGACCCCATTTCCGGTTTTCTTGGCAAAGATACTGCAGTGGTTTGCCATTTCCCTCTCCAGCTTAATTTACAGATGAGGAAACTGAAGCAAACAAGGTTAAGTGACTCACCCAGGGTCACACAACTAATAACTGCTTGAGGACAGATTTGAACTCAGGAAGGCTCATCTTTCTAACTCTAGGCCCGTATTCTAACCATTGCACCACCTAACTGCCCCAGGAAACCTTGCTAGTTTGTCTTTTTATATCAGAGGAAGAAGAAAGATCCCACTGGGCTTAGGGTACAGGTCTTAACAATTTCCACTTTTTCCTCTGTATTCCAACTACTTGGAGAAATTTTTTTTTTAATCATTTGGCTCCAGGCTTTGCCTTCTCTGCACGCTCCCCATGAAGAGTCTTCAAAGGAAAGGAAAGGATAGGTTTCCTTTGCTAACATACCAGCTGAGCCGATAAAGAAATGCTGGTAACATCACCAAACACAAAGTGGCGGGGGGGGGGGGGGGAAGGGAAGGGGGAGGTATATTGAGTGATGTAAATGAAGAGTAGGGAGGTCCAGCTACAGATTGCCTTGTTGTCCAGTATGGTGCAGTGGAAAGAATGTTGGATTATAAGTCAGTAGACCTAGGTTGTAGTTCCTGACTCTTCCTGGGAGTCAGTCACTTGCTGTATGACCTTGGGTGGGTTGTTTTACTTTTATGGGTGTCTCTTTCTTCCTTCTACATGTTCTCTACAATCCTTCCCAGCTCTTCAATGCTGACTATTCACTATGCTTGGGGAAATTTCGTAGCCCAGTACTGTAAGTTCTTAACTTAGCCCCTGGGCATCTTGGGAGTTGAGTTAATGTTCGAAACTTCTCAAAGCAGCCGCCCTTGTTGGGGCTAAGACAGGATGTTAGATGAGGACATGTTTCTTTTTCTTCAGATGGGATGGAAGGCTTCCAAATGTCAATGCACGTGTAATTTCATCGATGCAAGTATGCCCTTCAATGACAGAGAGCACAGCATCTAAGCCATGCCACGCCACGTAGATCTCTAACCTCCCATAAGTCCACCTGATACTCTGGGGGCCTTCCTCAGATGCTCTTGACCTTGTGTGAACACTAAAAGAGCAAACTGGCTGCACTAGGTCATCCCTCACACTCTCCAGGGGGTCACCAGTCTTTGCTTTTGGTCCAGTTACACACTCTTCTGATAACATCATTGATCAATGAATCAGTAAGCATTTGCTAAGTGCTTCCTATGTGCCAGACACAGGGCATACCAGGTAAGGAATTAAATTGTTCCTGCCCTCAGGGAGCTGACATTCTGTAGGGGAAACCACATTAAACAGATAAGCATATACTGAATATAGATGAAGTCATTTCGGGATGGTGGGAAGAGCCAGCAGAAGCCCATCTTTGTTAACATGCCATGGCCTGCTTACGCCAACCACCGGCCTGTCCCCACCCTTTGGCTGATTTTCAACTTCAATTAACCTCAGGCATTTTTGGTGTCAGCACCTGATACTGAGGAGTAAGTGAAGAAACATAATGTGGCATCTCTCTAATAGTCAGGGGAGATTGTGACTGGGCCATGCAAGCTAGGAGGCATCTGTCTGCTGAGATTGACAGTGTCCCAGCCAAGGAGAATTAATGACGGCCTTGTGCTTGACATAAAAAAAAAAAACTATTACATAATTGTCTGACTTCTCATGACTCTTATTTTGGACCGGATTTTATTTGAGTAAAACTTAAAGTGTTAGCCAGGCATAATAGACCATTAGTATTTCCAAGTAGAGCCATAGGGAAAATAGGTATTAAACAAAATTTGCTTTCTTCTTCCTTCCCCTATTTCTCCTACCCTTTTGTGCCAATTCTACACACACACACACACACACACACACACACTGCCCAGGGTGCTGATGGGGTGATGGGACCAGGACCCCTAAAAGGAAAAGACCATGTCTTTGAAAGCTACTGCAATTACCAGCAAGAAGCAGTTTCCCTGCACTTTCCCACACAACCCAGTCCTTGGTACTCACCTGAGGCATATGTTCCAACCCAGTCCACCTACAGACTCCTTTTAACTGCCCTTTCACTGTGACTCTCTAACCGCTTAACTCCTTTTGTAGACTTGCACCTGGACTACCCCAGGCTATTTACCGCTCCTTAATCCCAACCAGATCTTCTCACTGTCTTTTCTCCTATATAAGTACCAATCTTACCTCCACTCAATTTCAGATTCACTAGGAACTCTGCCAGCTTCCATTGGAGTTAGAGTATGGCAGATTCACTTAGCACCTAGCCCGCTTCTGTTGGCCATACAAATAAACCTTGCTACTTTGATTGAAGGAAGACTTGAGTGGTCAAATTTTTTTGAGGCAGACTTACCCTATTCCATTACATTTTGGGGTTCCCAGCACCCCAAACCTCAACACTATCACTGGGTCCCAGCAGCACAGGCTTCCTACTACAGCACTCCATGGAGTCAAATGGGGTTTACACCCTTCCCCCAAATCATGTGCTCTGTGTCCCATTTCCTGTTGCCCCAATTCTGGCTCTACTTTTGTCTAGGGAAGCAATAAATGAATTAAAACAAATCAAGTTGAAATATTAATGATTGATATTAGCTAAAGGTGTGGTCCTCCCAAAAGAATAGCTTAGTGGAATAACTGGAGGTACCATGGCAGAGCCAGTGAGGGAAACAAGGCTGAGTAGGGGGATGGGGTGGAGAATGCCCTTTATGAGCCTTCACAGTCTGAACAGATGAAAGAGACCTTTGAGGTCACCTAGTTCAACCCCTTCCTTTTACAGATGAGGAACCCGAAGCCTGAGAGGTTATAAGTAACCCCACAGAAACATAGACTTGTTTTCTAGCCCTCTCAAAACCATGCCACCAATGCTCTGGCCTTTCTCCTCATCTCCTCCCACTGCATCGGGGACTCTTCCCCTGCGGCACTGGACTCTCCACCATCCCTGACTTGACTTAGAATGTAAGCTCCTGGAAGGCAAGGGCTATTTTTCTTCCTTGTATTTCTCTCCCAGGTACTTAGTACCTGGCTTGGCAGGCCCTAAGATGCTTTATTACTCCTTCCTCTGTTTATTCATGTATTCATAATTAGGTGCTGACCAGAGTTGATCATCTTATCCAACAGCCACTGTTGAACGAGAATCTTCTCTACATTCTCTCCACTCTGCTGCCATGCCCAGCCTCTGCATGAAGACCTCCAGTAAAGGGAATTCCCTTCCTCATGTGACAGCCACCTATCCCTCTCTTGGATTGCTGTTGCTTTGTTAATTAATCACGTCTGACTCTATGACGCCATCTGGAGTCTTCTTGACAAAGATACTGGAATGGCTTGCCATTTCCTTTTCCAGCTCATTTTACAGATGAGGAAACTGAGGCAAGCAAGGTCAAATGACTTGCCCAAGGTCTCACAGCTAGTAAGTGTCTGAGGTTGGACTTGAACTCCAGGGCCAGCGCACTAACCACTGTGCCATCTAGTGCCCCATTTTTGGATACCTCTGATTAATAGGAAGTGTTTCTCTTCCATCAAGACTAAATTTGGGGGCAGCTAGGTGGTGCAGTAGGTAGAGCACCAGCCTGGAATCAAGAGGATCTGAGTTCAAATCCAGCCTTAGACACTTGATGTTTATTAGCTGTGTGATGCTGGGCAAGTCACTTAACCCCAACTGCCTTGCTTAAAAAAAAAAAAAAAGGCTAAATTTGCCCCCCTGCCACTTCTGCCCCATTGTTTCTTATTCTACCCCCAGGGCTTAACAGACCATGTCTAATCCTTCTTCCATATGATTCAGGTCCCTTAGATTCTTGAGGAAAGTGACCTTTCCCCAGTTCTTCTCTTCCTCTGTAGAATTATCATAAGGCACACTCATCGATGTTCTTCCCAGACCTCCATCTTGTGTTCCACCCAGGCTAGGTCACAGAGAGTATCGGAACCCCAGGATCAGAACTTTAGAGATGAAAGTTCCCATATGGATCATTTGGACCAGTCTCCTCATTCTATACACCAGAGAAGTTAAGGGACCAGCCCGGATTTACATAGGTATTAGGTGACAGAATGAAAATTCAGAAGGAATCTAGCTCTCTTTCTACTCTGGCCTTCTGGGTCATCTGGCTAAAAAGTGAGGTATCAGAGGCAGATCCTGAATTCAGGCCTTCCTGTCTGTAGGCCCAATGTCCTCCTTACTATGCCAGGCTGCCTTTACGTTCAGGTGAGGAGTTTGGGTATAGGTCTCCTAGGAAAGGTGCTGCCTCACACATCCTGGCACCCCAGGATTCCCAGATCTGAAATTAGAAGGGACCCCCAAAGACCATTTAGATCAGCCTCCTCATTTTACAGATGAGGAAATTGAGACCCTGGGAGATTAGGTCTGTAGGAGTAAATCCATGTTCATGCTTCATAAAAGAAGGTGAGTCTTTGGTCATTTTGCTGGATAGATGAAATGCCATTTCTCGTTACTCCCAGGTGAAGGAATGCTGTTCTGTTTCTAGTGCTCAAGGAAATAAATAATGTCCTAGATGTGCTGATGCTGCTGCTTCCCAGAGGCTTTTAGAGAAGTTATAGTCACCTCCATTTTTTTTTCTCTTCTCACCCCACTGCAACCTCTGGCCGGCCCCACTGCATCCACTTTGCACAATTGGTGACAAATTCACACCAGGGGCCATGGTGGAAAGAAATAAAGAGCTCCAGGAGTCCCCTAGCTCATTTGGCACCAGCTGCCAGCACATACCCCAGCATGACCTGGAGGAAAAATAGATTTTCTTCCCAGGTCCCGTTAAAAGAGCAGCCCAGGCACAGAAGTAGTTTGGCAGCCTAGTTGATGAATTTAAACCATTGATAGGATCATAAATCAACAGCCCCAAATGGCATCAAAAAATTTCCACTCAATCATTTTGCAACATAGACCAAATTATTTTTCCATTTGAGCAGCTGACTTTCTTCACATCCATCCTGTGAAGGAAGCTTGCAGGTAAAGGGGCAAAAGGTAATGACAAGCTTGGGAAAGCATCCTTCCAAAGACTGAGGAGGAGTCAGACTAAATATGAAAGGGGCTGCAAGTTACCCAATCAGCCTCATGTAATGCATTGGTACTCCCTCTGACCAGTAATAGCACCATGCCAGAGGAAGACAACCTTATCTAGCCACACTTGGGTCACTGTGGGGGCTGAGAGCACAGGCATGCAGTTTGAACCAAGTTCAGCCTGTGGGAATCTTCCCCTATTGAATTAAATTACACTCCCTGTTCTGTCTTTGGCTCATTAAGCCCCCCACCCTGGCATCACTAGGGGTATCTTTCATCTGATTCTTTACAATTTAGGTTTAGGATCATGTCCAGGGTTCCTCAAGAAAGGGGGGGGGGTAAAAAAGGTATTCAATATACAATATGAATCAGTTATGGAACAGGTAATTTATTCCTACAAATAAACGAAATGCTAAATACAAGAGAATTATAAGCACACAAACACAGGATAGGATCCAATAAGTTTATTTATAACAACCTGTGCCATCAGCTATGGGGCTGATACTTCAACTTTAGCAGAATATAACTAGACATTTCATACTTCACCTTGGCTTGGCACTATCACATGCCTCTAATGCCAAACTTCTTCTGACCTTCCCACTAAGACAATTCCACAATCCACCACTTCTGAATCTACGGCAGCCAACTGCTCCAGCTGCTACCACAACCAAATGCTCCTTTAGGACCTCGGTACCTGGGACCACCAAAGCAGCACTTCCAACCTTCATCACCTCCATCTTGAGAACCACGATCGGTCATCTACTCAGCAACAAGCATAAAGTGGAGAAAAGCGGCAGAAGAAGAGCACCTCGTCACCTCACCTGGGGAAGGATGGCATGGTGGAGGAACAGCACCCCCCCGGCTTCCTTCTCCATTCCACAGGAGTCTAGAGACAGAGTGGGCTTCCTATCACATGGAAGAATCCCAGCCAAGAAGGGCAAGCCAGAAGCTGTTCTGCTAATGGCTACAACCCCTGCTACTGTCATGGGGGTGGGGAGAGAGGGAGGGAATGGCCAAAGAGCCATTAAGCACGTTGTACTCGCCCACACATTAGAACACAGAGGCAGCAGAGGGCCAGAAGGAAATGCCCCACTCTGCTCAAGTTTCAGGAGGATCGTTCCAATCACAAAGGGGCTCTTGCTCCACTTACACTCAAATTTAATGTCAGAGCCCCTGAAGTGGTACCTAGAGAACTGATTTCTTCAGCAAGCAATCATTAAACACCTACTACACGTAAGGCATTGTGGTAAGTGATGTGGGTGCAGAGACAATGCATAGTTCTTGCCTTCAATGAGTACATATTCCCACTGAGGGAAAGAATATTTGCACACAATATGCATATGACTGCACATCTATACATATGAGCCATATGAAATTAGTCTGGAAAGACTGGTTGAAGACCAATTAAAATGGTCTTTAAATGTCAAATACAGGGGTTCATTGCAGCAGTTAGGGAGTGGCATAGTGCATAGAGCACTCAGTCTGGAGTCAGGAAGACATGAGTTCAAATCCAGCCTCAGATATTTCCTGGTTGTGTAACCCTGGACAAATCACTTAACCCTCTTGGCCTCAGTTCCTCATCTGTAAAATGAGCTGGAGAAAAAAAAGGCAAATCAGTCCAGTATCTTTGCCAAGAAAACTCCAAAGGGGGTCATGAAGAGTCAAACACGAGTAGACCATAAAGAGGAGTTTGTGCTTTATCCTAGAGGCAACAGGGCATCCCTGAATTCTCGTCAGCATTGTAGTGACATCATCAGACTTTGTCTTAGGAATATCAGTTTGATTCAATGTGGAGGATGGACTGAAGAGAGGAGAGCCTGGAGTCAAGGAGAGTCAACTGTAGAAATCTGAAGTGCAACAGGTAAAATCAGGTGAAAACACAAAAACCTTGGCTAAGAATATGCATTGATCAATATGAAAAGGCTAAAGGTCATACAAGCTTCAAGTGAAATCAAAGCATCTATCCAGAGGGGGCCCAGCAGTAGAAAAAACATTGATGCTTTGTGGGCCACTGAGAGCCCCTGCTTCTCTTCTAAATCTACTTTCAAACTTCCACTAAGCTTCTGCAGCAGAGTCATAGGGGAAATTACTGCTTCAAAAGCTGAACCAATACCCCATTTCCCTGCCAAAAAAAAAAATCAAATATGTTGAAGCAGATACCATGTGAGCAATGAAGCAACATTCCCCCCCCCCTTTTTTCTTTTTGGTGAGGCAATCCGGGTTAAGTGACTTGCCCAGGGTCACACAGCTAGTGTTAAATGTATGAGGCCGGACTTGAACTCAGGTCTCCCTGACTCCAAGGCCAGAGCTCCATCCATTGTGCCACCTAGCTGCCCCCTATGTCCCCTTTCAGTGTGCAGAATAAAAGACCTTCACTGATAGCACTTGAGCTCTTTTAACTGCCTTTCTCTACTTTTCAGAGCCTCTCAGCACCATTGTGTTCCCTTGTCCTTCACTATAGTCACAGAATAGGGCTGACTTTTTCTCCTCATTAAGGCATTAATTAATTAATCATTCCCTCTACCTGTAGCCCTAATTGCAGCCATCCTCTGTTATCTCCACCAAGTCTTTGTAGTAACCATCACCTCCCTTTTGTCTAGAAACTCTTCTTCATTACAGGTTCCCCCCCTTCTTTGTAGAAATATTCTTGGGTTGTAGTAAGAACAATATTTACCAGGGTCCCTGCCACATAGGCAGGCAAATTTTCCCCTTAAAAGACAGTAAAGCTGCACCTGAGACTTCATCAGCCTAGGAGGCTAAAGCTCAAGCTATTGACTTGGCTTCTCAGTCACTTAGGGGCCTAAAGGAAGCCAGACTACAAGTGGTCAGTGGCTTCAGACTTGGAGGATTTTCTTCTTCTGTTTCCCATACTGTACCGACCAGACATGGTTTTCTGTGGATATGAGGCAGGGAAGGTCTATCTGACAACAGTGCTATATCTTTTCTTTTTTTTTTTTTTTTTTTTTTTTTTTTTTGGTTTTTGCGTGAGGCAATCAGGGTTAAGTGACTTGCCCAAGGTCACACAGCTAGTAAGTGTTAAGTGTCTGAGGCTGGATTTGAACTCAGGTCCTTCTGACTCCAAGGCCAGAGCTCTATTCACTGTGCCACCTAGCTGCCCCTATATCTTTTCTAAATATCCTGTCCATGCTATGGCTGCATAAACCTCATTTTACTAACTCTTAGCATCCCCTTTGGTTCCAAACTTTTTTTTTAATTTTTTTTGGTTTTTTTGGTGAAGCAGTGGGATAAAGTGACTTGCCCAGGGTCACACAGCTAGTAAGTGTTATGTGTCTGAGGCCAGATTTGAACTCAGGTCCTCCTAAATCCAGGGCCGGTGCTCTATCCACTGAACCACCTAGCTGCCCCCTAAATAAGTCTTAAATAAATAGTCTTCATAAATAGTCTTCTACTAAATGTCCTTTCTGCCTAAATAGCTGGAATTCAGGATCCTCCAAAAGGTTTAGGAGGCCAAGAAAGAAGCACCTTCTCCCTACACCACCTCCAAGATGGTGTGTCTCATTTCTGGGGAGGGATCACGAAAAACTTCTACTTGAATAGAAAAGGCACAGGCTACTGGTTATGGCGCTCCGCTGGAATTTAACTGGAAAGGAGCAGAGGTGGGTGGCATCAACAGAAACTGCTTTGGTAGGCAGCCCCAAATCTTTCAAGGTGACCAGGTGCAGGCACTTCCTTCGGCCTGTTGGGAGGCTCATCTCCTGGAACACTGGGTAGCTTGGAAGGCTCTGGACTCAAAAAGCAGATGGTGAGATTCAAATAAGAGCCTGAAGGCACTCGGGATTTGGAGGAGGGGCTCCTTCCCCCTGGAGGGAATGGCTACCAAGGCTGCCTCCCCCTCCCTGACCCCCAAGGCAAGTGAGCCATTTGTACAAGACTGATGATCAAAGGAAAACCATTACAAGAGGTGGAATGGGAAGGCTTGTCCTTTCCCCTTCAAATCCTAAGATTCAACATTTCCAGGGCTAAAGACCTTCTTGTGACGTAGAACCCTAACCCTACCTGGCTTCTCCCCAAGGGAGTGACCAATTTCCCAGTTTCTAGGAAGTTTCAGTGAAACACCCAGTTGATTCAGATAATCATGAAATCTGGGGTTCTCATGCCCCTTTCCCACAAAGGAGGTCCATGGATAGATTTCAGAATATCCATGAACTCAAATTGGAGGAAAAATCACATCTGTGTGTTTGTTAACCTTTGGTATCCTTTGTAATCCTATGCACTGAAAACCTTGTTCTGAGAAGGTATCCATAGGCTTCCCCCTACTTCCAAAGGAGCATTTGATTAAAAAAAAAATTATGGGCTTTTGACTTAGATATTAATAGGATGTAAGCTTCCCGAGGGCAGGGACTGTTTCCTTTTATGGTTTGCTGTTGGGGTTTTGGTTTGGTTTGGTTTTTTCTTTCTATCTCTAGCGTAGTGCCTGGCATGGAATAGGTGCTTAATAAATGTTTCTCTAATAGCTAAGAGATCCCAGGAGATGCTGACACAGGACCACCCAGCATGGTGAGCCCACAGAGAAGAAGGCACTGTGTTCTATGAACAAAGCAGAATTACAGTAGCTCCAAAGAAATGTAAGATGCACAAATCTAGAGACCTCTCCATGCCAAATGTTCACAAGGACTCTTGGTGCCTGACCTGTGGTGCTTCCAAGCCGCAGTGGAACACACTGTATTGTGACCCCAACATCGAGAAGTCACTGGTCTTCTTCAAGCCCAAAGGACAAACGACAACATAGTAATCATTTAATGTATGTGTGTTGATTGATTGATTAAACCATACCAATCCAATAAACATTTATTAAGCACCTACTGTGTGCCAGGCACTATGCTTGACTGCTGCAGATACCTTAAAAAGAAAGCCCCCACCTCAAGTAGCTTATAAATTAAAGGGGGTAGACAGTACACAAAAGGAAGCCAGAAAGGGGAATGGGGGGTACCCAGCCCTAGCCCGGGGCATCTTGTTCATGGGTTTTAAACCAGGCGGGGCAGTAGATGTAAAGTGGAGTGAGCTGAGAACCCAGTTCCTGTCCTCTATAAAGGAAGACATTGGGAGGAGCTGGGTACAGGACTCTCCAATCCTCCAAACCCAGGGGAGAGGAGGCCAATGGAGGCAGGGTCCATAAGGCCTGAGTTAGCAGTATGGGGGTGATTTTAGGCAGCTTGGTGGTGAGGTGCTGGGCCTAGAGTCAGGAAGACTCAGATCTTCCTAAGTTCAAATCTGACCTCAGACACTTCCTAGCTGTGTGACCCTGGACAAGTCGCTTAACCCCTTTTGCCTCAGTTTCCTTATCTGTAAAATGGACTGGGAGAAGAAACTGGCAAAACCATTCCAATATCTTTGCCAGAAAACCCCAAATGGAGTCGCAGAAGTCGTCAGATGCAGGCTGGAGTCACGATTGAAAACAACTGAACAAGGAGAGCTCATTCTGGAAGGGGCCCCTTGTTTCATGGAGTTGAAACCAGCCAGAGCAGCAAACGTAGAATGGATTCACTCAACTCTCAGATTCCTGTAAATGTCAGTGGTAGCCCTCCATGCCGTTAAGGTGTATCCCTGAACAGGAGACAGAGCAAAGCGAGACAAACCCAATGCAGGAAGAAAAAAAAAGAAAAAAAAAGGCAGAACTTCCATCCATCCATTGTTGAGATGTCTCCTGGCTGGTTTCCAGCAACAGATCAATTAAAGCCAACCCCTTGAGGCCTCATTTGATGGAAGAAGACTCCTGAGTGTTTTCCTGGCTCCCAGGCATTTCTCACAGTTAAATCAGTCTGCCTCAAGGCAATGATTAATTGACACTGGAGTCCTTCTATTTAAGAGTCAAATCTGTAATTCAGAAATGAGCCTTTTCAGTCTTAAAGTGAAGGTAACTGATTTTACTGTCATGTTTTATCCAGAAAAAATCAGGAAGCTGGCAATCCCAGGAGAGAAGCCTGCTTTCTTTGTAAGCCAGGACAATTCTCTGTAAAGGAAAATGCCCTGAGTCCAGGTCTTCCACAGAATTACCCCTAGGGTAGAAGCTAGAACAATGGCCATTAATCCCCAACCTCTGGTCTCTGAGCACCTCTGGAAACAGTCTGGGAGAGGGCAACAGGGTGGCCCAAACCACTCCAAAACATCTGCTGCCACTGAGCACGGTGCAGTCAGATCAGGGACATAAATTGGAGGAGACGAGCACACCTACAGGAGGGATGGGCTGGACCAGAGGGACGGTGCCTCTGTATCAATTACTGCTGAATGGAGGGAAGGGGACTCTCAGGGGATGCTTGGGATGGCTGAATTGCCTTAGGTATAAAGGGTCCTTCCTCAGCAGCCCACGGTGATTGCTTATAGCTTTATACTAACCTCACTTCTCCTGAACTCAATGCCCCAAGCATTCATTAAGGTGCTCTTTTCTTCTAGCATATAAATCTAGCCATCTGATCATGGCTTTCTAGGTTTCCTGGAGATGCTCATGTTTTGGAACCTACAGCAACGTGTTGCATGGTTTCTACTACTACATTATTATAGCTTCATTTGTATGACACATTGGGGTTTTGCAAATAATAATTATCACTATAACATCTAACATTTATATAATGCTTTTAAGTTGGCAAAATGCTTTACAAATAATAGCCCATTTGGGGCAGCTAGGTAGCACAGTGAATAAAGCGCCTACCCTGGAGTCAGGAGGACCTGAATTCAAATGTGACCTCAGACTCTTGACATTTACTAGCTGTATGACCCTGGGCAAGTCACTTGACTCCAGCCTAGCAAAAAACAAGCAAACAAATAATAGACCATTTTATCATTATGATAATCCTGGGAGGTAGGTGCTAACCCAATTTACAGATAAGAACACTGAAGCAAACATAGGTCAAGTGACTTGTCCAGGGTCATGTAGCTAGTAAGTATCTGAGGCTGGATTCAAACTCAGGTCCTGCTCACTCCAAGTCTAGCTCTGTGTCCAAATGTGCTACCATATCATCAGCATCATTAATTCATATTCCTGTGGTACTTTAAGATATGTTCATTACTTTCCCCATGTCTTTCTTAAGTATTTTTTCAGATGAGGAAACTGAGGCTCAGGAAGAATTTGTTCTTAGATATATAGCCAGTAAGTGATTTGTTCATAATTATACATCTAGGACTCCACTCCAGACTTCCTGATTCCCAGGTCCACCCTCTTTCCACTATGCTACCTTGTCTCCAACCCTTGAGAGCCCCTGCATTGAATATAGTGGCTTGAGAACCTGTCCAACTCAGATTGCCCGCATAATGATTTAATAGCAAGATCCATGTTTAATCCTGAAACAGAGAGAAAACAGTGTGCAAGTGATGTACCACCTGCTTTAATGACTGAGCTGAGAATCAGATCACTATTTAGGCTGAGCTTCAGGGATGAAGGTATATGTGCCTTTGGCTTGAATGATGAGAAAGAAACAAATGGATTATTCCAAGGACCAGCAGTAGAATAGTGTTTTAGATACTACTGTATACCCAAAACACATCTACCATAAAAAAAAAAGATTTAAATTAGTGGTAGACAAAAGTCAGTAATTAGTTGCCTGCAGAAAAAAAAAATGCTGAAAATTAAAACAGTTGGACTTTTCCAGGCAATGTAACCCCCTCCAATTTTTCAGCCTCATAGACAGCCTAATTACCCCTTCCATTTCTCAGAGGTTTCATCAGAAATGAGATCTTTCCCTATTCTGAGAGTCCGAGCTCGTTTATGGTTGACAGAGATGTCATGGATAATTGCATCCATAGATATCCCAAAATCTCATACTGGACAAAATTTTCACCTCCCTCACCAAATCTTTTTTTCAGAGTGAACTGGACTAAGTATCAGCAGAGGAAGGAGGTGAATCCAAAGGGTCTGGATCACCCACAGACTGGATAATTAGCCCCAGCCCAATGGGATCCTCTCCTTAGGTGGACTTCGCAGAGCAGCAGCAGATGAGTTAAAGATGACAGGTGTCTTGAGCTTCCAAGGCACCGGCAGACAGCTACAAATTCACCATAGACCAAGCTTTCAAAAATGTAAGAATAAGAGGTTGTGTAACAAAGGAAAAAGGAAGCTGACTTTGGAGTCAGGGGACCTGGGTCGGAGCCTCTGCCAGTTATTGTCTTTGTGACCTGAAGAAAATAATTTTAACCCTCTCACCCTCAGCTTGCCTAAATGTCCAATTAAGAGTGGGGACTGAACGATGTAAAGGGCCTGGGTTCAAATCCCATTTGTGACACTTGCTGCTCATGTGATCTTGAAGAAGTTGCTTAACTTTCAGGGGTGCCAGTTTCCTTATCTGTAAAATGAAGGGGTTGGATTAAATGGCCTTTGGAGCTTCTTCCAGCTCTGGATCTATAATTATCAGTAATAGTCACAAAACATTTATTAAGTGCCTACTGTGTGTCAGGCATTGTGCTAAGTGCCTAAGTGCCCCATGATCTTATTCTAAGGGTCCTATAACATAATCTGATAGCCACTGACAATGCTTCTTATATTCACTAACATCTGTAAAAGCTCATGTCTGTAGAGTATTCCATAAATTACAATCTTCTTTCCTCACAACTATTGAATATAGACATCAGAAGAGGCTACCTGACTTTGATCCCATGATTGGAGCAGGTCCACACTGGTTTTCCCTTTGCCATACCTGGAGCCTAAGCCTGCTGTTCTGATCAGATGTCACCTTCCCCCCAACCCCAGCCTTCTCTATGGATTTTCCGTTGTTATGCAAAACAATTTATGTAACAGCTTCTAGATGCTGTGCCTCCCATGACTCTCCCTCCCTGTTGAAATATATTTAACCCTGCCCTACTTTGTCCCTCTTGGGAACTCCAGGATATGTGCTGTGCCATATATAGAATTGCAATTCCCTTGCCTCAATTAAAAATCCTAGTCTTTGCTACTTTGGTAATCTTTATTTCAGGTTGCCACAGCTTAGAATAGTTTTAGAAGGTAAATCTTCTCGTCCTAACTTTACAGATTAGGAAATAGAATCCTAGAGAAAGAAGTGCCTAGCATAAGGTCCGAGTTGAGACTTGAACCAGATTTACTAAGAGCAGTGCTCTCTCACCTACCCCACCCTGCCTCTCTCAAAGCCCAGCATCACTTCCTCATCAAGCCTTGCCAGCACCCCCACCCCACCCCAACCTGCCCAAGATGTAAGCTAGAATCACGATAGCCATGACTTTGAAAGCAGCTAGGTGGTACAGTGGATACTTGGAGTCAAGAAGACTCATCTTGAGTTCCAATCTGGCTTCAGATACTTCCTAGCTGTGCGCCTCAGTTTCCTCATCTGTAAAATGAGCTGGAGAAGGAAGTGGCAAACCACTTCAGCATCTCTGCCAAGAAAACTCCAAATGGAGTCACAAAGGGTCAGACATGGCTGAAATGAATGAATGTCGACAACACCACATGATACAAATGAAAGACAAAAAAATAGAAACCAAAGCCAAAAATCTTACTTACTTACTTACTTACTTGATTGTAATGACCCAAAAGCTCAGCCTTGGAAAAGAGTGAGAACATGTGCCCTACCTCCTTTGCGCTCACCCTCTTAATTTCCACTCACACTGGCAGGTTGCGTCCCCAAGAATGGTTAACTATTTCTCCTCGTAAGGGTTCTAGTAATAACCCTGAGGGGTTGGAGATCATGAACCTTCATCCAGTATGGTCCTATTGATTACCAGCTAGAGCTAATTAGTATTTAGAAATGGATTCATGTGAACACTGGCAATAAGATGGGGGCACAATTCAGAGGAGACCATAGAGAAAGACCAAACTGGACTTGTGAAAACCTGCTAGTATTATGATATTCATATTTATCTTGTCAAACCTGGTCAGAAGCAAATGCCTCACTCTCATATTTTAGAAGCTGATAGTTAAGGTGTGGACATAAAGAAACAATCCTGACATTTTGTTTTCAATTATATGGATTGGTTCAGTAATAAATATTGACATGATATTAAAAATGCATTTCCCTCCTTTCTTTGTACAAGATTATGAGTGAATAAAAAACAAATGATTCATTATTTTTGAAACACTGTGCTAAGACTGGAGATACAAGTAGAAAAGTAAGTCATGTCTTGCTTTCAAGGAGCTAACACTCTAATTGAAGGAGATAACACATAGAAAAGGTTTCAGCTCTAAGTCAAATGGACAGGTCCAGTGGCCCCTTACGGTACAATGGCAAGGCAGATGGTAAGACACCTTCTTTAGTGTCTTTTCCATTGATAAAACCATTTCTGTTTCCGACACTGAACCTTTTGATGGTAGCATGTGTCGAGAACTTTCTTTTCCAGATCTTTGACAGCTGTGCCACTGAGGATGAGGAGGGAGGTTATGAAACCCCTGAAGGGGTAGCTCTTAGGTTGCTTCTCCACAGGGGCTGCATCCCTGGAAAATAAATATGGGAATGGGGCTGGAAGAAAAGCTAGTGGTCTGAAGAGGGTGGCAAGGTGAGTGAGGGGGACTGCTATTCCTCAGCTCTGGAATATGGGGAACATCTAATATACATTCATACTTAGTTGATGTGTAAGTTGGTTTTACTGAACCATTTCCTCTCCCACCATCCTCTTACCTTCCTTTCTTTTTATTCCTTGTTATAAGAGGGGAGGGGAGAAATATATTCAGGAAATAAAGGTGATATAAAACCAAAAGATATTAATAAAAAATTTAAAGCAATAAGCACCACTGATGTGTGTGTGTGTGTGTGTGTAAAACCTATGCCACTGACAACATTCTTCCATCTCCTTTCCCTTTGCCCCCCAGCTGCCACAGAATGTGGAATCCCCACGCACCACATATCATTCTAACAATCCCTTTTAAAATTTATAGCTCATATTCCTGTCAGAAGAGTCTGCTTTGAGTATTCCCCCCACATACACCCCTATGGCTGAGTGAACAGAATGGCCGCTCTGGTTTCTCCCATGAGGGATATCAACCATCACTATTCAAGTGGATTTTTGTGAATCCTTTGTGGGAAAAATAAAAATACAAATCTTCCCTTCTCTAAAAGCTCCATCCATTTTTTTGTCTTATTTTTTATACATCTTAAGGCAGGAATCCCAAGTGAAAGAAAAGGGCAGCATTATAATGAGAAGAAAGCAAACAAGTCACTGCCCCAGGGCACTGACAGTGCTCCCAGTCTGGAGGCAGTTCTGCATCTCACCAGAGAGAATAATTAGTTAAGGTAGGAGCCTACTCAATGGCCGGTTCTCGGGTGGCCACATCCCAGGTAAGCTTGGCCCCCAATCCAATCCCACCCTATACCACCCCCTCGACACACTCCCTCAACCGAATTTGTCTTCATAAGTTGACATGGAAAAGCATCATGCTGGAGTAGATAGAAAGTCAACCTTGGAGTTGGAAAGACCTGGGTTCAAGTCCTACCTTTGACACACTGTATATATGTGATGCTGGGTGAGATACTTAACCCTACAGTGCCACCAGGCAAAACTCTAAGAGATAAATTATACGAAAATTGCTGATCTGAACTGGTACAGCGAGTTTCCTCTAAGGGGACTCCCTACTACATTAAATTAAATTACAGGGAGAAACCAAGTTTACTTGAGGATGTATTTCAAGCTGCTTGCCCTAGGCACAAAAATCACTGCTTATGACTCTGGAAGAAGTGTAGATATGAAACACACACTGTATGTGCGATAGCAGCTTACCCCTAATCTTCTTCGTCTGTCTATACTGTTCCCATTGAGAAAGACAGGAGAGAGAAAGCTGAGGGTAAAGTGAATGGGGGAGGGAGGTAGAGAAAAGAGAAGGAAGGGAGAAAGTTTTATTTGCTTCTCAAAACTAAATGAAGAGGTGAAGAATATGCAAAATGGGGCTCTTTAGATCACAGAGCTCCTTTCGGTGGACCCATTTGGTTTTAGTTAAATACAGTATTCATTAAACTAGCTGACAAATGTCCCACTGCTGAGCCTCACTACCAGCCCTTCCATCAGCCACCTACTATTAAAGGTCTCTACTGCCTTAAGCTATACGAAAGGGAGAAATGTCAAAAGGTGGAAACCCCAGACCTTAGTAATGAGAGGTGTAGTTGTAATTCATTAAAGTTTCATGGTTCTATCTAATTAATTATAAATGCTTTGACTTCCAGCTAAAGTTAGAACAAATTGTTTATTTCGATTAGAATGAAAACCTTATTAAAATTTAATGGTTTAAAATATAATCCATACAAAGTACTTTTGAGGAAGAAAAAAAAAATGAAAAGCCTCCCATCCCGGGTGATTTGTTCGATAAGTCTCTGCTTGGGTTTTATTTACGAGCAAGCTCTGGGGTTTCACAAATGCATCTTGGAAGCAATAAAGATTAACTTGCCAGCAAAGCCATGCCAAAGGCCCTTCACACTAATGGTTTTCAGAGAAATTACCTGTGGATATCAAGATCTTTTGTGGACTTTTTTGTTTTCCATATGCAGAATGTCAGATGGTCCAAGCCATCTCCAGATGACATCCCACATTTTGCCTCTGGCTAGGAAAAGTATTTTCATGCTAATTATTAAATTAAAATAAATGTATTAAGTGCCTACTATATATGAAACAGTCCCTGCCTGGAAGAAGCTTACTGGGGTGGAGGTGGGAGCAAGGGTTGGGAGAGGGTGGAGAGATACAATACTGACACAGAGAAGTTACTAAAAAGATATATGAAGTGATGCAAAGTCACGTCAAGAGGAAGCAAGCCCTGACAATTGGAAGGACTATAACTTTAGATATGGAAGGGACCTGAAAGGGGCTTGTGTTGAACCCCCTCATTTTGTAAAGGAGGAAACTGATGTCCGGGTAATTGACTTACCCAAGGTCACACAAGTAAGCAAGAAAGGTCTCATGCTAGGTAGTAGAACTGCTACTGTGCTTTGAAGAAAGTTCAGGATTCTAGGAAGTAGAAGAAAGGAGGGAGAACCTTCCAAGCATGGGTGGGAGGGGAGGGGGGAGGGGAGGACTTGTGCTTAGGCACAGTAGGAGATGGAAAGCTATGATAGGGAATAACTAGCAAGCCAGTTTGACTGGAACAGAGGGTGTGTGAAGGGTAGTAAAATCTCCCTGGTCGGGTAGATTACAACAAGGTCATAAAAGGTTTAAATGTTAAACCAGAGGACTTTGTATTCTATCCTAGAAGCAAAAGGAAGACCTGAAGATCTTCACGGTTTAGGAATATTATTTAGACCTCCACATAGCAGATGTTATCAGAGATAAGAGGAAATGCAAGCAAAGAGACCCATAAAAGGCTAGTACAATGGTCCAGTGAGAAATGAGGCAGACCCAAAGAAGGGTATCTTTGTGAATGGAAAGAAGGAGGGTGGGGGGAGAGTAGGGCAGGGCCCAGTCATTGGAGAGAAAAGAGTGAATGAAAGAGAGGTTGGAGTGTGGGATCTAAAAGGATTGGCAACTGATTGGACAAGAACATGAGGGAAAAGGGAAAGACAAGGATGGCTCCACCACTTGGGATCTGGATACCTGGAAGGACAGAAGCGTCCTCACCAGGGAGAGGGAAGCTTCAAGGAGGGATGGGTTTGGAGTTGGCACAGAAAAGCAGGGCGGTTGTGTTACTATTGTGCTATAATGAATAGACACTTTAAAATGCTACACAACAGAAGCGAGTTTCATGCATTATTCTCTTTTCTGTTCTTTTTGCATATTGAAATGTTTGCGTTTGTTGGTGTGTGTTAAGTTTAAAAAGATCAAAAAGGAAAATTGTTTAAAAAGGAAATCTAAGATTTGTTTTGAACGTGTTGACTTTGAGATGCCTAACGGATATCCTGGGGGAAGGACTGACCAATGAGGGACTAGAGTTCAGCTGTGAGAAACACACACTTTGGAGAATAGACAAGAGGTTATTAATGCACCAAAATGCCTCCCGCATCCTCCTGACCACAAAGCACAGGCCGATCAAACAAGAAGGCTTTGCTACTCTCAACTCCCCGCTTTGAGAGGGCAAAAAGGCAAAGGGGTCTCACACCTCTGGAGTCAGGGCAACCTGGATTCAAATCCTTCCTCTGACACGTACTGGCTGGGTGACCCTAGAAAACCATTTAACTTCATAACGCCAGAGGCAATTCTATCATATTGCACATTGAGGAATAGATACTGACCTAAATTGGCAGAGAGAACTTTCTCTGTGGTACATCTCTATATTGGGCAACTATATAGTACAATGAATGGAGAACTGGACTTTCAGTCAGGAAGACTCATCTTCTGTGAGTTCAATTCTGGCCTCAGACACTAAGCTGTGTGACTCTGGACAAGTCATTTAACCCTATTTGCCTCAGTTTCTTCTTCTATAAAATGAGCTGGAGAAGGAAATGGCAAACCACTCCAGTATCTTTGCCAAGAAAACCCCAAATGGAGTCATGAAGAGTTAGACACGACTGAAAATAACTAAACAGCAACAGATCTCTGTATCAATGAAATGACAACCTGTCTACAAAAACCCTCATAAAACCTTTCACTGATAGAAAAGCACCTTCCTTGAAAGTACCCAAGGGATCTCGCCTACACGTGGATAAGAAAAAGTAACGTTTTCAGACAAAGAGTCTAGATAGCTTACTCCCCCTTGCTTTGAATTACCTGCCACAATGAGTGGCGAGAACTTTCAGGGATAAACTTCCCCACCTCTCTTCTGTAGACACACTTACACTGTAATTAATTTATTTATAAATCAGGGACTTTCTGCATTTACCCTGTTGGAAGAAAATACTCTTTCTATAAGAGATTTCCTGGTACAACCTGTATTGTTGTACCACTTGAGGGAGTGGGAGATCATTAGTGAGAAATTGCCCTGCCTATTATAGATGAAGATGGGGAAATGTGGATGGAAATAGGAAGATAAGTCGAGAAACCTGGAGTCGGGGACCCTAATGTAAACCTGAATCTCCTTTTTATTAGTTGTGTGATGTTGGGTGAGTTACTTTATTGCTCTAGCTGCATTTGCCTTAGCTCTAAAATGAGGGGTTTGGATTAGGCGGCTTCTGAAATCACTTCCAGCTAAGGATCAGTAATCCCCTGATCTAAATGAAAAAAAAAAAAGATTATATTAAGAGCTTATTATGTGTCAAGCACCATACTCCCCACTTGGGATACAAACACAAAAGTGAAGATAGTCTCAGCTTTCTAAGAGGGCAGACAACATATTTAGGGGAGAGGTGGCCATCATTATGAATATTATTTTTTGTGTGTATGTGGGCTTAGCAGCTTATTAAGGTAGGTCAGGCTTTTGTCCCTGAGCTAAATAGTCTCAGGTTGTTCTACTATTCAAGTTTTGTTTCTCTTGTCATTTTCTTCCTGTCTCAATTTTATTCTCTCAGATCTTACTTATTACTTCATAATGAAACCTACCTCTGAAAGGCCATCCTACCCCATTTCTAATATCCCGCTTCTCATGCTATAGTCTGGGAAACCACAGGCTTCTCCAAACCTTCAAAAGGGTCCGTGACATAGAAAATGTTAAGAACCCCTGCACCAAGGAGAGTTTGACCAGCAGATGACACTGTAGGGAAGTTTAACAGCCAATAGGAGGCATTGAGCTAGTAAGATGGCATTGGGAACAGGGATGCTGGGTAGATGAGCCATCCAGTAGATGGAGTGGAAATTTGTAACAAGAGTCCAAGAAGGCTGTAGGGCAGGCAAAGGAAGGAGCAAACAAATTAAGAGACACAGATTTGGCGTGAATGTGTAGCTGTAAAAGAGGTGGCAAATAATTAGTGAGACAGAAACAGAGCTCCCTGTATGTAGACAGTGGGAGCATTGTAATGGCACAATCTCCCCCAACATATCTCTGTTTTCAGCTGAGGTCCTTGGAAGATCCAGAAGGAATAGCTCCATCCCACTGAGGCAGACTAGCTCAGGCTCCAGGGATCTTCTCTGAGGCTGGCTCAGGGGGTAATAATGCAATATTCAAGAGGATCAGGAGTGGTTCTGGACACTGGGAAGATGTCCAGGAACCAGGCTAAGTTGAGCTATTTCCTTCATCACTCATCACACTCAAGCTGTTTTATTATTTCTAGTAATGCTTCAAAACATGACAGCTTATTTCTGTGCATAATCGAGACCAATCAGATCTATCTCCTGCCCTTGGACGTTTAATCACATTTGATCTTTCAGATCTTACTGCTCCTCTTGCTATCAGTCTCTGTCGCTCATTGGTCACCTGAGTTAAAGGGTCGGAATCTTTCCCCCTCTTGCAGAATGTTAAACTGAACTATATTGGCATAGATTTATCAAGGTGTCCCATCACTACCAAAATGCATTTCTACTATTTGCAAGTATCCCTATGATATGATGTCAGGTTCTGTGGTCTTTGTGTTTTGCGTGACTATGAATAATGCGACTTTAAAGACTTTCTAACCATTTACCAGGTCTTTCTACTTCAGCGACCTGCCACCTCATAAAGCTTCAACTACATTTTTGACCCAAATATCCCATGTTTCTCCTCCAGGGGAATATGGGTTCTTCACTAAGAAAAGTCCTACCTTGGGTCTGTGGCACCACTAGGATTCACTATTCTTTGCTATGGAATGGGGAAGCCTATTAGCATCTATGGCTCTGGCACTTTCAGTGGCTTTTTCTTCCAAGTTCATTTTAATACTCTGTCTCTTGATAAAACCCCATTAATAAATATCATCTTAACACGATGAAGCAGCCCTGTTCAACTTGATAAGAGGCCTGGTAATCAGTCTCTAATTACTTTCCGAAATCCTGCGTCTTTCTAGAAATTTTAGCAGAGTTTTACATTCTTGAGTAATTTACAGAAAATGGATAAAGTTTTATCTTTTACCTCTTATTCCTCGGTTAGTACTTCACATCTCCCTAAAATGTTGCAACATCTCACAAAAGCCTCTCTGTATTTTTACCTCTCAGGTCATGTGGTTCACTCAACTGAAAATCTTCATGTCTTCTTGTGGCATCCTGAACACCTGTAGCCTAGGATTACAACATTTAGATTACCCATATTGGCCTCCATATTTTATTTTTAATTTATGGAATAAAACAACATTTCCATAATATAGTACAATTTAAAAAAGATGATGGCACATAAAACTGCAAATCTGCTATGCACAACTTACTATTCCTTTCCAATATACAGCAAAATTATCATGTAAATTTGTTTCTTTTTCTTTTTTTCTTCCCTCTCTTCTTCCTCTGCCCTAGAGATGGCTACCATTAGACACAAATAGATGTGTGTTTGTATATACACACATATGTACACACACATATATATATAATATACATACATATATACACACACATATAGATAGATAGATAGATAGATAGATAGATAGATAGATAGATAGATAGATATGTAAAATTGTTCTATACAGACTTCTATTTATCAGTCCTTTCTCTGGATGCAGATAGTCATTTTCTTGATATGTCCTTTATAGTTAATTTGGGTATTTATAATATTCAAAATAACTTATTTGCTCAAAGTTATTCTTAAAACCATATTGTTGTTACTGTATACAGTGTTCTCTTGATTCTGCTCATTTTGTTCTTTGTTATTTCATGCAAGTCTTTCCATGTTTTTCTAAGATCACTGAGCTCATCATTTCTTATAGCACATTAGTATTTCATCATAATCATATACCACAACTTGTCAGCCATTCCTCAATTGATGGGCATCTCTACAATTTCAAGATCCAAATGGCAGAGTTGAACAGGAAGATTGGTTTTTAAAGAAGGGATTTGGGTTCAAGCAGTCAGTGCTAGATTAGAAGACCAAAAGGCAAAGACATTAAACATTTACCAGGCTTAGCCTAATTCCCACAGTGCCTATCTTTATATTTCAGCTGCCTCCATTTACTACCTACCCCCAACCAAGCTTACTGACACAGTTATAGCCAGGGTCTGCCAAGCCTGCTCCTAACTCAGCTGCCCCTACTAGGCCAAAGGCTTAGGTGCCAGTACCCATTCATGACATTTACCAATATTGACAACAAGAGATAACAGGTCCATAAAACCAGGCCCAATTTCATGTTGTCTCTCTGATTTATATCAGCTGAGCCTGCTCCCAGTTTTGTTTCCTAGAGAAGGGAATTGGGGGGGGGGGTACCAGGCAATCTAACAAAGCCTAGAACTTGACAGAGAAATATATTTCAGTGCTACCATGTTGTATGGTGATAAACAATCATAAAACGTGTTCAAAGTCTAAATAAAATTTAGTTGATAGAAGACAATGAAACTAGCTTCATTAACTTTATTTTTGACAGTACCCATTCTGGTCAAAGAATTAACAGGGAGAAAATGGGGTACTATTCTAGAACACTGTTGCTCTGAAATATGGCCTTTATGCCTTGAGGAACTAGTTATTTTTTAAGAGGAAAATAACTAAAAAGCAGAGTTTAAGAGAAAGACAGTTATAATTGTGCCTGAGTTTTAAATAACCAAATTCTTTCAGTTAATGAAAGCCAGGGATGGTATGTATGAAAATCCCTCCAAGTTTGTTTGGAATGCATGACATTGTGAGAAAGCTAATAACACATGCTGTGTGACGAATCATACGGCACCTATGAATATAGAGTGGGAAACACAAACTCAAGCACTTTAATGAGGAAAATGAAGTCCGACTTCTTCAGCTGGAGGATTTTTCACAATGGCATTTTGAAGGCTATGTTAAAAAGAAACCAAGTATAGTTGCACTAGTATAAAGCACCAGGCCCAACAACATCTCACCACTAGGCTGTTGGAGCAGTCCCAACATCCAGGCTGGGCCCAGGGTCATGTTGATTACCTCTCGCTTCATGATTTCCACATCCAAACGGTGCAGAGAAAGCCTGCTGGCTCCCATGCTGTTTTATGCTCCAGAGAGAAGGGCCAGATGCCTGAGGGCCAATGTTTGCCTGATTATAACACTAACTGGCTTAGAACTGATCTTTTCTGCTCTTGTTACGCCTGAAATGGCAAGCCTTAAGTGCATTAACTTAGGACTTAAGGTCAGTAAACAGGGAAAAGGATGGCCCAGCTCTCACATCTGACTTTCCAGGGATACAAGTTTTATGCACAAAGGAGTAGGAGCCCATCAGAGATGGTGTGAGTGATAAAAATAAAACTTTACTTTGGATTTGGAGTTGAAAGGCAGTTCAAACCAGTCTCTGTAACTCATTATCTGGGAAGAGGAGGGAGGGAAAAGGAATTTATTAAGTACCTGCTATGTGCCAGGCATTGTGTATTATCTCATTTAACCTTGGGCAACATCTCCTTGGTTACCTCTTCCATAAAATTAAGAGTTTGTACTAGAAGACTCATCTTCCTGAGTTCAAATATGACCTGAGATATTTACTAGCTATATGACCCTGGGCAAGTCACTTCACCCTGTTTGCCTCCATTTTCTTATCTGTAAAATTATCTGAGGAAGGAAAATGGCCAACCACTCCAGTATCTTTGCCAAGAAAATAGGGTCATGAAGAGTCGGACACGACTAAAAGGACTGAATAACAACAAGGCTAGATGCCTGTGGCCTGTCTGGGGTGAGGGGTGCAGAGCAGCTGAATCATGAGGAGATGTAGCATGACTGCCCGTGACCATATCAATGCCTGGATGAGGGCAGGGAACTAGAGCAGCTACAATAGAAACACTGAAGTTTGGGGAAGCAGAGAGAATCAAACAAATGGTCAACACAGTGGTCCTCACTGCATTTTCATTTCTTAATCTCGTAAGGATTCCTTGGTCGTGAATCCTTGCTCTGACTATTAGCCCTATCTCAGCTCCTTCAAGTGCAGCACCCCTCACAGTTCACTACAGTTTTATCCAAGCCTAAAACCTTCTGATCCAAAGATTAGGAGCTGGGACACCTGGAGACAAGGTGCATTCTGTGGCTTAGCTCCCAAAAGGGTAGTTTTTTTTAAATCAAAAATAGGTTACAGGTACAATGCCCTCTGATCACAGCAGTTGAGTATGAAGAATGAAGGAAGATTAGAATCAGTCAGTAGCACTTTACAAGACAGAGAAAAGCAGTCGAGGAGAAAACAAGTCTAAAGAAAACTTGGCATGAGACAAATCATCCCCAGAGCAGTTACAGGAGAGACTAGGACAATGAAAGGACACCAACTGTAATAAATTTCCCCAGCATTTCTGCCACAGTCTGCTCCCATCTTCAATCACAATGGAGTTACCACACGTGGCCTCAAGCACCTCACTTCCTACCCTCTAGATGAGGAAAGAAAAAATGGCGCAAACGATGAATTCAGGAAGAGCTCTGGACCAGAACAACTGCACAGAGAAGAAGCTGATGGTGGAAGCAAGAGGATGCTGGATGGATTAAAATATGTCAAAAGAGGGACAATGCAGAAAGAACAGCAAGGGAAGAAATCATGGCCAATATTGTTTTTGAAAAGTGACTGATAGGACATCAGTTGCTATTGACCCATATGCTTTTTTTTTTTGGTTTTCTATAATAATATGGCATTAAGGCAATTTGACATAGAGGATAGAATGTCAAGAAGACCTGAGTTCAAATCCTGCCTTAGACACCAATTGAGTGCCTTGTTTCCCTCATCTGTTAAAAAAGAATAGCAATGACATCTCCTTCACAGGATTGTTGAGGACCAAAAAAGATAATATACATAAAGCACTTTGCAAATCTTAACATGCAATACAATTAGCCATTTTGATTGTTATTTTGGTCTATGTATGTGTTACGGGGAACTTCGATGAAATGATGGAAAGGGAACAGGCAGTCTTTCACAACCAGTAGAAGGCCACTTCTTTCCAGTTACACAGTTGAGTTCAAGGAGTAGAGAATGTAAGATTCTGCTGTGATTATTGGTTTGTTTATTGATTTTAAAAAACAACCACATTGAACACAGTTGAACACAAGGTAGCCTTCCAGGCTCTTCTCCGACAAGGAATATCTTAAGCATCTGTTAAGGTTATGCAAGATTCCTTTATGAATGCAAAGAGATAATTAATTCATTTAAATGACCTTCTGAGGTCAAGGGCTTTGTCATTTTTGGTTTTGTATCCTCAATGGCTACTATACGGTCTAGCACATAGGGGCTTTTTTAAAAATCCTGTTGGTTGATTTTCTGATCAAGCAAGAAAAGAACCACGGATCAGAGACTCTGAAATGTAAGGGGCACTTTAAGTCAGGGGTAGGGAGCCTGTGGCTTCAAGACCCCAGTTTTAGGCCATCGAGGCCAGCTGTGTCAGGTCCCTGCAGGCTACATATTGACATCGAAAACCACAAATTAACATTATCTATGTTTTATTATATTTTTGTGTATTTCACTAACATTTCCCAATTTCATTTTACTCTGGTGCAGATGGCACCCTGGAGTTTAGAGGGAAGGATGCTTGCCTCAAAGGTTCTCAAGGTTGACACCTCTGAAGTCCACCCCCATCATTTTTACAGATGAAGAAAGTCAACCCCTACTTGCCCCAGGTCACACTCTTAGTCATCAGGAGAGCTGTGATTTGAACCAGTGACCTCTGTCTCTAAATGCGATGCTTGCCAAAGGCTTTCATCAATGTTGCAGAGGAAATTCTATACGTGAATCAAATGGAAGAGGGATTTCTAATAAGTGGTGAGACCCTCTGGATGTTCCTGTTTGGGGGTGATAGTTTGCTGACTGCATACTACATAACACCTTGAAACATGATGGGGCTGCCTCAATTGGCCTAAAAACCTAAAGAGATGAAAGTGCCTGCTGTCCAGATTATGATACACAATTGGATGGCCAGTTACTTGAATAAGTACGTATCTGAACAACAGGAGATGGACAACAAGTCTGATCCAGAACTGAAAAAAAAATGGGGTGGGGGGAGGGAAGGGTTGGATTTCTTTTGAAAAATCGTGCAGTGCATTCAATAACTGAACTATTTTCCAGCCCCTCTGAGATATCCCCCTTTTTTGGTAATAAAAAATGTTCTCTCATGATGTATGGTTGTGAATTTCAGAACACCCCAGTCTGTGAAGAATCAGCTTCAGGGGACCCAAAGGGCAATAGAAATATGCGTGGTGGACACAAGTAGGCAACAATACATTTCCAGGGTCTAGCTGTTTTCAAGAAATGGCACAATAAGGGAAATCTTTGAGTAAATGTACAAGAAAAAGAGCTGGGCTAATCATACAGTAAGGGAGAGGAGGGGGGAGGGACACACAGGCAGCCCGAGTGCTGCTCTGCTGCCCTCAAAATGTAAAAAGAAATCAGCTCATTGGAAAATCTAAGAAAGAATAGAGGCAAGAAATATACAAGATGAGAAAGTATGGATGGATTGCAATCTGCACCAGTGGAGGGAATACTCACATCAGTGAGAACACGGTGCCATTGAAATACTGAGATATTGGAGTACCTTTAAGATAGGGTATAGTCATTTCTCCCCAGGTTCATTATGCAAATCTGGTCTTGGGTCCAAGACAGGGCAAGAGAGAGGGGATGAACAAAGGTGTATTCCTTGAAACAGGCATGGAATAGAAATCCCAAGTTGTGTCTCTAATGTCCAGAACTAGTAGTTAATATCAATGTTACCATGGTTCAGGCTTTAGTTTCAACATATATAAAAGTAGAAATTATTTTTCCACTGGTTAGGAAAGTATTTAAATGGCATGCATCCATCCTTTTATACTTTCTTCTGCAGAAACTACTCACTGAATATTAACTGACCAGAACTGGAAAACAGGTATTAATTTACCAAGCAAGAAAGATTATTGTATCCCAAAGGACTGGCTGCAAAGGAAATTTCATGCAGATCCCAAGAAAATGAAATATTGAATTGCAATAACAGTCATGGCCCGTTTTCTCCATTGACCAGAATGGTTAGTGCCATGGAAACAATGTAATTATCATAATACATCAATAATTCAGTATTCTGAAATGGCATTAAGCAGAAGAGCATGAATTTTGTAAATTTACTTTCCTGCCCCACCACTGTCTGAAATGAAAAACAAGGCAAAACATCCCGTCAGCGATTAGTTTGTGGGATTAAGCACATTGTTAATGCCAATGATTTGCCAATATAAATTCACTCAAAACAATGGCCTTCCACAGACAGACAGTGTCTGTGAACCAAGGAAACACCAGTTCTGTTGTCTTAATGACTTCAAAGACACAGATTATATTAACTGAATGATGCAGTCTTTACTTCATTCAAACTTCATTTTCCTGTTCCAGTTTGGAATTTTTACCAAGTGGGTAGTGTGCGTGACATTTGCTATAATTTATTGGTTTTTAAATATCACAGTTATAGAATTTAGAGTTGGAAGGGGCTGTGGGTCAACTAGGTGACCTCCAAATATGTAGAAACTGTCATACCTCAAGGCAGCCAAATGCTCTCTTGGTTAGCGCTAATTTGGGGGAAAATATTTCTTGATAGGAAGTCTAATTTGCTGCTTTGAAATGTCTGCTCCTTGCTCCTACTTCTGTCTCTGGGACCAGATGGGACAAGTCTAATTAATTCCTCTTCCTCTTAGCCATTCAAATATTTAAACATAGCAATCATGCCCTGCTCCTTAATCTTCTTTTTTCTACCCTAAATATCTTGTTTCTTTAGCTGATCCTCACATACCACAGACTCAAAGTCTTTCACCATCCTGGGTGCCCTCCTCTGGACACTCTCTGACTTAACAACATCCTTCTTAAACGGTGATGCCCAGAACTGAATACAGTTCTCTGGATGTGAGCTGACCTGTGCAGAGGCCAGTGGGACTACTGCCTCCTTATCACTGGAAGCTCAGCCTCTCTTAATGGAGCCCAAGATGCCATTGGCTTTTTAGGACTGCCATATTACTCTTTTGGACCATCTCAAGCTTGTAGATGACAAGACCTCTAGATCTTTTCAGATAAATGGCTAACTAATTCTCTCCCAATCTGTACTACCCAATAAAGAAAGAAAGAAAGAAAAAGAAAAAAACCACTGAAAACTATAAAGTGAATTTAAATATCTGAGATCAAGCAATAAATGTCATCCAATCCAATGTTGTCAAACTGCCATATTTCTTATTGTCCAAGAAATTATGCAAGAAAATAAACCAAGACCTGCTGAAAATCCTGGCTTTTGATCATTTCCATGAGAACTCTGATTTGTTCCTTTTTCTTGACTTCCCCTCCTTAATGATCAGATCATTAAGCATGCAATGTTAGTCACAGCTTCCCCAATTTAGAGCTGGAAGGGAATTTAGGGGTTATCTTGCCCAACCCTTCATTTTAAAGATGCAAATGAGGTTCAGATGGATTTGACTTGCCCAAGGGCACACAGACAAAAAGTGGAAGAAGCAGGATTTGAACCAAGGGCCTTTGCCTCCAAATTGAACACTCTTTTCCACTAGACTACTTTAGGAGGGAGGATGGGGAGGAGTGATTTCAGAAGAATTTTCTGATTTCTGTAAATACTCAGTTGTCTGGCTTTGGACAATTCAATCAATCCACAAGTACTATTAAGTGCCCATCATGTGCCAGGCATGTGGAGATACAAAGACTGAAGTGAACTGGTCCCTGTCTTCAAGGAGCTTACATCCTATTAGGGAAGATATATACATATATATGAAAAGATATATACATATGTAGAAAAGGTGATTGAAGGGGGGGTAGGGCTTCAGGTAGCATGATATCATTCCTTATTAAAAATGAAAGTGATTTATTCCTTCTAAATCTTTCATGAGAAGTAAGGTGGCATAATAGAGTCAGGAATCATGTTGGAGGAAAGAAGATCTGGATTCAAGTCCTGCCGATGACACATGCTGGCCATGTGACCTTGGGACAGGCCACTAAACTTCTCAGTGGCAGTTCTCCAAGACTGTAAGTTATAGCCCAGTTATCTATTTGTATCACTTGTAGGACTTTCCACATTGGGAGTTCCTTACATTGAGGAAATCACAGATGCAAACTAATAATTGATAATTATTGTTATTAATAAGTATTAACAATGAATAATAAACATATTTAATTAGCATATAAATTGAATTATTAATTATTAAAATGATAATTCTCATAGCACTTTAGACCTCTCCACTTGTCACATTCTGCTTTGTATTCTAAGCATTTATGTCTTAATTTCCTTATTTTTTTCTTGAGGAGCTACACGCCTTTGCAGTCTTATTCCACATTTCTCCCATTTACCCAACTACCCTTCCTTATACCAACCGACTTATTATCCTTCATACATGACATTCCATCTCCTTACTCTATTCCTCGACACAGGCTGGCCCCACATCTGGAATAAGCCAATCGGTAAGCATTTATTAAAGAGCCTACTGTGTGCCAGGCACAGGAATAAATGCCTCAATACAAATGCAAGGTGATCTTTGCTTTCATGAATTTTGCATTTTTGCAGGGAGAGTAGAACATACTCACATACATGTCAATATAGAATATATACAAAATACATTCAAAATGGTTTTGGAGAACAAACATACAACAGGAGGAATCAGGAAAGTTCTCTTATGAAAGGTAGCCTTGGAGGGAGAGAGGGAAGCCAAGAGACGATGCAAAAGGTATAGCGTGTCCAAGGCAGAAGGGAGGAAATGGCACGTCACATGTGGGGAATGAAGAGTATGGAGAATACTGGATGGGGAGCAACGTCCGATGCACCCGGAAAAGGCAGGCGGCAGTCTAATTGGGAAGGACTTGGAATGCCAAACAGAAACATCTGTACTCAATCCTGGAGGCCGTAGGGAGCCCTGGAAGCCTGTTGAGCAGTGAGACTACATGATGGGACCTCTACTTCAGGTACATCAATTGGACGGCTATGTGGAGGATGGATCTGAGAGAGCAGAGACAGTGAAAGAAGGCCAGTTGGAGGCTATCATCATTAGTCCTGGTGGGAAACAGTAAGGGTCTGAACTAGGCATGTACCTCCTCCTCACTTTTATCGCCTGGAAACCCCGGCCTCCTTTAGAGCCCAGCTCCTGGGCTTTCTTGATCGCCTCTCCCAACCTTCACTCATTCCAGCACCTAGCACTGAGACTGACACACACTAGGTGATTAATAAATGCTTGTTGCAATTAACTGCTAGTGCCCTGCCTCTCTTAGAGTTCTTTGTATACTCATCATATTTACCTACACCCTGTGTAGAGGCTGTATCCCCCTGAGTAGAACGTAAGGCCCATAACATCAGGGACATTTACTATATGCCAGCATGGCCTGGTAGACAGAGAGGCACCCTCTACATTAGACAGATGTGCATCTTCTACTGGCTATGTAACCCAAGGCAAGTCACTGCTGTCACTTTCAGACCAGAGTGGCTTATCTGCATCTGAGGCTCCTTGCTCCAGGGGCTCCCCAACCAGTAAACTCACAGGCTCAGGACAAAGAATGAATGAACAAAGGATTGGATTAAACGTTTAGCACAGTGTCTTGCACATTCAATCAAGAAACATTTATTAAGTGCCTATTATATGCCAAGCACTGTGCTAATAGATGTTCAATGAATGTTTGTTGAATTAAACATGACCCCATTTGAGGTTTTCTTGGCAGAGATACAAGAGTGGTTTGCCATTTCCTTCTCCAGCTCATTTTGCAGATGAGGAAACTGAGGCAAACAGGGTGAAGTGACTTGCCCAGGGTTGCACAGCCAGGAAGTGTCTGATGCCAGAATCAGCCTCAAGAAGATGAGCTTTCCTGACTCCAGGCCCAACACTCTATGCACTATGGTGCCCCCGGCTGCCCAAGCAGTCTAACAAGACTGCTGAATTGAACTGAACGTTCATGCAGACTCAACTGTACTCTTTAAAAAATTTTAATCTAAGCCTTTAATTTTATTGGGAGAAAAAAAGAAATTTTGAGAGGTATGATTAAACCAGAAAAATACAGTTTTCATGATCCTGTTATATTATTTACGTGTAATTATAAAGGACTTGCCATCTGCTAATGACATATTTTAGGTGGGGAGCTATGTCATTTTGAAAGTCTTCAATACGACAGAATCAATGTTTTATATTTTAAATAGGTCTTTCCCACATCTCACATGCCAACATTCAGACAGTTATTCCAGGAGACCATGGATTAATGAGCAGCTGCTTTTCCCTGGCTTGAACTGTATCCCATGGATACAGTGAAGATTGTGGCCTCCCCGAATCACCCCCAAATTAGGCAGCTTCAGACCAGAGCTGTCTCTCAACAGATAGTTTTCTCCAGGCCTCTTTTGTATAGAGACATCTTTTCCACTGGTTATACACGCATCACTGGTCCCATGGCTACTTTAGGACCCTAAATTTGCCCATCAAGGAAAGACCCTGTCCTTGGGAGCAGAGTGCCAGGCCAACCTACTCATTTGCTTCCTTGAGTTATTTATTAGGCTGGGTTATCCAGGCACTCATGTTTAAATTCTTGTCTCCCAAGCAAAAACCTTCAAAAAAGCCTACGGAAATATCAGAGCTACATGGGTGGTGATTTGCAGCCCTGGAGAAAGAGTGATAGGTTCACAGATTTAAAGTTGGAAGGGACCTTGAAGGTCATTGAGTCCAACACTGAAAAATAAAAGACAGTCTACCCTCCAGAAGCTTACATTCTATTGAGGGAGACGTGCAAATATCTATGTAAATACCAATATTTTACACTACAAATGGAAAATAATATAATTGACAGGGCAGCTAGATGCCACAATGGATAGAGCACTGGTCCTGGAGTCAGGAAGACTTAACTTTGTGAGTTCAAATCAGGCCTCCAACCCTTCCTAGCCATGTGACCCTGGGTAAGTCACTTAACCCTGTTGACCTCAGTTTCCTCGTCTGTAAAATGAGCTGGAGAAGGAAATGGTGAACCACACCATCTTGACCAAGAAAACCCCAAATGGGGTCACGAAGAGTCAGACACAATTGAAAGCGACTGAACCTCAACACCTTTCTAGAGAAAAGAAGAAAAAGTGCTTCACCATCACTTCCCCTGGACCAAGACTGCCGAGACAGGTGTGAGTACACCTCGTCGTCACTATTGTTGCTAACATCGCTTTTGTTTCTGCACTCGTTGTGTGTACTATTCGTTTAATCTTGCGCTCCTTTCTCTGTATTGGTTCGTACGAGTTGCCGCTGTTTCTCAGAATTCCTCATTACGTTCCTATGTCAGAATGCTCAGCCGTTCTCCTATCCACATATCTATACTTGTGTATGCCCATTTCATTTCCTTTGTTTTCTGGCATGGAAGACACTGCTGTGACTGTCTTGTCACATAAAGGGCCTTTCCAATCGCTGACCTTAGAAAAGCTCACCTGGTCCGACTCGCTTTTTACAGATGAAGACAATTAAGCTGTGTGATCTGGCCAAGGCCAAATGAGGAGAAATTAGTGGAGGCAGGCCTTGAACCCAATTCTGTGGTCCCAGATCCAGAGTTCTTTTCATCATACTATGCTACGTCTCAGGGAGTCCTTTTCTTTTTATGCATCTCATGGACTCTCCATTTCTTTTCCCATTTTCTCCAGAACCACAAAAGCACTTTTTTTTTTTTAGTCTGGACCTGTGATTTCATTAATGTAGTGAACCTCTGCTTTGGAAACCCTCCACTAAAGCAAATTGACAACTCAGCGATTCCTTTGCAACGCACAGTCTTGAGCTGCCCCTCAGGTATGAAGAGAATAAATAATCTGTCCAGGCCCACACAGCCAGTACCCAGCTCATCTCCAATTTCTGGCTGCTCTGGATTCCTTCAAGATTAAGCTCAAATCCCACCCTCTCCCCGAGACCTTTCCCATTCTACCCCATTGCTAGTGCCTTCCCTCCCTGATAACTTCCCATTTACAGTTAGGTAGTCAACTAGCAAGGTGGTGAAGTTCACAGAGCACTGGCCCTGGAGTTAGGAAGACTCCTCTTCCTTAGTTCAAATCTGGCCTCAGTCACTTTGTAGCTGTATTACCCTGGACAAGTCACTTAGCCCTATTGGCCTCAGTTTCCTCATCTGTGAAATGAGCTAGAGAAGGAAATGGTGAACCATTATAGTATTTGTGCCAAGAAAACCCCAAATGGAGTCACATATCTGTAATGACTGGACAACAATAAGAAACTACGTGCCAGGTACTGTGCGGGGCTACACTGCGGATACAAGGAAAGCCAAAACACTGTACGTACAATTTTTGCATGTTTTCTCCACCATAGAATGTGAGCTCCTTGAGGTCAGGGGTCATGTTTTCACCTTTGTTTGTATATTCAGGGCTCAGCAGGTGCCTGGAACATAGTAAGGACTTATTAAATGCTTGTTAACTCACTGTCAAGAGACAGGATTTGAACTCAGGTCTTTGCATTTTCAAGGCCAGCCCTTGACCTCCTACCCCACACTGCCTCTCCAGTGAGCAACAGGTAAGTTGCTCAGTAAGTAAATATCTTTGATTAACTCATCTTTACCACTTGGATAACTACTGTCAGTTTAGAGAATTTTGCTGAAATGAGTTATTCATAAATATTTTGTCTTGTAGCATCTCAGAAATGTTTGTAAATTGTTTATACAGAGCTCTCATTAAATCATCAGCACCAGTGACTGAGCCCAGGGATTCCTGTGGCCTCTTGAGTAAGACTCCTGGGGTTCCAATATGAACGAGGCTGCTTTAATGGGACCCACAGCCAGTGATACCGTCTCTGCAGCCAATGGGAGTTCTTCATTTAAAAGAAACAGTCCCAGAAGTCTCCATGTCATTCTCAGAGGTGAGTTCTAAAAGTGAACCTCCTAAGTCATGTAGACACACTGGTCTTACCCCAGCCTCTACCCTCTATCAGTGAAAACTTAAGAGGGTTATTCTTGCCTCAAATTTAGGCTTGTGCAGAATGCATCTGAAAAGAGCTTCCCTCCCCATTGTCAGCAGGCTCTCACTGCTCAACGGCACTTTTTATCCATACAAAATGAGGAGTCTGAACAGGAGAAGAGAGCTGGAGACAGGGGTACTGAAATTCTTGTAGCTGGTTACAAAAAGCAAGAAAAAAATCAACCAACAGGCTGCATCTCTGAAAATCCCCAGGCACTAGTTAATGGATTCCGCCTTTCACTTTAAATAAGATTTCTTTTTTTTCATATTTTAATCTTTTTTTTTTAAATGAGGAGGATATGAGGAGCACAAAATTGCTTCTGGAAATAACATCTTAGGATGAAAATAGCCCTTTGATTTAAAGAATTTATGTTCATGCAGGCACATTGACCACAAGGGCATTTTGTAAACAGATATTGCTATGGGCCTTTTGTGAGGGGAGAGGGGAAATGTTAGGCATATCGTAGCTCCATAGGGATATTTGTGGTTGAAAGTAAATAACGATTAGGATGTGTCTGGCTATTAATTGTCTGTGTGTGTTTGTTCACACGCATGTGAGCATGGGCACTGAGTCTGTGTGGATGTGTCCATGAGGGGCGGGAATCCTGATTCTCCCAGTGCCTAACTCACACGTTCAGCAGGGTCATCCCTGGAACCAACATTAACTTTTTAAAACCAGAATCGATCAACGATCTTTATTAAATGCTCTAAACTAAACACAATGCTAGGTGGTGGGGATATAAAAACAGAAGTTAAGCCAGCCACAATCTGAACCCTGGTCCTCCAAATTCAGATTCAGCACACTTCCGACTGGACCACACTGCCTCTAAATCTTCCATTCCACTAAAATGCAAAATGGAGGGCCACATCCTCCAAATGTTTGTTGGAGAGGTGAGGGTTTCCTGTTCCTGTTGGAAATCATACACACATATTGAAATGGTCAAGTGACCACTGGGCTAACGGCTGAATGCCCTCACATTGGATATGGAAGGGGGAGGGGCAGAAATGTTAATCCATTGTTGCTTTCTTTAGTCAACTTAAAAAAAAATAAGTTAAAGTAAAACAAAAGAGTTTCAAAAGGAGAGTAGGATAGAGGGTTGGACAAAGGGAAGGGAAGGGAGCAAGTCAGCCTGCCCTAGTGAAAAGAGAAAGGCCTGGCTCCAATCCCAACATAGTCATGACTTCCTGTGGAGCTTTCAGCAAGCAACTGTGCCTTTCTGGGCCTCATTTTCTTCATCAGTAGAATGAGAAGGGTTAGACTAGATGGCTCCTTCTAGCTCTAACTCTGTGATTTTATTATGGGAGAGTGAAGTAGGAAGGAAGGGGACTACATGTTTGTGAGAGTTTATAAAAGGCACCTCTCATGGAAGAAAAAAGGAAAAAAAACCACCCAGGGAATTTATGATGGATGAGGAGTCAGAGGAGAGCTTCCTGGCAGAGAACACCCAAAGGAGAGGGAGCAGAGACGGACAGTGGCTGCTGCCAGCATTGAGAGCAACGAACGAGCTTGTTTGGGAAGGAAAGCATTGTAGGCAGAAGGGAACGTATGAGAACAGAAAAGAGAAAAGTTTAGGCTTGATAAGCCCGTGGGCGAATGTATTCATTGGAACAGACAGAGTAAAAGGATATCTTATTTTAATTCTGTTTTTATTTCTTAGGAACTCAGATCTCAGAGTGGGCAGGAGCCTCAGGGCTCATCCAGGGCATTCATTTCCCAGGGCACTCAGTGTTCCATATGGAATTGTCTGTACTTTTAAAATGCTGTTCAGTATGTTCATTTTTGTAATTTTCTGTAGCATTACTGTCTATGATTGCTCTGACATGCCATACTAGTTGGAAAACTCTCATCTGCTACCTCTTGGTAACAGCTAAAAACATTGCAGTGAAGCAAAGAAATAGGAAGATGGAGAAACTCCACCCTTTCTCAGCATTGATCTCCATCCCCCAGGGATTCGGGTACAGCATCCCACAGACTCAGGCCATGCTCTTCATTGGCATCCAATGTACGTTGGGCATAGAACCCAAAGGAGGTCAAAGACAGAAAATAAGGTCCCTTATGCAGCCAATAATAATTGAAGCATTTTTTTGTGATAAGAACTGGAAAAAAAAGTAGGTTCCCATCAACTGGGAATAGCTAAATAAATCATGATGCCTGAAGGTAATAGAATATTATCTCACTGCAAGAAGCAATAAATGTAGAATTCAGAGACGCATGGAAAGGTATTTAAATGAACTTCCTAGGTATACAGCTGGAAGGGACCTCAAAGGCTGTCTAGTTCAACCTTCTCATTTTGCAGAGGAGGAAACTGAGGCATGGGGGTATGTATTTTGCCCAAGGTCACACAGATAGCATCCATGGTAAGATTTGAACCCAGGTCCTCTCTTTCTAGCGTGACACTTCGTTGTTGTTGTTGTTGTTGTTTTTCTGCTTACAAAACTCCTCCACAGGAAAGGTCTTTGCAATAGTATCAATAGTATCAAAAGAAAGAATGATAAAATGAAATTACAGGACACCTAAATTAATAAGCAAGCTCGGCCCTGGAGGACAGTTACCTCTTTCTCTTTGTGAGTAAAGAACAGTCCATCTACTGGCAGATACATTATCCGGTTTTTTTCTCTCTTTTTTTTTTTAAATCTTCCTCACAAAGGATGACTTGGTTGTTGTCCTTCATCATGGAAGAGGAGCAAAATGGCATCAGTCAAATAACACATCATTCAATGACAAAGAATGGGTCACTGGGGGATGGGGGAGAGGAGGGACTTATTTAGAAATGAATGTGATATCAAATAAAAGATCAAAAAAATTAAACGTGTATGTATATATTTTATCATATCCAACCGATAAACTTTTTAGACACCTTTCTGGAAGTTGTCTCATCCCCATCTTTCTTGATCCTTCTTAATTCTAGTGCCTTCCCTCTGTTGATTATTTCCAATTTATCTTGTATATGGCTCATTTATACGAGTTGTATGCAGATCGTCTCCCCATTAGATTATAAATTTTTAACCCTAACACTAATTTCAACTATCTTTTACCTTTCTTTGCAGCCCCAGTGCCCGCACGCAGTAGGTGCTTAATAAATATTGATTGATTGACTTGCTGACGGTATCAGTAGCGACAAGGCCTAATGGAAAGAATATTGAACCAGAAGTTAGGAAAGACCTAGGCTGCAGTACTACCTCTGATGCTAATTGGGCAGCCAAGGGCACCAGGCTCAATTTCTGAACCAGTTTTCTACAGCTGTTGTAAGCCTCAGTGCCATGATGCATCATGAAGTGCTTGCCAGAGCTAAAAGCAATATCTAGTTGCCAGTTACCACTAATGTTTTCAGGGAACTGTCCATCAATGCCTTGAGCCACAAAACATTAGAACAAGACACATCAGGGATTGAGCCAATTTATTTTACAGAGAGGACACAGTTGAGGAGGAAGCCTCAGAAAAGTGAGATAGCTTGTCCAAGATCTCACAGCTAGATTACGATAGAACCAGGACTAGAACCCAGGCCTCCTAACTCCCTACGCTCTTTTCTCCATACTACGTTGCTAGGTAAAGGGCTCCCCATTCCAGCCAGCCTTGTCATCAGCGGTCAGGGGATAAGGGCAAGTGATACTTCTTTAGTGCAAAGAATGGTAAAAAAAAAATAAAAGTGTGATTTGCATAACATTAGGCTTCAGGATGCTCTTTTATTAGAAGGTGATTGTTTATTTTCATGTTGTGAAATTCATTAGTTACATGGTGTTTAATCATTTGTAAGCTGGACCAGGAAGAAAGTGTTAGCAGTTTGTTGAAACGTTACTACTGCTGACTCTCTGGGGAGTATTGTCACCCAAATGAATGAGGCAGCCTCCTCCAGTCAAATCTGCAATGCAAAAATAGACCCAAAAGCAGAAAGTTCCCAATTAGGAAGTCACTGCCTTCTTGAGTTGAAATTGTGCACTTCGCTTTCTGCAAATGGGCACAAAAGGTCTTTCATTTCTTGCATTCAAACATTTTGTCATATGTTTGATAATGAAGGAGCTAATAAAAAGTACCTGGGGAGAGCTTCAGTAAATACTGAAAACTTCAGGACTGGCCATGGGAGTAGAAGGATGGAGGGAAGCCTTCACAATGAGAAGAAAAGCTATTTGACATCCCTGCAAAGGGGAGGGGGTCTTAGGCAAGAGTAAAAAGGTGAAGTTTGCTACTTCATCTTTCCTATCAGCCACACCTGCTCCCTTCACTGTCCTTGCCCTCGCTTTTTAAGTCTTAGGGTAATGGGCTGGGAGAGGGGCGAGGGAGTATAATGAGAAGAACCCAACAGGAATGGAGTCAAAAGACTTGAGTCTGAAACTTGACTCTGGCCCAGCCTGGCTACCATAACCATGGACAGCTCCCAATAGCAGTGAGCCTCAGTTTCTTCAAACAATACTAAAAGCCTCCCAGGAGCAAGGCACTAGAGTGCCTTTGTCCTGGCTGTTCCCCATGCCTGCTACGCTCTCCCTCCTCACCTCTGCGCCTTGGTTTCCCTGGCTCCTTCAAGATTCAGCTCAAATCTCACATTCTACAGAAGACCTTCCCCTCTCCTATTAGCTTCCATAAACTTTGGATGCACCTGTAGGCACTGTATGCATTTACAAGCTGCCACCTCCATTAGAGTGGGGGCTTGTTGAAGGCAGGGACTGTTCCTGATTTTCTCTTTATCTCCGTGGCTTAGCATAGAGCCTGGCACATACATGGTAAGCACTTCATAAATGCTTGTTGACTGACTGACTGACTGACTTCTTCTAATGAGATGAATAGTGGATAAAATATTGAACTCTAAGTCAGAATGATCTGAGTTTATAATTCTGCCTGTAACATTTATTAGCTGTGTGACCCTAGGCAAGTCACTTAATCTCTGTCTGCCTCAGTTTCCTCAAATGGGGATAATAATAGCACCTACCTCTGGAAGTTGTTGTGAAGATCAAATAAGATATTTATACAGTGTTTTACAAACTCCAGAATGCTATATTATTCTGATTTCTCTCCTTACCTCTATCACTATAAATGAGTTATATTCTAAGCACAGATTTCTCCTTCTATCCCTATTCTCGACTTCAAACCCATGCCCTTTGCTGCGACATCCTAGAATTTCCCTCATTACGAAGGATCTCCTTGCCCTCCTTGCTCTAGTTTCCCAACATCCTACTCATCCTGAAATATCCTTCCACAAGGCCCCTTATCTCAGTGGTGAGTTCCTCCTGGAGCCTTCATTTTGTGGAAGGGCTCAGGCTGGCCTGTCTTCATTCTGTTCCTGACTTTCTGGATTTCAAAATTTTCATCTCTGCCCCAATCCTTCCCACCACTGGTTCCCTTTTGTGGGTTGTTCCATCATTTCTGTCATGTTCAACTCTTCATGACCTTATTTGGGACTTTGGGGTTTTCTTGGCACAGACATAGGAATGATCTGCCATTTCCTTCTCCAACTCATTTTACAGATAAGGAAACTGAGGCAAACAGGATAAAGTGACTTGCCCCAGGTCATACACCTAGTAAGTGTCTGGGAACATACTTGAACTCAAGAAGAAGAGTCTTCCTGACTTCAGGCCCAGCACACTATAGCAGCACCACCTAGATGCCCTAGCTGTGTGTTATATGCCCTCATTAGAATGTAAACTCCTTGTGGGCAGGTACTGTCTGTTTTTTCTTGTATTTGTATCCTCAGTGCTTAGAACAGTTCCTGGCACATAGTGGACACTGAATAAAGGCTAAAATCTTAGCAAGTGGTCCCATCACTTGTTGGCAAATAGAGGGAGGACAAATGGAAGCAGTGTCAGATTTCATATTCCTGGGCTCATGTAGTCAAAACTACATTTTTTTCCAGAAGCAATACATGTCTGTGACAGCTGAACCATAAGGAAAGCTGAGCACTGAAGAATCAATGTTTTCAAATTGTGGTGGTAGGGGAAGCTAGGTGGCACAGTGGATAGAGCACCAGTCCTGGATTCAGGAGGACCTGAGTTCAAATCTGGCCTCAGACACATAACACTTACTAGCTGTGTGACCCTGGGCAAGTCACTTAACCCCATTGCCTAGTCAAAAAAAAAATTGTGGTGGTAGAAAAGACTTTTGAGGGTCCTTTGAACAGCAAGGAGATCAAAACAGTAAATACTTGAAGAAATTAATTCAGCCTATTCACTGGAGCTGAATAAAATACTTTGGCTACATAATAAGACAGGACTCCTTGAAAAAGACTGATGTTGTAAAAGACCGAAGGCAAAAAAGGAAAGGGGGTTGTAAAGGATGAGACGGATAGATAGTGTCATAGAAACAATGAGCATGAACTTGGCCAGACTTCAAGAGATAGTGGAGGATCGAAGGTCCTGGTATGTTCTGGTCCACGGGGCCATTAAAAGTCCGACAGGATTGAACAACTTGCACAACGCAAGGCTTGGTTCCTTCCTTCCTCCCATAGATGTCAGATTGTGGAGGAAGTAATTAAAAAGTCAGAATCCTGGTACCTGGACAGAAGCAGTATGCCATCGAGCAGAAAAGGAGATGAGAAGAAAGCAGAGGACAGCAGGATCAGACTGGAGGCACCGTGACACAATTCACCTACTCTATATTTTAGGTGTTTTTTTTTCCTTTTAATCTATACAGAGGCCAAACATAGTCTATGTCCAGCCTGGTGGTAGCTAGAACTAGAAAGAAAGTATATCCCTATCTACTGGGGAAGGGTCAGACAAATCATGGTGCCCAAATAGAATGGAATATTCCACACTTCAAGAAACCATGATGAAAAGAATTCAGAGAAACACCAATAATCCTTTAATTTAATTCAATAAGCAATTTTTAAAATGTCCTACAATGGAGGTACAAAGGCAAAAGTGAATACAGTCCTGCCCTCAATGAGCTTATGTTCTACTTAAGGGTAAACATTGACATTATCATTATATCAAATAATTGGCTTCTTATCCAGTGAAAGAAAGGAAGGAAGAAAAGCAGTGGAAGGGGAGGGGTAAGGAGAGAAGAGGAAGGGATGGTGCCATACTGGGGTATCTCAGTAAGAATTATGTTTGTGTGATCCTCTCTCCTTTTTCTTTGTCTTTTTAGCCAGAAACATTCATTTCCTGGGGGCAAGACTCCAAACTACAAAACCTCTTTAAGGAATTCTGTTCTATTACCTCAAAAGGCATAGGAAAAATGCTGATCCAAAAAGGATTAGGAACTAGATTTCTTAGAGAAGCCTAGGTTTGGATAGAGAAGCTATTTATAATTAGCATATTAATTGTTTGAATGCAAATTCTGTCTTTTAAGTGGGCTAACATTTCCCTCGTTTATACTATTAAATGGATTAGCCAGCCCTTTTTTTCTTATCTACCCAGAAAATCCCATTAGAAGGGTTTTGTTAATTGTGAAAGCAATTCCAGTTTCTTGCAGATGGCCTCCAGTAAAAGGGCTTTGTTGACCCAGTTACTGCACTGTTAATAACCAGATCCACCAGGTGTTTTCTCTGTTTTGCTTAAAAGTAGATCAAGCTGTGTCCAGGTGGAGCACAATTCTAGGGCCAGGGCTACGTGTTCTGCCCTCCCATGTGTTCTCAATGGAGAACATTTTTACAGCAGAGGTGTTAAGCTTGTGAAGGGTAAAACTCCCTAATGCCTCCAGAAATGAGATTGAAATGTAATTGGGAAATATGAAACAAAACAAATAAAAAGTATAATACAACATAGGTAATGTTAATTTGTGGTTTTTTGAAGTCATTATGCAGCCAGGCAGGGGATCCATTTTTATTTGAGTTTGACTGTTTTGTGCCATTCCTTTTATGTATGTAGCTATTGGTAGAATGTCTCGACCTGCTTAGGCCCACCAGATGTCAATCCAGCCAGCCACCACCTGTGTGATGCCATTCTAGGTCTTCTGAACCTATGATTTTCCATGATTTGCAGAAGAATCCTGGTTTAAAGAGAAAAGTTTTTGCTTCAGGGAGTAAGTTGGGATCAGTGCAAGCACTGGACAGTTTCCTAATTGCAATCTAACCCAACTGCTAATTGCTTGATTCTGGGTCCAGCTCCAATTATCCATATGAAGCACTGATCCAAGATACACATGGAAGGATGAATTCCATGTGATCTCCATCTAACGGAAGGTCAAATACAATATTCGCTTTTCATCCACTCTGTTTATCTGATGTGGATGGTTGGACAACCTACTTTGCGATGTTATAGATTTCATTTGGAAGGAGTTCCCTGGGGACCCATAAAATCAGCCCAACATCATTTGCAAATACGAGCATAGGAGCATTTAGAGACTCTTGCCATCAATAGGGAATCCTTCAAGACACCAGTAAATACCTTTGACGAACATATTTCCCTGCTTAACACCTCACTTCAACAAGTTAAAAAACAGTGCTTAAACAAAGATAATCTCTGAAGTTTATAAAGTCTACAGCCAATTCATCTGCATTTTGTCCTACAAGTCAAAGACTTTCTCAAAATCAGTGCTGTTATTCCTTTTTTCAGTCATGTCTAACCCTTCATGACACCATTTGGGGTTTTCTTGGCAAAGATACTGAAGTGGTTTGCCATTTCTTTCTTCAGATAAATTTACAAATAAGGAAACTAAGGCAAACAGGGTTAAGTGACTTGCCAAGGGTCATACAGCTAATAAATGTCTGAGGTCAGATTTGAACTTAGGAAGATGAATCTTCCTGACTCCGGGATCAGTCTCTATGCACAATTCCATCTACTGAAATCAGTTAGCAAGCACAAATGTTGGCACCTTTTTTTTTTCCTTTTTGGTAAAAGTACCATCTGTTATTTTTTTCAGCTCTTTTAGATTCTTTCCCAATTTGAGATCTTTTTTTGGAATTGAATCCTTTTTAAATTATATGACTTCCAGCCCGGCTTTTGTCTACATGTGTTTGATTGGATCCAGTTACTCTTCCCTTCATCTTACAAAGAGCCATTTCTACTTTTTCACGTAGTAAGTTGTGAACAAAGATAATGGAGTCCAAATGAGACAATGGGACTTCTTCCCAAATAAGGTTGTAAGTCATCAAAAGGTAGCAAATCTCTACCATTTCTGTGTTCATTTGTTTTCCTTCTCCTGGATCCAACCACAAATGTTCTCAACATATTTGGATTTACCTGCATCCAATCTCATTTATACTTTATAATGGTGTACACAACTGGTCACTGGGGATACAAAGACAAAACAAAAATGTTCCTTCCCTCAAGGAGCTTATGTTCTACTGTAGTGGGGTAGGGGTGGAGGGACAGTATTGAGGATGGAGAGGATACAGCTTGTGAACAGATAAATATGTACGTGATAATTGGGGAAATAAGGAATAAACTGCTTGTTATCTATATGACACTGGACAAGTCACTTAACATCTCTGATCATCTGTTTCTTCATCTATGAAATTAAATAGTTGGACTAGTTTACCTATAAAGTCCCTTCTTACTGAATATGTATCATATATTATATATATATATATACGTATATATATATATAGTGCTTTGTTACATATAATTTATATATTTGTGTACCATATATTTAGATTTATATAAAAAGTACATATATGCATACATTGTAAAGAGATGTACATATATGCAATGTGCATGTATGTATACATACATCACATATTTGGTGTTTACATACATACATACATATATAACCAAAGTACTAACAAGTAAGGAGATCAGGGAAAGCTTCCTGGAAGGCTCACTAGCTGAGCCTTGAGGGAAGATGGGGAAGAAGGGAGAATGAGAAGGAAGTGTACATGAGAGGCATAGGAACAGCCTGTGGGAAGGCATGAAGACAGAAGATGAAATGCTAAGTTTGGGAAATAGCACGGAATTCAATTTGCCTGGAAAGTAGTGTATTTGAAAAGAGAAATGGGCAAAAGCCTGAAAGGCGTGCTGGCCCCAGACTGGGAATGGCTTGAAATGTCAGTCTGGGGAGTTTGGGTTTTCCCCTGAGGCAATAGAGAGCTGCTGATGGCTCTTGAGCTTGGCAGTGAGAGGTGCTCCCAGAAGATTATCTGTGTTCAATGCTTGCTTCATGCCGAGCTTTCTGCAGGCTCAGGTCTTCATCAGTGACTCTTCAGTATCTTAGGAGGTGATGCTTCTGTCTCCATTCTCTATTCTATTTTGCAAACAAGCTTGTACTCTAGCCTTCTGCTGTCCTTATCTCTGGACTTCCCTTGCAGATTAAGAGCTTGCTGTCTAAGATTCTGGGCTCCTTGTTGCCATGATCATTAGACTTCTCTGGGCAATGGTGATGGAATCCAAGTGACTACTCTTGTACCTTTCCCATTTTTCCGAGTCAGCAGCTTGTTAAAACAGGTCTGACTGAAGCTGCACCTTCCTCTCTTGTAATTGTTTTGTCTCAACTGTGAAATGAGGAGGTTGCCTTTGATGATCTCTACAGCCCCTTCCAGCTCTGAATCTATGATGCTGTGATGTTTTCTTTGGCCTCTGCTCTAACAAGCCTAATGATCTGATTGCACACAGACCACTGACCTTATAATGATTGGCACATCAATAACCAGCCAGTCCCTTTTCATTTATTAAGACAGTGTCAGCTGAATTCATAATGCAGTGGGCTGACAGCTCCCATCTTTCCTTCAGGCATTAGTATCATTCTCCAAGCAAAGTATAGGCAAGATGGGGGGGGGGGTGGAGCTAGGGCCAGCTTTGGAGTCAGAAAGACCCCTATTCTTTTTTAAAGCAAAGGTCTGACCATGCTACCTCCCCTACGCCCATTCAACCAGCTCCAGGAGGTCCCTATCACCTCCGGAATCAAATATAATTCTCTGTGTTTGAAGTCCAAAACCCTTCACAACCTGGTCCCCTCCTACCTTTCCAATCCTCTTACATCTTGCTTCCACCCACCCACCCCAGTGACCAAACTTTTCCCTGTTCCTTGCACAAGACACTCCATCTTTCAATTCAGGGCATTTTCTCTGATTGCCTCTCTTACTTGGCATTCTCTCCTTCCTCACCTCTGCCTTTTGGCTTCTCTGGTTTCATTCAAAACTAACCTAAAAATCCCACCTTCTACTAGAAGCATTTCCTTACTCCTCCTAGTGATAATGCTGTTCTTCTATTGATTAATTCCAATTTATCCTGTATATAGCTTGTATGTAATTGTTATTTTCATGTTGCCTCTCCCATGAGACCATATGTAATATATATTGCATCCATATAGCCCATTTACTATTATTTGTGGTAACTACTAATAGAAACACTAATCAGACTGACACTTACCAATGCAAGCAATCAAGCTTTATTCATCAAAGCATGCAAATATTATGTTCTAAGAACAAAACACCAACCTGAGTCTGAGGTTGTGATAAGTTGCTTTCATACCAGACTTAACAGATTCCCCCTTTGCCCAGTCATAGGAAGTCAGCTCTCTCCAAGGTGGTCCTCTTGCAAGTCTCAGTCAATCAGAATTGCTCTCAAGCCAACACCAGCTGTTCTAGTCTCCAGTGTGGAGAATTCAGGAACCAGTCCTAATCATGCCCTAGGAAAAGGTTGATGGCCAGGGCTTCAGGTGGGGTTTTCATACCTTTCACTATAGATGTTTTTAAGTTGTTTACCTCTTAATGTGGTAGTTTACTTCAATGTTGTTGATCAAGTATTATATAAGGTTTTTTTCATTGATCTTATCACAGAGCCCCTAATGTCTATTAGGACACTGTGGAGTGCTTAGAGCTTGGTCAGATATCTAAGATGCCAAGGTTTTCCACTGCAACCCCGGCCATCTCCATCATCCTGACTTGTCTTGACACTGGAAGAGAAAGTGAGGCTGACAATTTTGTGCAACTTGGCCTCGCTTAAATCCAATTCACACTCAAGGCAAGACATCACTCGTGATGTCATTGGTCCTCTTTGAAAAAAGATGCACACATTGTTTACTCCATCATAACACATGGATGTTTAGCTAATTATTGAAAAGCAACTTATAGAAAAACAACCTTCTCAAAACAACTCAATCACAAAACAGAGGCTCAAAACAAATGGAATCAATTTTGCTGAATTGACAAATGTGTTCCTATTATCTCATTAAGGTATTACAAATTATTCTCACTACAGATGATGAGCTCCTTAAAATCAGGGATTAGCCTTTGCCTTTCTTTGAATCCCCAGCATTTAGGACAGTGCCTGACATATAGTAGGTTTTCAATAAATGTTTGTATTCAAAAAACTATTTTAAAGTCCTGCCATAGATACATATTGGCTGGGACACCCTCTTAGTGCCCCCAGCTAACTTGCTAAGACTGTAAGATACTGGATTTATCAATTAGTGGAATTTCTGGCAAGTGAAGAGTCCAAGGAATGAAACCACAAGTCTCACTTTATAACCAAGGAGGAGAAAGTTCCAAAGCACAAATCCAAGCTCGTGGATCCTGAAAGGAATGTCAGATTAAAAATTAAGGTTGTAGAGGAGAATTTTGTACTAATGAGTGTCCAGGAATAGTTGTGGGGCGCACATAAATCGTAGGGAGACCCTGTCTTCATCCCTGTTTTCATCAATGCCACTGGTTAGCTGAGCTGTCCATCAGCATCGGATTAGCTAGCCATCTTCTAACTAGCTAATGTTACCACTCTAGGACCAAACCATTAAGTCAGCTAGGAAAAAGAGAATGGTGGAGACAAGTAGGTGGAGCCTCTTCTCTCCTTCCCCTTCACTAGGAATGAGAAGGTGAGGTAGTGATAGCTGAAGTCTAAAAATGCACAGTATTTGGTACTGCTCTGGAAAGACCAGACCCACAATGGAAAGGACCAAGCCTTCCCATCACTACTCAGTGTCTCCCTCACCCTCTTCTATGGTACTGTCAGGAAGGGAAAGTTCTAGCAAGGGCCTGACTGACTATGCATGGGGGAAATGCCCCTAAATGCCCCAATATGGTTATAGCCTTGGGTTGGAACCCTCCACAATTCATCTCCTGGAGGATAAGGACTGTCTAGCTCATGGCTCCATATCCCCAGACTCTAACGGCAGTGCTTTGCAAAGTAGGTCCTAGAGCTGGACTGTTGAATTAAATCTCAATAGTCATAGCATCACAGATTTGCAGCTGGATTGGACTTTTGAAGGCCTCTACTCTACTCACCTAATTTTACAGATGAGGATACTGAGGCCGAAAGGGTTAAGGGACTTGCTCAGGGCCATACAATTAGTAAGTGTCTGAGGCTTGATTTGAACTCAGGATGAAGTCTTCCTGACTTCAGGCCCAGTGTTCTATCCACTGCTCTACCTGAAAGGTGATAGTAGAGACCAGTTTATTCCACCCATCCTGAGCAATCTCAAGGGGTGATGGAAAGGCCAGAATAGGAAAAAATGCTAATGGGAGGAAAAATAATGCCACAGGAAAACACCACTGACTAATAACATTTTTTCTCTCTCTGGGCTTCAGTTTCCTTATCTATAAAATTAACAAATTAGGTTAAATGACCCCAAAGGTCCTTCTAGCTTTAAAAATTTAAGACTATGGGATTCTAAGATTCTAGTTTATGCCTATCTCTCTATACAGGGTGTCCCAAAAGTCTTAGTAAAAGTATGATTCTATGACACCCTGGCAATTAACCTTTCTCTTTGGCAGGATTTCTATTCTGTAAAATGAGAGGCTTGGATTAGATCATTTCTAAGATCTTTTTTTCTAGCTCTAAACACAGATGAGGGTAGAAAGTATTTGAGACACCACCTAGCCCAAATCTCTCATTTTACAAATGAGACCCATATAAGGAGTGATTTGTTGGAAGCTTCCCAGCTGGTAAGTCATTGGCACAAGGTTCTAACCCAGCTCTTCTGTTGCCAGCCAGGTGCCTCAGCAAGCTGGGCCATAATCCTGTTTATGCTTCTCTCCCATGGTTTCCCGTAGCTTCTTTTCAGAGACGCTAGAAGGGAAGCATGATTGAAGAGATGCCGAATTATTCCAGAGCCATTGGAAGGCAGGCTATCATTGTCTCCCTCCCTTCACAGGGAGTCTCTCTAGCTCTTAACTCTCTCTCCATGAGCAACTACTACAATTCCAATGGGAGGTAGTATGGTATCATGGATAGATGGTTCAATTTAGAGCTAGAAAGCCTGAGTTCAAATCCTGCCTCAGATGCTTATCAGCTCTGTGACCCTAGACAAGTCACTTAGCTTCTTTTGGCCTCAGTTTCCTCATCTGTAAAACTACTACGTTGAACTTGATGTCCATGACAGCTCTCTTATGAATCCACTCCTGAGTACTATGAATCTCAGCACTGCTGCTTAGTATCTATATGACCTTCCCTTTCCCGCTCTGGGCCTCAGTTTACAAAATTAGACAAGTGTAGTAGGGTCTAGGGTCTTTTCAACTAGAAACTTAGGATCTTATGATCCAATTCCTTTTTTCTGAAGACTTAGTCTCCCCATCTTGTTCGGGCTAGAAGTGCAGGGAGTTGATCCCAGTGATTGGCACAAGAAGCTTGATCTGCTCTGTTTCCAGTTGCAGGCTGGCTCTCCCCTTCCTTAGGCCGCCTTTGTGACCTTGCTTCTGGTGCCTGATGCTCAATTCAGTGCAGACACTAGATCAACATAATCCACTGCAGCTCAGAGCCCCCGTTTAAGTGATCTGCCAGCCTCAGTCTTCCAGGGCTTTTTTTTTTTGTAATGGCAATCTTTTCATTCCTCCTCTAGGCTGTCTCATCCCATTCTCCCTGCTCACATCTTATTCTGTGAAGCCAGAGAGGAGACAGGCTGGGAAATCATGTTGTTGAGAGCAGATCCACTTTACAATTCACAAGGTACTTTCTTTCCGGCAATCTTTTGATAGGTGAGATTGGAGTTAGATATAAGAATAAAATTAATTCAGGTCTTCTCACACCCTCTCCCTTCCACATTTTCTATGACACTGGCATTTTTGCTGTCCCCTGCACAAGCGACTACATCTTCTGACTTTGGGCATTTTTGCTGGCTGTTCTCCAAACCTGGAATTCTCTCCCTCCTCATCTCTGCCTCCTGGCTTCCCCGGATTCCTTCAAATTGCAGCTAAAATCCCACCTCGTACAAGAAGCATCTCTCAGACCCTCTTAAATCTAGTGACTTCCCTCTGTGATTATCCTCAAATCATACGTGGTTGTGTGTTGTTTGTACACAGTTATTTCCACATGGTCTCCTCCTCTAGAGTGTGAGGGATTGTTTTCGGTTTTCTTTGTATCCTCAGTGTACCCTCAGTGCTTAGCCCAATACCTGGCATACAGTGGGAGCTTAAAAAAATGCTTGTCAACTTGATCAAAGATGGTAAAAGTGCAGAGAGTGCAACATTGTCTGGTGTGGCCCATGAAGACTTCTGGTGGCTAAGCAAGGGATAAAAATTAGATTGCTGCTGCTCAGCTGTTTTCAGTCATGTCTATCTCTTTGTGACCCCGTTTGGGATTTTCTTGGCAAAGATACTGGAGTGGTTTGCCATTTCCTTTTCCAGCTTAGTTTTTAGATGAGGAAACTGAGGCAACAGGGTTAAGTGACTTGCCCAGGGTCACACAGCTAGTAAAAGTGTCTGAGGCCAGATTTGAACTCATGAAGAGTTTTCCTGACTCCAGGCTTGGTGCTCTATCCACTGTGCCACTTAGCTGCCCCCCAAATTAGAATGAGACAAAAGATGTGGCAGGGGGGCAAAAGGAATTGGGAGTGGGAAATCAGATGGAGTGAAGGTATGGAAATGGAACCACACAGAGGATGCTAAGGAAAGATAAGCCTCGGTCTATGCAGAGCAGGGAAAGAGGGAAATACAGTTGGTATGATAGATTGGGGCCAAATAACAATAACAGCTCATGTTTATTTAGCATGTGGCAGCTTACAAAGTGCTTTCCTCTTAACAAGCCTTTGAGGTAGCTAATGCAGGCAATATTATGTCCATTTCACTGAAAAGAAAACTAAGGCTCAGGCACACATGGAATGACTTGCTGTTTGAACCCAGTGCTTCCGACTCTGAGTCCCCATGATCTTCTTGCTCTACCACATCAACCCTAAAAGAGGGGCAGACTTTGAGTGCCACCCTAAAGAGTTTGGATTTTTCAGGGGGAGATTAATTACTAATAATAACTAACATTTCTATAGAGCTTTAAGGTTTGCATTTTATCCTCACGACAACACTGGCAGGGAGGTGCTATTATTATTATTCCAATTTTACAGAGGAGAAAACTGAGGCTGAGAGTGGTTGAGTCACCTACCCAAGGTCACCCAGCTCATCAGCAGGCTGAATTTGAACTCAGCTTTTCCCCACTCCACGCCTAGTGCTCCATTTATTGCACCTGCTCCATTTTCAGTGGGGAGCCATTTAAAGATCTGATGGGAAGTGATGAAACAGAAAGGGAGGATAGTACATTTGAGTTAGGCTGAGGAGGTAAACCACGTGGGTTCAGAGAAATGCATACAGTGGAGATGAAAGGGAACATGGAGTTAGTACCTAGGGATGGGGGAGAAGGACTGGTTATGTGATGACATTGGTTTAGGGAACTCCTGAATAAGGTCATGCCCTTACTCATGCAGGCTGGCACCTTCTCTTCAATTTGCCATCTTCAACAGACACCTAAGAGAGTTATAGAATGGAGAGTTGCCTTAAAGAGTCACATAATGTAGGATATATAATGTTTCTAGTTCACAAAATGAGATAAATTTTGTCTCAGATTTCCAGCAGAGACAATCTTCAGAGTAAATATTCGTAGAGTATGTTACAGACTCAGAATCCTCATTTTTGTGCCTGATAGCTCCTTTCATCAGCTATTTCCTGTCTGAGAAATTCATTGCCCCTTTTCTTTGTTATTACTGGAGGCTTCAGTATTTCTGATGTATAAAAAATGAGCCCTTGGAAGGAGTTGCTTTAAAAATAGATTACAGAGTGACCAGTTTTACATGTCTCTGCTACTAAGAGATGGAGGGTCACAGTAATTCAGGATGTAGGGATAGAGCCTGAGTATTGATGGAAAAGGATTAAAAATGATTTTTATCGAAGAGCCTAGAGCAAAAATAAGATATCATCTGTGTGACTAGCTCTTGCCAGTTGGACAAACCACATGGTCCCCACTCTCTTGTCATGAACTCAAGGTATCTTGTTCATTTGAAAGATATAAATTACATAAGATTCTGTTGGCTTAACAAATGGCAAAGTCACTAACATATTCAATATTGTAACACAATTCATATCACCTTTCAATGAAGCCTATACTGCAGTAACAGACATCCTAGCCATAGCAAGGAATTCTGGTGCCCAGTACAAACTTGTCAGGGGGAACGTGTGGATCCTCATCTAGAAATCCACTTCCCAGTCTGCTTTTCCTCCTATAACTGCCCAGTAGGTACATGCCTCCTTTCCTCAGCCTAAATGTGGTGTGGAAAAGCATATTTCCCTGCCCTAGAGTAGCCCTAAACCTATCTATCTATAGAGGATTCATAGACACAGAAAAGAACCTCACAGATGAAATAGTATGAATGTATTACAATGCGCACCACAGGAGGGAGTGCCTACATCCACAGACTAATTAGTCCATTGAACATGAACATTAATTGTTTATAGCTTGTGAGATCCATTTGGCAGACATATGATGTCCTGTAGCCTAGAGAAGAACTGTCAAACATGCAGCCCGTCTTGAGTGTAGCTGGAGCCAGATTAAAATGTAGTTAGGAAATAGTTAACAAGATAAGTAAAAATACAATAAAACATAAGTAATGATGTTGTTCAGTCATGTCCAATTCTCTGTGACCCCATTTGAGGTTTTCTTGGCAAAGATACCAGAGTGGTTTGCTACTTCTTTCTCCAGCTCATTTTCTAGATGAGGAAACTGAGACAAACAGGGTTAAATGACTTGCCCAGGGTCACACAGCTATAGTAAGTTTCTGAGGCTGGATTTGAACTCAGGGAGATGAATCTTCCTGATACCAGGACCATCTAGCTTTCCAAACCTAACATTTTAAAATTAGGTCAATGGGCAGCCCATGAGTAAGTACCCTTATGAATGATATCATAGCCCACATTTCTATTTGAGTTTGACACCACTGGCCTAGAGGAAGGTTCCCAACACACTGCGTGAAGCCCCCATGAAAGATATTGGGGACACCATGAATAAGATTTCAATGAGATAAGAAGGCGTGGATGAGATGTGATCTATCCATACCATTGGCAAGAGTGCCCACATTGATAAAATTACAGGTTCATTGAGGTAGCAGGAATCCACTGGACTCCTGGGCCATAGATAATCAGGGCACGGTAATGAAGGGACCAGTAAGTTCTCCCCTCACTTAAATAGATGTTACCACTAAAAGGGAAGAGAGGGAGGTGTATGCACACAAGTATAGTGACCTTCTTTCTCCCACAATTTAAGGTGAGACCTAGGACAGCAGCTAGAGTCAGCCTACAGCATGAGGGCTCTCCTCTGCATTGCCCTCCTATCAGGGCTTCTTCTGATGTCTGCAAGTACTGTCCCTGCTGCTGCTGCTGGTAGTGACAGTGTAGGTACTTTCATTTGCAAAGGGGCTTTCTGAAGACAAGAACATTCAACCTCCTCCGCCATTCTCTTTGACCAAACCCTCCCAGGTGCTACTGCAGGCCTTGCTGACCAACAGCTAAAGCAACAGGAAAGGGGAAAATACCCATACATCCATGCATCCAGACATCCGCCTTCAGAACCGAAGGTGATATGGAGAGGCCACAAGTAGAAGGGAAAATACATAAAGTGGGGAAGAAGAGGTGAGTAAGTTGTTTTGGTTTTTTTTTTTCCTTCTGTTATAGGAAGCTAAACTGGAGCATCTCCCATGGAGCTGGACACACACCAAGCTTCTTCCAATGGACCCCATGTGTGCTGGTCCCCTGCTAAAGGATATTCACAACCAACATCTCCTGCTTGGTCTCTTAGTCCTGGAAAGGGACTGTGTCAAAAGACTGACCACTGAGTCACCCATGAAATAAGCTATAAAAGGAAATGAGTCCAAGTATACTACCCAGGACTGGCCAGCTCCCATGGACTTTCCAATTCCCAGACTGGGGCTAGGGCTACTACAATGAGAACATGTTCCTTCCTGAGTGAACCTGAGGCTGCATCTCAAGTCCTCAGCCGCCTTTTCTGTTTTCTTTCTTCCGCAGTCTTAAGAGATGGGTTTTTCTAGACTGAGCTGCTACCCATGAAGTTGATAGGTCTGGACCCAGAACCTGCTAATTGGGTTCTAGTTGCCTGGTAGGATGTGCTTCTTCCAAAAATATTCTTCTCAAAGGAGATGACGACCATTACTGTGAAGATGAGTCATGCCCTGGGCGTGACCACAAGACCAGACCTAAGTTACTGAGATGAAAGTGATCTGTGTGTGGCCCCATAAAACATAAAATAGGACTCATAGGATATAATTTGTTTTAAGTTAAGTATTAATGTGCTCTTGTAGTTTTTTTGGGAGGAGCTTAAAGGATTTGAGGGGGTATAGAGGAAATAAATAACTGTCCTATATCTGAAATCTGCTACTGTATAAAACAAGTGCCTTCCTGGAAGGGGCCATCTTGGGGGAGGCCTTATATATGAGCAATACTTGAGCTTTGTTTAAGAAAATTTCCCCAGGACTCCAGAGTTGGGAGAGTAATGAGCCAGAGTGCAAGGGAAAAGCCGAAATCCCCTCTCTCTGGCATCATGCTCCCCTAGGACTGAGCCTGGTCCACCTGATCCCAAATTAACAGCCCTTTCATGACAGAAGGGTGGCCCTTGGCCCAGGGGCAACACTTAGGAATAGCCCTTAAGTTATGAAAGGGCATACTGCTCTTGCTCTATGATTTTACTGCTAACTGTTGCAGAGATGCCTGGCGATTAACAACTGTCAGTCAGGAAATGCTGCAATGTATATAAACCGCTTTCTCACCTTCCATTCATTCCTCACACCCTTGCAATTTGGCTTCCATCTTCACCACCTGAGTGAAACTGCTTTCTCTGTGTGTCTCTCTCTGTCTCTCTGTCCCTCTCTCTCTGTCTCTCTCTCTCTCTCTGTCTCTCTCTCTCTCTCTCTGTCTCTCTCCTCTCTCTCTCTCTCCTCTCTCTCTCTCTCTCTCTCTCTCTCTCTCTCTCTCTGTCTCTCTCTCTGTCTCTCTCTCTGTCTCTCTCTCTCTCTCTCTCTCTCTCTCTCTCTCTCTCTCTCTCTCTCTGTCTCTCTCTCTGTCTCTCTCTCTCTGTCTCTCTCTCTCTCTCTCAATAATGCCAATAAGGTCTTTACTGCTAAATCCAGTGGCCACTATTCTCAGTCTTTGTTTTCTCTGCAGCATTTAACCCTGTTATCCCTCCCTCACCACCTGTTTGGAAACTCTTTCCTCCCTCAATTTTTGTGCCAGTGATCTGTGGTGGTTCCTTTCATATGTCCTGGGCCATCTTTTCTCACTCTACAATCTCTGATTTCATCAGCTCCCATAGGTTCAGCTCTGACCTCTATGTAGATGACTCGTAATTCTGCTTCCTCTCTTTCCTGAGCTTCAATACTGCATAACCCATTACCCGTTGGGCATCTCCACCTGGATCCTCATCAAACATGTCCACAACTGAACACGCTCTTTCCCCCTAAACCCACATACTTCCCAACTTCCCTCTTTCTGTTAAGGGTGCCATCCTTCTTCTAGTGGCCAAGTTCACAACCTAGGCGTCATTCTCAACTCTCCAATCTCACTCACCCTACCCTACCCCAACATCCAACTGTCAAGTCACATTGATTCTATATCCTTAGCATCTCTTATTTCCACCCCCTTCTCCCTTCTGGCACTATAACCATCCTGGTTAAGGACTTCATCTCTTCTGGCCTAGGCTGTTATCAAAGCCATCCAACTCCTGGCTTCTCTAATCCATCCCCTGCCCAGTTGTCCAGTTGCCATTCCTAAAGCACAGATCTGACCATGTCACTTCCCCACATTAGTGCTTCCCCATACCCTTTAGGATAAAATATGCTCTCCTCTCTTGGGTGCTTAAAGCCCAGCAGAGTCACCCTTCAGTCTATCATTCCAGGCTACTTATAAATTACTCTCCTTTACGTAACCAATGCTATACCAAAGCTTTTCGATATGTGATGGACATCTCCCATTTTTGCGCCTTCCTGCTCCCACACCCACCCTGGCCCAGAATGTTCTTTGTCAGTTCAAGTCTGATGGCCTTTAAAAGGCCTTTCTTGATTTGCCCAGTTATTAATGCCACTCCCACCCCCACCCACCAATCACAGTGTATGGCTCCCTTTTTTTTTTTATCCCTAGTGCTTAGCACAGTGCCTGGCACAAAGGGGTCACTTAATAAAAGCATATAAACTATTTTTTATATAGTTTCTATATACTTATCTGACAGCACGCTGCTTCCTCCTAGCAAAAAATACCACTTTTGAGGGCAGAGTCCCCTTCATCTCCAATCTACGATCCTATAAGTCATTCGTTTTTCGTTTTTTATCCCCAGCACCCAGCCTAGTTCCTGGCCCCATAGCAGAAAGCTGCAATTACTTGTTGATCTATGAATTGAGTAGTTAATTGCAAGCACCTTATATACACTCTTGTTTGAGTCTCACAAGAAGTCTGTGAGGTGAGGTATGATTATCTCCATTTTACAGATAAGTAAACTGAGACTCAGAGACATTAAGTGACTTGCCTACGATCGTGCTGCTTACAAGTATCAGAGGCAAGACTTGGACTGAAATCGTAATATTCTCCTCAAATGGTGCATTCTTTTAAGCACACCCACACCCACAGCCTAATTTACCTTGGCTCTCCTTGGAAGAGGAGTGAGCAATTGCTTTTCAAAGAGTTAAAGGAATTGTCAATTCTATTCTCTGATTTTTGTTACTAAGTCTTTGTGTGGAACCTTCAATGAGGGACTGGAAAACATTCTCTGGCCTTCCCACCACACTTTGCTATTTAAGCTAGCTTCCCAAGGCTTAATAGCATGTCAGAGATCCTCACTAAATGGAAAGGATTTTAGTTTGTGTCCAAATGTTTTATTCAGGATGACACCACAAAAACAAAATTGCAGAAGAGTCATTTCAAAAATAAACATATACCCAGCGTCTCAGTTAGCTGCTGAGCCATTTACACGCCCAGCTCCTTATCAAGCCGAGGCAGGGATGCTTGGCACCATTTCTGCTTTTCTCCCAAGATGCTGAGATTTTCAAGGGCTTTTGTTTACAGCTCTGAAAATCACAAGAACCCGACTCCGAATCAGGCCCAAGATCAGCTGCAAACTCTTCTCCATTTGGATTGCTCTTGTGAGAGGTTCTCCAGCCTTCCTCCCCGGTCCTGACAAACATCACCATGCCCCACCCCCAATTCCCAGTAGCCTGAGGTTTCGGATGCTTGTTCAGCTGTGTCTGTATCTGACTGTTTATCACCCTATTTTTCTTGGCCGAGATACTGGAGTGGTTTGCCATTTCCTTCTTTAGCTTATTTTATAGATGAGGAAACTGAGGAAACCAGGATGAAGTGATCTGCCCAGGGTCACACAGCTAGTAATTGTCCGAGGCCACATTTGAACTCAGGTCTTCCTAACTCCAAGCCCAGTGCTCTATCCATTGCATCACCTGGATGCCCCTTTAGATGCTTGGCAGAGTCTGAAATGCCTTTGTAAAAAAATTAATGCAATGAATTTGAGTCCCTTCCAATGTATTTGGCACCACAACCACACTGAGAACTCAGGCAAAGGAGACCTGAGGGAATGTTATAAATTACAAAGGTTGAAATTTTTCTATAAATATATGAAAACACATCCCTACCTGCCACTTCAACTTTTCACTCTCCTTCTCCTACATTCGTTGGCATCTAGGAGGTCAAGACAAACCAATGGGCATTTATTAAGTGCCCATTATGTGTGCTAAGCTCTGTGTGTGCACTGTGCTAAACTCTAGGGATACAAAGAAAGGCAAAAACAATCCCTGCCCTCAAGGAGCCCACAATCTAATTGTGGATTAAAGTTCATTCTTCAATTATTAAAAAAAATTAAAATAGGGCAGCTGCTTCCCGAGCTTCCGGCCCACAGACTGAGGGGGAATCCAGTGGCTGGTCAGAGGGGGATTGCAGGGATCTCTTTGCCAGTGCTGAGGCAGGAATTTCTTGCTTTGCCCCTGTTTGGATCATGGCCATAGTTCTGGGTGGCGGTGCTGGGGTGAGGAGGAGCACTGGCGTGGTGGAGCTTGTAGTGGCTGTGGAGAGGAACTCCTCCACACAGTTATGGGACAGAAAGGAATACTTGTGGTCACAAGCCAGGAAAGGAGTAAACATCTCACCCCTTATCATACCACCTTGGAAGAACTGAAAATGTACAGGTCCCTACAAGTATCTCTGAAAACAGCTACACAAACCCCTGAAGCTTGGGACAGTACACTCTCCACATTGGAAGCAGACTCTTACCTTAACAAAGAGTTTAAAACTCAAGTAATTGGCCAGGATCATAAGCAAGCAGCGCAAAAAGAGTCAGACTATATTATCTTACTTTGGTGAAAAAGAAGATCAAAATATACAACCAGAAGAAGACAACAAAATCAAAGCTCCTACATCCAAAGCCTCCAAGAAAAATATGAATCAGTCCCAGGCCTTGGAAGAGCTCAAAAGGGATTTTGAGAAGCAAGTAAGGGAAGTAGAGGAAAAACTGGGAAGAGAAATGAGAGTGATGCAAGAAAATCATGAAAAACAAGTCAACAGCTTGCTAAAGGAGACCCAAAAAAATACTGAAGAAAATAACACCTTAAAAAACAGCCTAACCCAAATGGCAAAAGAGGTCCAAAAAGCCAATGAGGAGAAAATGCCCTAAAAGAAAAATTGGCCAAATGGAAAAGGAAGTCCAAAACTTACTGAAGAAAATACTTCCTTAAAAATTAGAATAGAGCAATTGGAGCTAGTGATTTATGAGAAATCAAGACACTGTAAACAAATCCAAAAGATGAAAAATTAGAAACAATGTGAAATATCTCATTGGAAAACAACTGACCTGGAAAATAGATCCAGGAGAGAATTTAAAAATTATTGGACTATCTGAAAGCCATGATCAAAAAAAGAGCTAGACATCATTTTCAAGAAATTATCAAGGAAACTGCCCTGATATTTAGAACAGAGGCAAAATAGAATTGAAAGAATCCACAGATTCCTCTGAAAGAGATCCAAAGGAAACTCTAGGAATATTGTAGCCAAATTCCAGAGTTCCCAGGTCAAGGAGAAATATTACAGCTGCCAGAAGGAACAATTCAGTACTGTGGAACACAATCAGGATAACACAAGATTTAGCAGCTTCTACATTAAAGGTGCAGGGCATGGAATAATATTCTTAGGGCAAAGGAGATAGGATTACAACCAAGAATCACCTACCAGCAAAACTGAGTATAATCCTTCAGGGGAAAAAATGGTCATTCAGTGAAATAGAGGACTTTCAAGCATTCTGATGAAAAGACCAGAGCTAAATAGAAAATTTGACTTTCAAATACAGGACTCCAGTGGAACATGAAGAGGTAAACAGGAAAGAGAAATCATAAGAGACTTATTAAGATTGAACTGTTTACATTCCTGCATGGAAAGATGATATTTGTAACTCATGAGAACTTTGTCAGTATTAGGGTAGTTGAAGGAAAAAAATTATATGTATGTATGTAGATATAGATAGAGGGCACAGGGTGAGTTGAAGATTAAGGGGTCATATCTGGAGAATAAAATTAAGGGATGAGAGAGGATGATACTCGGAGAAGAAAGAGGAGGTAGAATGGGGTAAATTATCTCACAAAAGAAAAAAAAGTCTCTCACAGTGGAGGGGAAACAGGGGAAGGTGAGAGGGAATGAGGGAATCTTATTCTCATAGGATTTGGCTTAAGGAGAGATAACATACACATTCAATTGGGTATGGAAATCTGTCTTACCCTACAGGAAAATAGGGGGAGAAGGGGACAAGAGAGCAGGGGGTGATAGAGAGGAGGGCAGATTGGGAAAGAGGGTAATCAGAAAATACTTCTGAGGAGGGACAGGGTCAAAAGAAAGAATAGAATAAATGGGAGGGCAGGATAGGATTAAGGGAAATAGAGTTAGTTTTTCACAACATGTCCACTAAGGAAGTGTTTTGCATAACTGCACATGTACAATCTATATTGAGTTGCTTGCCTTTTCAATGAGGGTGGGTGGGGAGGGAGGGAGGGAGAAAATTTGGAACTCAAAGTTTTAAAAACACATGTTTTTAAAAAATGTTTTCACATGCAACTGGGAAATAAGAAATACAGGAAATGGGGTACAGAAGTCTATCCTGCTCTACAGGAAAATAGAAGGGGAAGGGGATAAGAGAAGGGAGGAGGGAGAGATAGAAGAGAAGGCAGACCAGGGGAAGGGGTATTCAGAATGCATGCCATCTTGGGGTGGGGGGAGGGGTGAGAAATTTGGAACTCAAAAACTTGTGGAAGTGAATATTGAAAACTAAAAATAAATAAATTTATATTTAAAGGAAAAAAATAAATAAAAAGAAAAAAAGAAAAAATTTAAATATAAATATAAATATAAATAAATATAAATATAAAAATAAAAAATAAATATTAAAAAAAATTTTTTTAAATACTTACAAAGGAGCAAGGAGAGACTCTAGTCAGTGGCAATCAGAAAAGTCTGAAATTTTGGAGATTTAGGGAATGAACCACTGGGAAGAGACTCAGATCCCCAGCTAAAAGGATAGAAATCCATAGAGCCTTTTTTGTTATTAACACTCCAAAGAAAGACATTTCATCTTGGAGGTCTTCAAGCAAAAGCCAGTTGTTAGGGGAGGTAGGTGGCTCAGTGGATAGAGCACTGGCCCTTGAGTCAGGAGGACCTGAGCTCAAATCTGGCCTCAGACACACAACAGTTCCTAGCTGTGTGACTCTGGGCAAGTCACTTAACCCCAATTGCCTCACCAGAAAAAAAAAAGCCAGCTGTTGGTACATAGTACAGGTATTTGGTGGTTGTTGAGTCACACCCAATTCTCCATGACCCCATCTGGGGTTCTCTTGGTAAAGATGCTGGAGTACTTCACCATTTCCTTCTCCTTTCCAGCTGTGGGTTAGACTGAATGGCCCTGAGACCCCTTCTCTAATGTGAGATTCTGAAGCTAGTTCCCCGGATGCCGCAATGGGGGTAGGAGGGGGGAGGGAGGAAGGGCCACATTGATCTAGGTGCATGTGGGAAAGTGTCCCAGCTTCACATTTGCTCTGCAGTAACCCAGTGGTATCTCTGGTGGTGTTCAAGGTCAGGAGGACTTCACTGCAGCTGGCCCTCTATGAATTTGTGGAGCATGCATGAGCACATTGTCCTCAGAAGACAAGCCAACAATGATCACTATTGACATTAACTATCCCCCTTTCCCTGCCTCAATTATAGTAGATTTCCAGGGTCCTCTGGGGCACAGCGACATTCCACCTCCGCAGAGGCTTGTTGGAGCTCAGTGATTCTTCACCACCATTTTTGTTTTATCGATCTTATGGGCAGTCAGCCTGGACTTTGGACCTCTTCTCAGAGCATGTATTTAAATGCATAAAATAAAATACACAGGATTGCAAAAGAAACAGATAACATTGAAATATATTTATAAAAAACCAAGTTCATGGAGGCTGTTTAGGAAGTCCTGCTATTGATGATGCTATGATTGTTATTGCTGATATTTCCACTGCCTGCCTATACAAAATTTCTGTGCCTCTTACAATTTTTTTAAAAAAGGTATACATTTCCTCCAATTTAGGTATTTTTCCAAAACCTAGTTGAAGTGGTAAAAGGATGATGGTTGGCCCAGACTGTATAGGTTGCTATCTGCTTGCTACAAAGTCATAGAGAAGAAGGAAGCAAAAAATCAGTGCTATTAGAAAAGATGGAGTTATAACTTACCTCAGATGTGCAACCAAGGCACAATATAATCTACAATGATGTGTAATGAATCCAGAGAAAACTGTGTCAATTAGTTTAAAATTCTCCAAAACAGATATTGTGAATTCATTAAGTAACACTAAAGGGTACACAGTCTACTATCCTAGGTTGCTTTCCTCCTCATAAAGAATGGCAGGCAATAAATGAAATGCTCAGTACCTAGAGCCTTGTATGACAATTACACTAATGGGCAGGACATCAGCAATGAGAGAATGTGAAGAACTGGTCCTGATTTTTTTTGAGGGGTGGAGTAGGGTGGAGGGAAGACAGTGGAGCTTATAGAAGGATGAGTTTGACAGATTCCTGTTTTAGAATGGAAAATTAAGAGATGGTATGTGGGTATTTAGAAAGGAAAGCAGTGATCAACTAAAAGTCACCCTGGGTCCATCAAAATGCAAGCTATGTCAGAAATGAGTACATTTCTATTTTTGAACAGGGAAACTAGATTGGATTTACCAAAGAAATACTGTAAAGAGCACATACCAAGGTTTGAGCACGGCATTTGACAAAAAGACTCTCATGATATACTTATGGATGTGTCTGAAAGATGTGGGCTAGACCTAATTGAGAGAATTAAGAACTGACCAGACCTAAAGAGTAGTGATTAATGGATCACTGTCAATCTGTAAGGAGGTTTCTAGTGCAGCAACCTTGATACAATTCAACCTTTTCTTCAATGAGTCAGATGAAAGCATGAAGACCAAATTTGGATAGCAAAAAAATAGATGCATCTTGGGATCCAAAAATATCTCAATAGATGACCATGATGGGACAGATCAGCAAAAATTAAATTTAATAAAAATAAATTAAGTCTTACACCTGGATTGAATCCCCTTCTCAATTTCAAGGTTAGGGAGTGATAATTAGGATGGTTAGTCTGCAGGAAAAATAGCCAGGTATCCTAGTGGAATACAAGCTTGCCATGAGTTGACAGCCAGACATGAGAGTATTCAAAATAACAAACGTGGTAGTTCTGTTGTACTCTCCTTTAATCAGATATTGGAGTGTTGTGATGATTGACTTGAGGCATCACATTTGAGGAAGGATAGTATCAAAATGGAGCCTGCATTCAAAGGACAGAGATCCAAAATGGTGAGAGGAGAGAAAACTATGTCATATAAGGACCAACTGAAGTAAATGGGGGAACATTAAACCAAGAGAAAAGAAGATGCAGGGAGGACCCAGTATGACCTACAAACATTTGAAAGGCCCCATATTGGAAAAGGTTTCAACTCGCTCTGCTTGGACCCAGATGACAGAAGCAGGAGCAATAGGAGGAATTTGCATACAGGCAGATTTTGACTCAATATAAGGAAAAATTTCCTTCCTGGGGCTTCCCAACTCCACATCTACCCTGCTATCCACTATTATTGGTTCTCAAAATGTGTTCCAGGTACCACAAAGAGTCCCTGAGACTGTTTTGGAGGCTCCATGAGATCAAAATGATTTTCAAAATAATACTGATATTTGAATTTCCAATATGGTAGGTACCCACATAAGCAGATGCTTAATAATCTTTGAAGAGTCCTGAGAGCAAAAAGGTTGAGAACAGCTACACTATACTTTGCTATCTCTCTAAGGGAGGACAACTGTTTCAAAAACATCCTCAAATGATGCCTTCACTTAGACAATTTCATCCTTTCCCTCAGCATTTTCTGTCCAAAATGGGAGAATGTAGGATGATGGAATGCTACTGTTTTTTTGATGACATGAATTAAACCCCAAACAGCAAATTTTGTAGAAAGTCACAGAATCTCCATGAGAAGGAAACTCAGAGGCCATAATCCATACCACCTCATCAAAATGGTCATCCAGCTTTTCCATCATAGGCCTAGAGATAGAGAGCTGAAAGAGACCTTGGAAGTCATTTACTCAACATCCTGATTGTAAGGATGAAGGAAGTGGAGCACAGAGAAACTTAAATGATTTGCCTAACATCACACAATGAGTTTAAGTGGCAGGTTCTCAAACTCTAAATCCTTCTTTGCTTGAATACCTCTAGTATGTGTGTGTGTGTGTGTGTGTGTGTGTATACACACACATACATATACATGTATAATAGATACATATGCATGTATACATACATACATATACACATGTATAGATTCCTGTATGTATGTACACATTTCTTTTATATATATATGTATATATATATATACCTCATATATATATATGAAAGTATGTGTATATATATGTATGTCCGTGTGTGTGTGTGTGTGTGTGTGTGTGTGTGTGTGTGTTTTCTTCCATTGGAGGTAGACCATTCCATTTAGAAATCATTCCAATTGATAAGAAGCTTTTCCTTCTATCAAGCTTATATTTACCTCTCTCTAACTTCTGTCTGCCGCTTCTCATTCTGTCTTTGGAGGCCAAGCAAGTCTGATCCATTTGCCAAATAAGTCATTTCAAATACTTGAAAACCATTATCATAACACAAGCTAAGTCTGCTCTTCTCCAAGCTAAATATCCCCAGTTCTTTCAATGAATTCTCTTATTGTAATGATCTAAGAGCCCCTGACCTTTATGATTGCTTTGTCCAAGACCCTTTCCAATCAATCATTGCCTTTTCCAAAATGTGGTACCCAGAATTGAGCACAGTATTCTGTAAGGGATCAGACCAGGGCACAAGAGAGCACACTACCACCTCTCTAGTCTTGGGCTCCCAAAACTCAATCACTTTCTTGGCTGACATAACACTGTGGATTCATATTAAGTTTGCAGTCCACTCAAAACCTCAGAGCTTTTTTTTCAGAGAAACTGCTGTCTAGCCCTACATGTCCACATGCTGGAGTTTGAACATATTGTTTAGGCCAGCATTCTCAAAGGGCGGTCCAACAACTCCTGGAAGAGCTTGATACCCTTTCTGGAAATCCACATAGTCCAGACTATTTAGATAATAACTATATTATTTGCTTATTAAAATAGTCCTCCCTTTTCCAACTACATATCTGTGTGAGGCCAGATTTTCTTTATATACTACAATCAAAACAACATATGGCAACAGATTGAAGGCAGAAGCTCAGAATCCAGCTGTCTTCTATTATGCCAGACCTGAAAAAGATTTGCAAAAATATGTAATACTACCACTCTTCTCACTAAGATTTTTTTCTTTGAAAAAATAATTATTTTTCATTTTAAATTACATTAATATATAATGAGATTATTATTTTAAATAAATATAATGTAATTTTTTTTGATTTATCAGTCTTAGTTTCTAATATAATGAAAATCAGTACCTATAACCCATGTAAACAAGAGCTCTTTGGGGACCTCAATAATTTTAGGAGTATGAAAGGGTCCCAAGACCTTAAACAACCACAGGTAATTGTTACCTCTGTCTATCAGCAACATCAAATGTCCATCAGTTAAGAGCAACTGAATGTGAGTGGGATCTTTTTCCTTTATTTTTAGCAAATGAATTGTACTCAATCTTATTTCAGCCCTTTTGTGCAGCTCTTTCAAGCGTTCTGAGTTACAAAGACCTGGGTTGAGTAGGAGAGACAAGTGTCCTACTGGCTGGTCCCTTCCTAGAGAAAACAGTGATGGGACAATTTGCTTACCTGGGGACAGGGAAGAAGGGAGAGGTTAAAAAAGGGATATAAAAGTAGGAGATAAATAGTTTACCTACAGATCCCATCATTGTTATCTACTACAAATTAGAGGCAACTGTGAAAGAGAGAGGGGGAAAGGATGTGAAAGGTAAGAAAGAGAATGATTAAAAGGGGGAGTAAGGAATAAACACCATAAAGACATTCTTTTTTTTTTTTCCAGGATGTTAATTGAGCATTTATACCAACGGCAAAATTAGGAATCTTGGTTGGAAATTACAGCAAGGCAGTTTTCAGTTACAAATCAGGAATGAGCTGCCTGGAGGGGTCAGTAAGGTCCTCATAGTAAAAGGTATCAAACTTGAATGAAAAAACTAAGTGCAAAGCAGAGCATTAGGTGCTGAGATACAGAGGATGCATACCAGAGGGGCAAATTACCTGGCCCAGCCAGGCATCTTTAGATTGTCAGAAGGTCAGATAATATCGGGATGGAGTAAGGCATACAAGCAGGGCCGAATGGTAAAGCCAGGAAGTCCTTAGAAAACACAGATGGCAAGGTTTGTTTCCAGTCTATTTTACCTGAAGGGAAAGTTGGTGACTCCCATTACCCCAAGTCATGTGAGCAGTGAAGCAGTCTGGACTTGGTTTCTAGGTGATCTGGGGCAAGAGTTGAGCAAGTCGGAGTTCAGTTGGTTATGACAGAGATGAGGATACCTGCCTTTCTCTTATTGTTAGTGCAGGTGAACAATTTCTATAGTTGTTTATAGTATGTTTATAGTATAGTATATGGTATTTTTTTTGTTTATAGTATTAAAGAAAAAATAGCACATAAAAAAATTGAGAAAGGATATGAAGAAAAAAAAATTACCAAAGAGAGCCATAGAAGATAGCTCAAACAGAAGGGGGAGGGTAAAGGGAAAATAATTTGGAGATTATATTGCAGGGTTAAAGATAATGACACTTTAACACCATCTACAAGTATTGAGTTGAGTCTTCTCACTTCTTTCTAGTTGCTTCTCTGGCTAATCTTTGAGCTTCAGCATTGCCTTCAACTTTTGACCAAGCAAGTACATACTTCCACTCAACATCCATGTCCCGAGTCATATTATCCAGCTTAGCTAATTGGTCTCTGTGCACAACATCTTTATTTTTACTTGTTTTCCAGTCATTTTCTTTCCGTTTGCGAATCCATTCATTCATACCTTTGGTGATGAGTTGGTTATCTGTGCACACAGTAATTCTGCCCACATTGGGCCTTTGCTTGCTCAATCACTTTGGTAGCTGCTTCTAATGATGCACTTTGGTTTGTCTGTCGTCCAGAATGTGTATCACCTATGTTTAGATCATTGTCTGGTCCTCAAGAGGCACCGATACCTCCTCGCGCCCCTGGTCTTCCATTATTTTTGCAGGTACCCTTGATACACACAGTGTTAGGGTCTGATGCCTGGCATGGTTGTCTGTACCACCTTTCAGAGCATCTAGACTGCCAGCCATAGTCATAGCTCCTTGGATTGTGCTTCCAACTCATCTCCTCTCTTTCCAAAGGCTCAGTGAAAAAATAAAGTAAGTCAGACCTTCAGAGACTGTGAACTCGAAAACTGCAAACCCAGTAGTTTTAAAAGCACATAAAGACATTCTGGGAAGGAGGGAATGTCTGTAAGAGGCTACACAGCTGCCCTGCAGACAGGAATAAGAGCCATGAGAACTCCAGCCCCCCAAATCTCTTTCCCACCTTCTCATATTCCTGCCAATAGAATTACTGAGTCAATTCATTAAACAGTTTAAGATGGGGGCATTGTCTCAAGAAGGTCATCTGTCACAGGTTCATCAGAATAGTCAGGTTGCTTTTGTAAAACTACCCTTCATTGCCCATGTGTTCCAGCCAAACAGCACCACAGGCTATTCCTCATCTCCCACCTCCATGCCTTTAGACAGGCTGTCCCCCATGTCTGGAAAGCTATCCATCCTCAGCTCTACCCCTTGGAATCCCTAGTTTCCTTCGAAGAGGTTTTTCCCAACTCCCCCAATTGTTAGTACTACATCCTCCTTAAATAATCTTGTATGCACTTGTCTGTTTGCATAATTGATCTGCCTGGGAGAATGTAAGCTTCTTTTGGGTGGGGATTGTTTTATTCTGACTTTCTAACCCCAGGACTTGGCCCAGAGCTCCACATAATATGATTCTCAGACTGGATTCAACACACACTTTGAACAGCAACTGTACATGTAGTTTTGTGCTAGGTGACGTGGAGAACAAATACACACACATTATGTACATATGTATATACACACACTTATCCTACATACATAGACCATGGTCCTTTCTATCAAGATCTAAGAACTTTGGAGATAATGACTATGGGGTAAAGCATTCAGATTCACAACTCCCCTTTTTCCCCCAAGCCCAAAGGGATGGATCCTTTTTCCCAATCTAGCCTGAACTGGTCCTGTTCAATGTTGTCAGTTTTCTGGCAGGCTTTATTGGACATTCCCTGATAGAATATTAAGTACCCTGAATTCCCAGAACCTAACACAGTAGGCACTTAATAAATGCTTGGTGTTTGATTAGAACTACCTGCTCTTTTATCTTCTCTTTATCTCCCAAATTTGAGCCGAGGGTAGCTGACAGCAAGCAGCATGAGATCTTTGAGTTCAGGGAATGGAAGTCAAAAAATTGATCTGGCAAAATAAAAGAGTATCAAAGACAAACTTTACCTTCACACTTCCTCTCTTCCTCATTGACTGAGGGTTGGTGTTTACATCATTTTTATGTTGTCCTGAACAGGAAGCTGTGATTGTGTTGTTTTAAAGGTTAAAGCAAGAAATGTGATAACAAAGTCACTTTCCAAGAAACATCAAATAAAAGCTGGAACTTCTCACCTGCCAGAACATTTCAAATTTGCCTCCTTCCCCTAAGAAAAGCATTGGAAATAACCAACATTGCTCTGCACCAAAAATAAAAGCAAATAAACAAAAATCTGAAACCTTTCATCTTTCCCAGATTGTCCTTTGAACAAATGACTCAGCCATATGAATTAAGCTGGGCTGGAGATAAGGCTTCCAGAAGACATGTTGGTTTTTCACAGATTAGAAATTTCAAAACCAGACCTGACCTTCCATGTCAGCCTATTTCAGAAGCTCAGACAATCTTATTCTTTCAGAGTGAAGGGCTCTTCTAAGGTCTAAATCACTTCTGTCCAAAATCTTTTGTCTCAGAGTAGTCTTACCCTTTCAGAGAGACCTGAAATACGTTCTTGTAAGCCCCTAAATGATTCTGTTAAGCACCCTAATCAGTCTAAAAAAATCCTTTGCATCAATGTCACTGAGGAGATAGGATAGCTCTTGTAACATCATTAGATGAAAATATATGTGTGTGTGCATGTGCACATGTAGTATAGATGGGGGGGGAGAGAGAGAGAGAGAGAGAGAGAGAGAGAGAGAGGAGAGAGAGAGAGAGAGAGAGAGAGAGAGAGAGAGAGAGAGAGAGAGGGAGAGGGAGGGAGGGAGATCCTTCTTGCCTCTCCTCTTCCCCAACCCATCAAAGCATATAATTTCCTTGAGGGCTGGAACTGTCTCTATAGTCCCAGTACCTAGCAAGTAATAGGTGTTTAATAAATGCTAAATTGAATTTCAGGCCACAAGAAATGAAACATCCTCTATTCCATCATAATGGGGGGGGGGGTGCGTGTATACACAGGGTGTCCCAAAAGTCTTAGTGTAGTTTTAAGCTATTAAAAAAAGAAAACAAAAAAGAAAACAAAAAAACCCCAAAACTAAAACTATACTAAAACTTTTGGGACATTGCATATTTAGCACTGATGTGGGCTGCCTCCAAAGAATTTATTACTAAGTGTGGCTAGTTTTGTGACCCCTGGGGTCTGTCACTTAATCTCTCTCTGCCTCAGTTTCCTAAACCATAAATAGAGGTGCAATACCATCTACCTCATAGGATTGTTCTGAGAATCAAAAGAGATATTTGCAAAGTGCTTAGCACAGTGACTGGAACATAGTAGGTGCTTAATAAAAACCTGTTCCCTTCCACCTAATGAAACTCTATACTTGGCTGGGCTGCTCATCAAATGGCCCCTCCCAGCCCTAAATCTATGGTCCTAAGGTCTGTGACCTAGACCAGATGAGAAGGTTTTCTAGCATGGCATTCTATTGACATACCCTTCAAGAACCCAAGAACTCAAAGTCACCTCCACCCTCCAGTGAAGCACTAAAATAGGCACTCCAGAGGATGAACAGGCCTGGCCTAACTGCATCCCTGGAGGGAGTACCCCATCAGACAACAGACCCATTGGCATCTAAGATTCATATAGCTTTTAAGAGAAGAACCCAGTTTTGTCCACCATCACATTTCTAATGAGCCTCTACTCTGCAAGTTGTGCTATCTCCACAAAAGCAAAGAATATTTTAATTACTTTTTTATTAAGAAAATACTGAGCCATCATGAAGTTTTCGTGGAAAAATGGAATGGAAAAAGCAGGGTCACCCCAGGCACTGACCTAGGACACACTGCTTCACTTTTCTTCAGCTTGCATTTCTTCATCTTTAAAATAAAAGGTTTGCACTGGATGGCCAATGAGGTCCCTTTCAGCTCTAGACCTATGGACCAATAATTGTTATGAGCCCTAGAGCTATATCTAGGGCAGCTCGGTGGCTCAGTAAATAGAACACCAAGCCTGGGGTCAAAAAGACTCCTACTCCTGAATTCAAATCTGATCTCAGACACTTACTAGCTATGTGACCTTGGCCAAGTCACTTAACCCTGTTTGTCTCAGTTTCCTCATCTGTGAAATGAGCTGGAGAAAGAAGTGGCAAACCACTCCAGTATTTTTGCCAAGAAAATGCTAAGCAGGGTCGCAAAGAGTCAGATATGACTGAAACGACTGGACAGCGACAACATAGAGCTGTACTTAAGATGACGCTAAATTCTGTACCATTCCAAAAAAGCAGCTCACATTTCTATACCACTTGATTCACATCAGCCTCGTGGGAGTGTGAATAGTATATGTTTATCCCCATTGAATAGATTAGGAAAACTAGGCTAGGAGATTCAACAGCCTGCCAAAAGTTGGTTATGTTACTACTAACGTGTAAGGAGAAATGAGACAATGTTTCAAGGTAGGTCAGAAAAGACATCAGAAGCCAATCTAGTCAAAATGCCCTCATTTTACAGATGAGGAAGCTGAGGTTCAGAGAGAAGGAACTAGCCCAGGGTCTTCTGACTTGAAATCTGCTGCTCAAATCCTTGCACCACACTTCTTCCCTTGCTAGTAAGAAAATGCCATGAGGCCTCATTGAGTGAGTTTTCACTACTTTTTGAGAAGAGAAATGGAATTGTCCTGTCATGTAACACCTGCATGACTTTGAATAAGTCACTTACCTTCTTGGGTCTCAGTTTCCTCATCTGTCAAATAAAGGCATTGAACTAGATGACCTCTAAAGTCTCTTCTAAGCTCTAAATCTTTTACCTACATTGTCAGAGAAAGATCTGATATCTATTAAAAGAAATTAGAAAAATGCCCAATAATCTTTACTCTTTCTCAGTGGAGGGGAACAAACTATTCATTATTTCCTTCTTTGCTGTAATTTATGTGCTTTAAAAAACAGGCAATGTTGCAAGGGTGTGAAGGGGGAGAGTCCCTGTCCTGCCTTATCCCTAATAGTATTTTGATGGCTCTGAAAAATTCTCCAAGGGAAAAACATTCAAAGAAATGTCTTGAAATGTCTATTTGCCCTACTCTCATCCAGTCAGGTGTGTCATCAAAAGATTATTTGGCATCAGGGAATACAATTTCCCCAGGGCTAGGGCATGGTGGGTTTACAAGCAATGTTCCCCATCAGAAAAATTGGCCAGAGCTTAGACATCACATGAAACTGCCTACAGGAAACCAGCATATCACCTCCACACCAGGAAGAAGCATCAGGAGATGGCTTTGCCTGGGATGAAATAAAAATACTTATTATCAGAAATGTATGTCCCACTTCCGATACATCTGGGCTGTGCCACCCTGGGAAGTCACCCTCCCTCTCAGTCCTCCAGGCAACTCTCTCTAAGACTCAACTGCAAAGACAGGTTCTTCCTGAAGGTGTTCCCACCTATGACACCACTAGTCCAGTCTCTATCACTACTTCTGGAAATATACTAACATATGTGTGTGTGTGTGTGTGTGTGTGTGTGTGTGTGTGTGTGTGTATGTGTGTGAGAGAGAGAAGAGAAAGAAGAGAGAGAGGAAGAAAGAGAGAGAGAGAGAGAGAGAGAGAGAGAGAGAGAGAGACAGAGAGAGAGACAGAGAGAGAGAGAGAGAGAGAGAGAGAGAGAGAGAGAGAGAGAGAGAGAGAGAGAGAGAGAGAGAGAGAGAAACACCTAAGAGATCCCCTAGTCCAGGAATTCTTAATTCAAGATCCATAAACTTGTTTTTGTTTTAATATACATTGATGATTGTCAATATAATTAGGTTCCTTTGCATTTCTATATATTTTATTTCATGTATTTATGAGGGGTTCATAGGGTTCACCGAACTGCCAAAAGGGTCCATGACACCAAAAACATTAAGAACTCTGGCAAAGTCTAACTCTTTCATTTTAAATAAGACAACTGAGCCCCAAGAAAGTGAAGAGACTTGTCCAAGGTCACACAAATATTGGCAGAGCCAGGACTAGAACCTTGGGTAACCAGACTCTGAGATGGTGTTCTTTGTGCTATGGCTTGTTGCCAATAGGGTGGTCATTTTCAAACGTCAATGTTTTCCCCTGATTTTATCATGGACCAATGTAACTAAATGCAGAAAAGCTTATGGCTAGAGAAGCTAGCCACTAAGTGATGGGTTCTTTGGCCTTGGAAATCTACAAAACAAAGGAAATTTCAAAATGGCCCCTTGGACACCACATGTACTGGATATGTCTGCAATGGCGAGGCCAGAGTGATAGAAGAGGAGGCAGTTGATGAAAAGAATCCCTTTCGAGACCCTTTATAAAAGCATTCACTTAATAGTGAGTATTCCAAATGTGAGATCCCCAGTTCTTAGATTTTAAGATGGAGAAAGTTCTCAGAGGTCATTTTACAGATAAAGAAACTGAGGTCTAGAAAGGTTCAATGACTTGCCCAGGTTCACACAGCTGACAAGTGCCTGAGGTGGGATTCAAATCCAGGTATTCTTACTCTAAGCCTGGCACTCTATCCATTATAACATACTTCCTCATATAATTGTCCAGTGACCAACTAGCCACATTGGCCATGGTATCCCAGTTCAAAGAATCACAATACATATAATCCACACTTGAAAAATAATCCCCTTTATACCATCCCCAATGAGTGTTCATTTGCCTTTCTTTGAAGACCTCCTCTGAGGGGAAACTCGCTAACTCTCTAGGCAGCCCATACCACTTTTCAATCACTCTAATTGTTTGGAAGTTTTCCCTTATATCAAGCCTAAATTTTCTTCGTTATACCTTCCCCCTATTCTTCTTAGTTGTGTCCTCTGGGGCCAGGAAGAATAAATTGAATCCTTTTTTCATGTGAGACCAACTTTAAGAAAACTATCCTATCCCTGTAAGCCTTCTCTTCTCAGTCAAAAGATCCCCAGTTCATTCAACAAATCTTCAAGGCCCTTCACCATTTTGATTGTTCTCTTCTGGATAGTCTCCAACTTGTCCACACCCTCCCTAAAATAAAGTGCTCAGAATTACATTAAAACTATCTCCCAGGGGCAGCTAGGTGGCGCAGTGGATAGAGTACCACCCTTGGAGCCAGGAGGACCTGAGTCCAAATCTGACCTCAGACACATAGCACTTACCAGCTGTGTGATTCTGGGCAAGTCACTTAATCCCAATTGCCTCACCAAAAAAAAAAAAAGTAAGAGGATTTTCACACAATGATGGCTATTAAAAAATAGATGAAGAGGAAAATATCAACACTTATACAGTTCAACAAGAATTATATTTGTTTCCATTTCAACAAATTCATACAAGTGCTTAAAAATCTCTTTTAATTACGTTTTCATGAATTCCATGAATATCATTGTATTTCATGTTACCAAAAAAAAAAGAGGTATCTTGAACATACAATCAGAAATGTGTTCACAGTGAAAGCAAAGCATATTGGTATTAAAAAATATAGCCAAGTTATAGATCCATAACGGGAAGCCATTTCTAATGACCAGTTCATTTGGCCTTCAATATTATTGAGAAAATCTTTTTTGACATGTTGGGAATTGTTATGCTATCTTTTATTATTATTATTATTATTTCTCTTACAGTATAATTCAAGCCCCCCCTTTCCCTGTAAAGTTAGTACTTCCAATCAACCAATTAGTCTGAAAATTACAAAGTACAGCAAATGTCTTTGTGATTGAGTTCGTCACATACAAAGCCTGTAGCAAAAATATGTAACAAAATTTATGCAAAACAAATATTTTCCTATCCTTATGTACAGAATATCTTCATTCTCTTTCCCTTCCCCCCTCCTCATTCCTACTCCAAAACAGATGGAAAAAGAAAAACAAAAGAAAACACAAAAACCAGTCACTAGTTTGTGGGAACTCTCCCACCCTGAATCAGGGTAAGTGAAAATCTAACCAAGGTAAGATAGTTGGCTTTCCTCCTTTACCTCAGATGCTAAATTACAACATTCATAGAAATCAAAAGAGGTATCTGTCCTCCTCAACAAACGTGAAAAGTAAAATAAAATTAGGAGAGCTGAAAAAAAATTTTAAAGAAAGACAGTAGATTTTTTTTTCAGACTTTTGCCTGAACACCTCCACAGTTTGGGGTCGAGGAAGCAGACAAGGAATTACATTGGTTGCTCGATTCTGAAGGCGTGCACAGAGGGAGAAACATTTAGTTACAAATGCACATGGGTTATGAATCTGGCCCATGTGGAACTTTCACATTGATGGCAGGCATGCATCTATTCCAAGACTGATACATTTTTACAACATTGAAAAAAGACTCAGGCAACCTTGGGAAAATAACACAGCATCTATTTACATAATTGTCCACAGGAGGACCATCTTCAATCAAAGGAGACCTGTACTGGAACTCAAAAAATCCTCTTCTCAATCATGCTGGAGCCAAGGATAGCACAACAAAAACAAGCAATATCTGGAGCTCTACGGGATACCTTGTTCACACTGAAAAGACAGGTCTACACCATTTATAGTCTCAAGAGGAAATAAATTTCTGGTTTGTCCTCTACACTTGGCTCAGTCTGGAGGACTGAGTCATCCATACAAAACGGGTCTACGTAGCCACTGAAAAGAGAAGTGCATGCCCCCTCGGGAATACCACGGCCTTCAAGGTCATTCAGATACCCTGCGATGTAGGATCCAGTGGAATGCCTGTTCACCACCTGGGCAGAGGCAGTGGGCTTGTTTCTCAGGACCACTCCTCCAACACTGCTGGAGGGCAGAGCCCTCTGCTTGCCGGCTTCTTGTCTTTCCTTGGCACGGCTGGCAATGTTGCGAACACGGCTCTGGCTTCGGGAGGACAGCTTTCGGACCAACGCCTTGGGGCATTCCCTCTCGTCCGGCCTTGGGCCCAGCACTTGGCTGCTGTCCTCCTGGTCAAAGGACACGAGTTTCCGGAGCTGTTCAGTCAGAGCATCCACAGACTCCACCCCTTTTGCTTTGAAGGTCATGCCCTTCTTTTCTCGTAGTCCGGCTGTAATGAAGCTTTTACTTATGCACTGGTATTTGCTCTCAAAATTGCAAGAGATATCATCCGACGTCAGATCTCCCAGGCTTTTGGATTTGCAAGGGCTAGGCTGTTTCCGAGCTTGTAAAGAAGGATGTGCAGGTTGCTGCAGACCTTGAGGATTAGGCCCCAGGGGTAGACATGCTGCATTGTTTGGGGGATTTGAACATTGGAAATAATTATTACATACAAAGCCAGCACTCTGATAAGCCGGACAAGAAATGCTTCGGTTTTTTAGCATTTGAATGTGGTTGGAAAGTTTGAGGGTAGAGGGATGTAGGAAGCCATTTCCAGAGCTTCTTGGACAGGGTGAATCCATCTCCCAACAGTGCTTTAGTTTCAAAGGGGAAGCAAGTTGACTCATATCCTCTCTCTTATATTCATGGGTTGTTACCAAGAGATCTTGTGAATCTTCATTAACTTCTACTAGACTGCTCTCTCCAGAATTTTGACAAAGGGTGTGATCAATTATATCATCTATTGTCAAATCATTAGAAGTGGAGATACCACAAATGGCACCATTTTCCCAACCCCTTCCACAATTCTTCTGGGGACTTTTAGTTAACGGAGATGGACGAGCAATGCCACTTTCTGAGGCATGGAACTTGGTCTTGCCATTACCTTCATCCATGAACTTGGGCCCAGTGACTGGAGTGAGAGCTGCCTCATGAATGATGGTGTAAGTGGAATACTCCGTTGTCTCAGGGCTAGAGCGGACAGTTGTCTCGGGTGATGAATACTGAGATGACCACAGAGGCTTTGACTTAGAAAAGTTATTTTTGAGGGGTATTTTTAGGTCAGTAGTGAGCAAGGAGGGATGTCTTGACATTACACTGTAAGTCTGACCACTGGTACCTTGAAGTCTTGAAACAGCTCTGAGGTTTGTGTGATCCTTGGTAGCATCAAACTGGCTGATCAGTGCTGAGATTGAACTGCCAAGTTCACTCTCATTTGTTAATGTGACATTGTCAATAAGTTGTGAAATTTCACAGTCCTGCATAATTGCAGTGGAATGTAAGTCATGCCCATCAGAGCAAATGGCAGAAACATCTGTCAAAGAAAAGGATGTCATAACATTGCTTGCCACTCGATTGACTTCCTTAACGTTAAGAACCTCCAGCTCACTCTGAGAAGAGGCATTTCCTAACAATGTTCTTTTTGTTTCTGAAGGAAAAGTCTTCCCATTTTCCCTTGTTCCTATATCATTTATAGTACAGCATTGGTCCCTGGAAGTTTTAATACCCATTTGTTGTCTTGATGAAACGAGTTTTTTGGGAGACAGATTTTTCTGAAGGTCAATGGGCACATGTAATTGGGCTTTCCCACCACGATAGTTTAGGGCTCCTGACTCTTCTTCTAAGGGTGATGCATTATTAACAAGAGAGACAACAGGATCCACCTGGCTACCATTTTTGTGGAGAGTTGCAGAGGGTGAAGAAAGCTTTTTATCAAGATTTGTTGAGCTTTGCTCTTTCGCATTGGATTTTCCACTTTCTGTATTGGCCTTATTTTCTGCCAAATGAAACAAACAATAAGTTAGTCACCCAGGACATCTCCCATCATACCTGGAAACATCAATTTTTTTTTTGTCTTTAGACAGACAAATGGAGAATGTAGAATTAGTTAAAACTGTGACAATTTACTTATGGAACTGTGCGAATATCTATGTAATGAATAAATGGTAAAGATAGATTGGCAGGCACGCCATCGCAACTTTGCATTTCACGTCTATTACATCAACACATGATGTAATAATGCTGGTTGTAAGTCAATGTCAATGAGGTACCATACTTGCACATTTAGGATTACCTGCGGCTGCTTCCTATTCAGATTTGTACTATACAGAAGCATGGTAATAAAAACAGAACAAGACAGCTCTGTTAAACAACACATCATTACATCCGCAGACAGAAGATGCTTTTATAAGATCTCAAAGATATACACTGATTAACTAAAAACAACACATATTATCATTTGGTTGAAAAAGGTACCTTTTCCTATAAAGATCTAACTTAACTGATGCTTTTAAAAATCCATATGGGCAGATTCCATAAATTCATTTTTACATTTCTGCATTAAAACACAAACACACACACACACACACACACACACACACACACACACACACACACACACATATATATGAACACAGAGAGGGGAATGGTCTTTTTTCTTCCTTTGCTAAAACCTCTGTTGTTTCTTGAATATTTAAAATGCACAAATCACATTTGGAATTGCATTTTTAATAATGTCCAGAAGTTAGAGACATACAGGAAAATGTAAAGCCATATATTGCCTTTCCATCCTTTTAAGCATCCTTAGAACTTATCTAGCATAGAGCTATTCATACAGAGGGAGCTCAATAGCTATTTATTGATTGAGATCTTTCCTAAAAGCACCAAAACATTTTTAATATTTTTGGAATCATGATAAAAAAGGATGATAAATAGGACATGACTGTTGATTCTCTTTTCTTTCTTCATAAAAATGCTTTCTCATAACAAACAGCAGGAATATGACATTTAAGAAGCAAAATACCACTGCAAGTTTTCATCTGCAGTTAAACTGTCTCCCATAATGAAGAAAAAGCAAAACATGTCACATAGCAATAACCTAAAAGTGAAAAGTCTTCCAACAGGCTTCGTCATTTGATAATTCAGGAAGCCTGGGATTCATATTGTCATTTTAAGAAGAGAATGAAAAGAGCATTTTTCATAAAAAAGGTCCCTAATCTGGAAAAAAGCATTAATATTGCTAAGCTGGAAACTAATCCAGAGCTCACCTTTCTGTGGCTTTCTCTCCAAAATTCCTGATTAAGTTATATGCAATTTTATTATGTTGCAGCGTATCTTACATCATATCATGTATTATATATTATATCATATCATGTTGTAATTATATGTCTTAGTAAAGCATTTCTTATATTTAAAACATTTTCCCTTAGAAAATGATTTTAAGGGCTCCTATTTCTCCTTAAAATGACTCACATCCAAAATCAATACAGAAGCACATTTGTGACAAAGTATGTAATTGAGGGTGGTCTGAACACTTGAGGGAAAAATGTTTCTGAGGAATCAGGCTTCAGATTGCACATTTCAACAGCAGGGCTAAAAAAGGACACCTAGAAAATGACCATAAGCTACAGTTGCTCTAGAGACAACAAGGGGAGTAGTTGAGGATTATCTAGAACAGAGACCCCTGACAGCTGGAATTTGGAGTTCAACTTGGTCCTTGGTAAAGTGGAAATTGTTGGTATTGCTCCATTCTCCACAAACATGTGCTGAGAAGTGGCCTGGAAGAACAGACTCCATTTATAACTCTCTTTCCAGCCCTATGGCTCTTTCTTCTATATTTGAAATATCCCAAGGCTACTTGGGCTCTTCCTAGACCTTTCAAGTCCCTTTCTTTGCTGCCCCTGAAGCCCCCACTCATAGACACTACTGGTCTCAGGATTTTAGGTAAACAGAAATTGACCCATCTCCACAAAAACATAGGGGACCTCTAAACTAGCACATAAACTTGTTTAAAGCCTTTTACTTTTGACCATATACTGCTAGGACTTTAGAACAACATTGGGAACTCAACAATCACTTTGGCACAACAAAAAACCCAGTTTTAAAGTGTATTCCTGACTAACCAAAATCCCAAACCAATGAAAACTCTCCAAGAATCTTACCAAGTGCATTTTCTTTGCCTTCAGTTTCTTTGGCTGATTCAAGCGTGGGGAGGGACAATCCCCCCAGAAGACTTTTCTCAACAGGCATAGAAACTGGGCGAGCTTGTAAACTTCTTGTGGTTCTTCGGAGAACACCATCTTTCTCTCTTGAGCCAGTTACCTCAGACACACTGTCCTTCATTTCCATCATTTCTTGGAAACCCATTTTGCTCTTCTTTCGGCCCTTTGCTGGAGCACTAGCTGTGCGGCGCAGAATCCGATCACCAATGGATCGCTTACGGACATAATGGGAATTGTTTTCTGAAGAACTGTGTTTGGGGTTCTTATTGAACAGGCCCCTCAGGCCTATCAGTTGTCTATTCTGCAGATATAAAGGAGACAATCCAAACATTTAAGGCATATGACATAGGGCAACAACTTGTCCATCAAGGAGCTGCACTATAAAAGATGGAGCCAAAAAGAAATTTCACAACCACTGGAGCAAACTCATGAGCAAGGAAGACAAATACTAGCCACAGCAGCCCAGCACACAGTCATGCACATGTTACTGGCTCCTCCCAATGATGACAGCTGTCTACTTCTACAGCAATGCCCTCCCAGGAGCTTCCACAGCAAAAATGGCAGCTGGTCTAAGAAGAGCTTCCCATTTCCAAGCCCCTAATGGGTTCTTGGGGAAATAGCCCCCTTTCAAAGCAACAGCCCAATGTTTCACAATTGGAAAGGAGAAATAGAAGGAAGTGGTACACTAGCTCATGCTGGCTGCTTTGATGTCATTCACAAAGTTGTGCCCCCGCGAGTGAGAGCCACATGTCATGCTAACAAAGACTACCTTCGTAGCTCCTAGAAAATGCAATATGGTATAACTGGGATTGAGGATTAAAGGGCTCCACTGCAGGGGGGAAAAAAAGAAACACAAACATTTTTTGGCTAATTTATCCAAGAAAGCGTCACAAGAAGAACAAAAATATATGTCATGGACAAGTGTTTCTCCTAAATAGTGTTTGTAATTTAGCCATATTGCATTCATTTTCGTTTTCATGTGAAACTTCATATCAGCACATTGTATAATACACATTCTCACTGAAACATCATTCAAGTCACAGCATGTCTCCAATCATACTTATATTACTCAACAAAATGAATACATAGTATTTTGGAAAAGGAATGGAAAGTCAGTGGGAGTACTCTCTCTCTCTCTGACTCAAACATGAATTATTAAATTTCTATTTGGGGTTTTTTTCCCCATCCATGACAAAGGGCAATGACATCCATATGGCCAACCTAGAATCCCAGAATATCCTGAGATTTACTATCAAGTAGTTTCATGAAACTTAGTATTTATGTTATTTCAACATGAAGAAAAAGAAGTAATTTATCCAGGGAACTAGGACAGCAAAGAAAAGAAGCACTGGTCATAGAAAGGAAGCTCATTTCTTCAGATTTCTCAATTATTTCCTAGAGTTTGAAGCAAATACTGCCTTACTAGCATCGTACTGGGATGGAGACACCAACTATTTTGGAGACAAAATTGCAATGAATAAGTCAATGCTCAAAAACTCATTCATAACCAAGCAAATATTAGATGGTTAAAAAAAAAGTTTCATCAGTGCCAAGCTGCATCGTAGCCTACCTGGAGTTCCTTTTAATCAAATCCTTCCTAGAATTCGAATGTGGTTGGGGGAAAAGATCCTAGAATCAAATCCTCATTTTACTCTCACTTGGAATGATCTCTAACAAACTAAGCTTTTAGAATAGCTTGCGAACTACAGGGAAGAAAGCTTCTATAGAGATGAATATCATCGCCCATGGCATTTGCTCTTCCATTCCATTTCAACTTCCCAAAGGTCTTTCCAGCCCTTCCTTTATTTAGCTATTAGAGAGAAGTGATAGCTTGGCACAGGTCCTCTCTGAATGGATTGAGACTGTAACCAAAGGCTGCACAATTCCATGGGCCCAAATCTATGCTCGCTGTTGCTATGTTTGTTTAGGTTTTTAAGGGCTAAAAGAAAACTCAAATGAATTAACCACAGTGCCAGTTCAAATAGAAAATGAGGATCCAGCTGAAAACATACTTTTCCTGGGGATATATTAAGTTCTAGAGCACAGGGTGACTTTATAGCATTGGGCATAATAATATTTACATATGTATATATCATAATAATTTAAAAGAACTTTCATGCAGAATATCTGATTTGATTTTCCCAGTGACTCTGCGAAGTAGGTAGACTAGTTTATTCCTATTTAATGGATGAATAAACTGTTTCTCAGAGAGACTTGCTTAAGAATATGTGGTTAATAAGTGGGAAAATAGTGGCTAAAACCAATGACTTCCTCTTCCTATTTCAATGTTACTCCCACCACATCATGGTACCTTTTCTTTTTGCATAACACTGATCTACTACAGTTCGTGAACTGGTACCACGATATGAGACCCAATTTTCTTGGCTTCCCATGGAATTTTCCATTTACTTCACCTGGGTTTTACTCAGCTGCTCCCCTATGACTGTCATCTATTTTTGCCCTGCCTTACAGAATCTTTGGCTTCTCTCAAGCATAGCTTAGGCACCATCTCCTACATGAGGCCTTTTCCTGATGCCCCAAGTTATTAATGCTCTCTTCTTGAAATTACTTTGTATAACTATATATTTCATATTTAATTTTGCACACACATTGCTTTCCCCCATAGAGTGTAAGTTCTTTAACAGAAGGGACCTTGTTTTGTTTTTGGCACCTAGCACAGTGCCTCGAACTAGTGGGACTTTATGTGTATTTTGTTGAACTGAACAGAATTTTAGGTGTGTTGACACGCTATTCTCATTAACTCATTCTGGAAAGCATCTGGGATGACAACAGTGTCTTCACAAGGGTAATTAGTGCCAATACCATAAAGATTTCAAAGTCTCACACTGACACCTACCTTGCCATATATTTCATTGATTGTTATATGAACAAATATGGATGCTTCTGTCAGCCCTTCCAAATAGACATGACGGTAGCCTGATAAAAGAACAGAAAGTTTTGTCATTGTGACTCTATGTATTTTGCTCCTCTTTATACATAACATGCTTCATTAGCAATATTTTATATTGAGGACCAATCAGTTTAGATACCCCGAGTGGGGCTGTACTGACCAGGCACAAGGCTACTGAAAGTCACCGTTCTTTGTCCAACGAAGTCTCTTCCAATGGGATCATGATCCCAAACAAGAAACCGAACCAAAGCTATGTCTGGCATGTGTATGGTAAACGTCAGCGTCTCTTCCCAAACAGGGTTAAATCCTCAGGGAAACACAAGACAGGAGAGAACATCAGAAGGCCAAAATATTTGACTGAAAGTACATTGACAAAAATATCAGGACATAAATGATGGAAATTATTCATGAGGTAATAATCCTATGAAATCTTCAACCATCTAAAGGAAATCTAGACCCTTCTCCAGCCATTGACAAGAGAATGGACCCTCTCTCATGCCCTCAATTCCCTGCTCATGTCTAGCACTGGCTTGTACAGTAGAGAAAATGCTTTGTATTGTCCAATGAACTCAAGTTCTCAAAGGATGTGAAACAAAGACTTGTCTTGAGTAGACCACAAAGAATCCCAGACAACTGTCTCAAAGGAAATACTAAAGAATCCCTGTAAGCCCTAATGCTCCTAAAGCTTTGGTCTCTCTCTGTGACCAAAGACATATGAAGTGACACCTCCAAAAAAACCCTCAAAAGCCAATTTTCCAGGTTCTTCAAATCTCTCATGGAAAATGCCCATGATCAGAAACAAAGACTGAAAGCATGCAATGAATCCATTTATGAGCATCATTATTTAGTATACCATGAAGTCAAGATATGTAATGGCAAAGAAAAATAGAGCTACATGCACTCAAAAGTCATATGAATCTCTAAATTTCTAAAAATCAAAAAGTATAACAAAAAGATTTTTTTATGTGTATCTCTTGATTTTAGTATATAAACTGCAAACTTGGAAAGGTTTATCTATCTACACTAATATTCTCTAGAAAGAAAAGCTGGACCCTGAATTTTACAGAACCCCAGAATTAGAGAGTTGAAAGGGACCCCCATGAAATCATCCAAGCGCAAAAAGAATTTTCTCTATGGCATATGCAAGTGGTCACTGAGGCTTCATTGAGGTAATGAGACATTGAAATTTTCTGGGTTGATTTGAATTTAACTAAAACATAAAGTCTTAGTAAAATCAGTTGCCATTTTTAGGTTGTAATATAGGGAAAAGAAAGCTAACTCTTGGTGGTTTCACCAAGATATAAATAACTATTTAGTCTTTTCATTCTTAACTCTTCCAGAATGCATTTGAGCATCTGCCTTCCATCTTGAACTAATCACTAACCCGATGGAATGGTGTCCAAGTGGTAAATTGAAAGTTACTAAGGTGACAGGACTAACCAAGGAGAAAGGAGGTGTCTCAAAGCCGTGATTATCTCTGTTTGGCCTAGTGAAAATCTACCAAGCAATTCTGCTGAAGCTGAAAAGGAAGGGGAATGGGATTTGCCTCGTTGTAAAAGAACACAAGAAGGCAAATGTGTTACTTTTAAATACGATGTTTCCATCAGTCATGAGCTCTAATGTACCTTCTTGAGTTCTCAAGTTCTTTTTCTTCAAGTAACCAGCAGACAAAACAGAAGCAAAACAAAAAAAAAATCACGGCTCTCTTTTAACCCCAAATCTATAAGTGTCTTGAGAGGTTATTAAAACTGATTGATAAGATGTGATGTGGTGTAAAAATGGACTCATCTTGGCTGTGTGACCCTGGGTAAGTCACTTGAGTCCTCTATGTCCCAGGCAGCTTGTATAAGACCAATAGCGGCAGTAAAGGTACTAGATCTGCATTGGTAGAGGGAACTCCTCACTAGGAACTTCCTATATCAATGAAATCACAGATCTGGCCCTAGATCTATCAATAGGTGGATAGATAGATAAATAATTGACATCTATTAATCCAAATCCATAGATGGTTGATACACAGATGTATAGATAATTGACAGGTGATAGATAATGCATAAGTGATGATAGATAAAGGGTAGATAATTGATACATAGACAAAAGATTGTTTGATGATAGGTAATACAAAGATAGATGATAGATGAATGGGTGAATAAATTATATCTATCAATCAATATCTATAGATGGTTGCTACATAGATGGATAATAGACAGATGTAGACAATACATAGATGATGATGATAGATAGATGACTGATAGATAATAGATAAGTTATATATAAATGATAGATGTGGATGGATGGACAGATTGATGATAGGCAGATAAACAACCTAAGTATACCTATACATGAACGAATAAATGAATGACTAGACAGGTAAATGAAAGAATGAGTGAATACAAACATTCACATAGCACTTTAAAGTTTATCAAGTATCTTACATAGGTTATTTCATTTGAACCTCACAACAGCTCTTTGAAGTAGATGCTGTAATTATCTCCATTTTACAGATCATGAAACTGAGTCTGAGAAATGGTCAATGACTTGCCCAGTTAAGTATCTGAGGCAGGATTCAATCTCAGGTGCTCCTGACTCTAAGTACATTACTGTATTCACTGCAGCACCCAGCTGGTCTAAAATACCATATTCACAAGGCTAATATGTGAAAGGTGAGAAGAACAGCAGTACAGGGAAAGGAATGGCAGAATGCCTTGAGCAATATGTCAGAAAAAGTGGGTCTTCAACTGTCCACACGTGTTCATGAAGTGTGCTTTGCCTGGTTGGGCAGGCTATGTCAACCATTGGTATTTCAGGTGACCAAGGGAAGGAGCACTTTCCAGGCCCTTTGGAGCTATCAGGGATTAGTGACACAGGGAAGCCTCTGGCACAATACAGGAAATAAAAGATATGGTGCCCAAGATACCTCTCACTAAACCTCTCCACTGGCAAAATTCTGAAGAGCCACAGTGCCATCCAACTAGTCAGATTTGCTAAGCCAATTTCCACCACTAAAACAGAGATGGCAGAAATGCATAGTCCTCAATGCTTTTTTTTGCCCAAACAGAAACAATTTTCTCTTCCAGCTTAGCCCTATTTGTGAACACCTTGCTTCCAACCCATAAAAGCTGAGCCTCTTACCATTGTCATCCACCACTCGAGTTTGTTCTTTGCAACAATCTATGGGAAGCCCAATGATTTCCACTTCAACAAATGGGTCAATGATCTATTTAAACAAAGAGAACACCACATTGTTTATCGTTGGTAAAGACACAGAGACTTCTAAATTGTTTGCTAGTGTTGGGGCATCTGAAAAAATGTGGCCAGGAAGCTGGAAATCAGATGCCTCAGGACATGAGGGTTCACAGGGCATAAGGCGGCTGCATTGCCTTTCAGTTCTGAAACTCAGAATTTCTAAAGGGCCAACACAAATAGGAGTTCTACCACTTGGGCTCCTTCCCATTGTTTTTTGGCAAGGCGCAGACATTCATATTCATATTCACACACACACACACACACACACATACTGTTCATCCTTCCAGCTGCTAATGGTATCTGCTCTCAGGTTACCTTCCATCTATCCTATAAGTATCTAGTCTCTACCCATTTGTGTTCATGTCATGTCTCCCAGTAGAATGTAAACTCCTCAAGGACAAGGAACCATTTGCTTTGCATTTCTGGTACTTAGCATAATGCCTGGCATACAGCAAATACTTAATAGATGATTGCTTACTAAGCATCATCCTAAATTGAGAATTCTTTTTAAAACACAGGGACAATTCCAATGTAATTTAAACTCGATAAAAATTGTCGTTACTTTACTGTATACTTTACCTCACCACGGTCTCCTAGCATGGAGTCTGGTGGTTTTGGGAGCTGCTGGCCGCTAATCACTTTCAGAATGAGCTGTTTTTTAGGGTTGGCGGGCAGTGGATCGCCACAGAAAGGGTTGAATGTACCTATATGTTTATGGCAAGGAAGCAGATTTTAAAAACTCAAGTTAGTGTCACGGCAATGTCAGTCAGTTCAAGCCGCCTGTGTCCTGCAGCAGTTCAGACAGAGGCAGCAGATGACATGCAGAGGTACCACTGTTAGTTCCTTCAGAGTCATTATCATGTAACTATTCTTCAGGCTCACTCTGTGCCAGCTGGCCTGCGTGCCCTTAGTTTTTGCTTTTGTTTTTGTTTTTTTTTCCATTAAGCTAAGTGCCTAAAGGGCAGGACAATGGATTCATTCTAAATATGCCTCCCCAATTTAATCATCAAAAATGCAACTGTAAACATTGCTTGAAAAAAGAAAGATAAATTGGATTTTAGTATTTAAGCATTGAACCAAGTGAGGGAAGTGATTTTTTAAATTGAGAAAAAGTCACCCTTTTCTAACCTAGATATAATAGGAACAGATAAGCAAAATTCATTTTCAGAGTTGTTTCCCTACACCAACAGAAATCTGATCTGGAAACGACAAAAGGAGCTTCAATGAGTTGGACCCCAAATACCAGTGTTATAACCTCGAGTCTGTATCCACAACATATTTCTCACTTTTATTAGGACTGTCAAATATTGGCATCTGTGGGGCTAAGCTAGCTCACCAACATTCTGATCTTCTCATTTTTAGCACTCTGGTGAGAGTTTCATAGTAATCCCCTGGTTCCCAAGAGAGACGTCAGGGCTCTAAGTGTCAATTTCCCAATAACATATACTAAAGGTCAGGTCAAGACAATGACTTTTCAGACTTTGGGCCACTCTCTGTAGCTACATTCATTGTTTAACATGGCAAACGTTCCCTCATGCTAAACTAATGCTAAGTAATCATCATGAGAGTCACAGCCTCTAACACAAGGGCTCTTAACCGTTTTGTTACCTGGACCCCTCTTTCAGTCTGGTGAATGTTTTTAAATGCATAAAATAAAATACAAAATAATAAATAAAATAACAAAGGAAGCCAAAGATAAGTGAAAATAAAGATGCAACTTTTTCTAATTCGAGTTCATTGGCCCTCCCTCCACCCTTGAAATATATCCCTGGGGGATCCATGAACCTCTGGGTAAATATCCTCGCTACAATCTTATCACCTAATATCCAATTATAGAAGGATGGGTCAAGTTCTTTCAAAAGACTGATTCATTTCTCCCTTTGTATTTCAAGTGCCTGGTGCAGGGCTTCATACACTTAATCAGTTAATAAATTGAATCAAATGGGAAACAGAGGCAAACCTTTACACATCTGCTGGGGTTTGAGGACATAGCCACAGTTGCCGTTCATCTTGAATTTGGCCCGATTCAGCTGCATCATGCGCCCCTCGGATTGGTAGTTCAGTGCAACTGTATGATTTGAAAGTTGAGGAATTAGAGAAGAGGCCAACATGAATTAGCATCCTGGAGAACTGTTTTCCTTCAGGGGAAAGGAGAAGCACACACCTAGCTGGCAGCCAGCATTCCAATATGGCAGCGGGTTGAAGTTACTGGAGTCAATCCTGTAGGCAGACGGGTAGATCCTGGTCAGCTGCTTCTGGTTATAAATCATGAACTGCTCTGACTTTTGTTGGACCACCTGATGGGCTCTCGTTTCACTGAAGGATAACACATTTCCTGTTGTCCCTGTTTTGTTTTGTTTTTTTTTAATGGAAAAGGAAATAGGGAAACCATGTCAAGAGAATGATACCATTTAGAACATGAACATTTTATTTTAGAATTTATACCTTATTTCAATGCTACAAGAATCTATTATTTCATCAGTATGGATATTCCCTCTGCTATGGCAAAATACTTCTTTTCTCATATACGATATCTCATCTCCCACCTCCAAGCCTTTGTACAAGCTGTCCCTTATGCCTGGCATGCCCTCACTTCTCACCTCTACATTTGAGTCCCTAGCTTCCTTCAAGGCTGAGCTCAGGTCATCCTACATAAGACCTTTTCTGATTTCTGGTTGTAGTTTCTCATCCCCTCCCGATTACTGTGTATGTGTGTATGTATAATGTGTACTTCGCATGTATTTTCTATTTACATATCTGCGACCTTATTATTTCTTGATCAATCGAATATGAGTTCCTTGAAGTCAGAGACTGCTTCATTTTTCTTCTCATTGTGACCCTAATACCTGATACAGTATCTAATTTGCTGGTTTGTAATACATGGTTGTCCAGATGACTGGTAGGTTACAACCTTAGTACATGGTCTTCATGAGAAACAGCTTTCTGCAGCACACAGTGTCCACTAAGGTCACCAGGAGTAAGTAAAATGAACTAAGCGGTGAATACAGATCTGCTTTTCTGCATTTTTGAAACATCCTATAGACCTCAAACCCTCTGAAGAATGCTCAGACTTGCCAGTTTTAATGAGCAGTAGCCTGAGCATGCTGGGATCAGATTTACATAACCTCTAAGGAGCCAAACTGAGGGATTTTTAAGTGACCGTGTGGCGCTCGCTCTCTCTCTCTCTCTCTCTCTCTCTCTCTCTCTCTCTCTCTCTTCTCTCTCTCTCTCTCTCTGTCTTTCCTATCCTCTTACAGAAATGCATATGAATTAGTCTACCAATAGAGCTGAGCCACATCTGTGCGTAAAATACAGCACATTTTAATTATCCCTTGCCCATTTTCTTGTGCAATAAAAACAGATGAAGTTCAAAAGCAGAACAGTGCCCAGCATTACTTTCCATTAGACCTAATAGGATTAGGTTTCATATAGCATTTAGTGGAAATGATATTTCCAGACACACACACACAAACACACTTTTTGGTATATTTAAGACAGTTCCTGAGCTTGTTTTGGGGAGCATTATTAGACTGTTGTTCTCTTGCTAAGTTGTCACAATTTCATCACAATGAAAAGGACAAAATCAGCACCAAAGGGAAGAAATCCTATGGGATATGGCTGGAGGAGGGGAGTTGAGGAAAGAGCTCTCCCCACCCATGTGTTAGGAATGGACTCTTCATCTGAAGATGAATGCAAGGTATGCAAGGGTAGAAACTAGGGTTCAAGGATGATAAATTTAGAGTTGGAAGATACCTTAAAGGCCTTCTAATCTAACCCAGCTAGGTGGGTGCAGTAGATAGAGGATTTGGCCTAGAGTCATGAAGACCTGAGTTCAAATCCAGGGTCAGACACTTACTAGCTGTGTGATCCCTAGGCAAGTTATTTAACCTCTGTTTGCTTCAGTTTCCTCATCTATAAAATGAGTTGGAGAAGGAAATGGAAAACCACTCTAGTATCATTACCAAGAAAATCCAAAATGGGGTCACATTTTGGATATGACTGAAAAACGACTGAACATAATCTGTGTGTGTGTGTGTGTGTATGTGTATGTATCTCTATGCGCGTGTGTGTATATATATATATGTATGTGTACATATGTGTATATATACATATATAGTATGTGTGTATGTGTATGTATCTCTATGTGTGTGTATATGTATGTGTTATATATATGTATATATATAGTATGTGTGTATGAGTATGTATCTCTCTGTGTGTGTATATATATAGGTCTGTGTATATATGTATATATAGTATATATGTATATATAGTATATATGTATATATATATGTGTCTCTCTGTGTGTATGTGTATATATGCATATATGTAGTATGTGTGTATGTGTATGTATCTCTATGTGTGTGTATATATAGGTATGTGTATATATGTATATATATACATAGTATGTATGTATATGTATCTCTGTGTGTGTGTATATATATAGGTCTGTGTATATATGTATATATATAGTATATATCTATGTGTATGCATCTGTGTGTGTGTATAGGTATGTGTATATATGTATATATGTAGTATGTGTGTATGTGTGTGTATATATAGGTATGTGTATATATGTATACATATAGTGTGTGTGTATGTATATCTCTGTCTGTATACATATATTCATATACATACATGTCTGCATGTATGTCTATGAAAAAGCACCGATCTGAATCGTAGGATCAAACAAGTCTAAACAGCAACATATCAATCTAACGGTAAAAGGAAGGGATCAGTGAAGGCGACTCTGGTCATGAACCATCAGCTTTGCACGTGGCGCTGCTTGGATAAAAAGGAAGCGGTTCTGGCAAGGTTCTAGGACAGGCAGAGCTATCCAGATGAAAGCTGAGTTTTCTCCAACCCACAGTGTCCATCGAGGCCATCAGGAAGCAGCAGGCCCAGGACGAACTCAGAGCTTCTCAGGGACTAGAGTAAGAAGTTACACATACCCTTGAGAACAGAAGAATGCTAGCCTATGTGGTATACAAGTCTTACACCAAGGACTGGAGCCATAAAGGGGAGGTGATGGGACTGAAACCACAAGCTGATAGGGTAGCCAAGCTCTTCAGATGTTTAAATGCCCTTACCATCCCATCCTCCCAATCACACCCTATCTGGTCTCTTCTCCAGGCTAAAGGTCGTCTTTGAGTTTTCATACAGAATTAACTCAAGAACCACTATTCCGATTCCGCTCCTATGGGCCAGGCTTTTCAGCACATCAACATTCCTCCTGAAATACTGTGTTAGAGTCAGACAGGTGGAGTTTGAACCCCACATCTACCCCTTGTTTATTGCCCATGTGAACGTGGGTTAGTGACTTTTCTTCACTGGGTCCCAGTTTCCACATCTGTAAAATAAGCATCTGGGATTATATAACTTCTGAAGTATATTCTGCCTCTTTGCTCCCCATCATCCTAAGTGGCTAATTCAACAGCTGAAAACATTCCTATTTGGAATGAAATTGCAATCTTCGAGACGACTTCTCTCAAAGTCGAGACTTCAGGAAAGTAATGAAAGAACCCGCCAAAACATCACTTTGATGCAGCAGCTGCTCTTGCTCACGCTCATTTGGACTAATCCTCTGTGACCATCCTTCCTCCGATTAGCAAAGGCCATTAGAGAAAAGCATGGCTTTTATAGAACAGCATTTACATCATATTCCAGGGACTGCTGCTTGGAGAAAATCATTTGCTGCACCGGATTCGAGAGTTGTCCTAATTTCTATTATCTCCCTAATAATAAAAGAGCAATTCACAACTTAATCCCCTGCCTGAACTCACTCTGACTCCCTAATCATTCAGTTAGTCAACCATATCTACCGAGCTATTGATCAATGCTGAGCACTGAATAGGAGTCAATCTGCTTTCCTTGTTGGAGCTAACACAGGCCCTATAAAAAATGAGGCACTCTGACTTCCCAAATTGACTTCGTCTGAAAAAGACCCCAGATACCAAGGTTAATCCATTTCAAGGTCAGTCAATATGGTAAGGATCAGTTAATTTTAAGTGTGGGGAGTACTCCTTCCATCAACACAGATGGCAAACCTGTAACTCAGTCAACTGAATTCCAAGTTCTTTAAGAGTTTCTATAGACCAAGATACTCTTCACTTTCTGCCCATCACAACTTGGTGATTGGCTCTCCGAACCAAGCTAGGCTAGTACTCAGACAATGAGTGAGGGATCCTCTAGTGGGCTCATGTTCAAAGCCATCCCAGCTTAGTTAAACTTTCCAGAGACGGTGTTCGGCTAGTACAGCCTTCAGGAACCCACAACAACTGGTGAGGCATCAGAATAGGAATTCAGGGGAGTATTTCAGTATCAATGGTACGGGAATCCCTAACATGGTGGAAGTGTTGTCTCCCTGTTAAAATACAAGCTCCTTGAGAGTAAGGTTGATTTCCTCTTTCTCTTTATCTCCAGTGTTCAGCACAGTGCCTGTTACACAGTAAACACTACATAAATGTTTGTTGATTGACTGATTGAACAGACCTCGGTAATATCAGAAAAATACAAGCCTTATGCCTAGTCTTACCATCATCCACTATGTCTTGGGCTGCCACAGAATTGGTGTAGATAACTAAATCTGAGAGATCCCGGCACAGTTTCATGGTTTTCCTTCTGCGGCCGAGCCTGTAAGGAACACAAACAATCTACAGTGCAAAGTCTATAAATTGCTACATACTAAGAATTTTTCTTTGAAAATTCTTATTGTCCCCTCCCCATGGAATGTTTCATGATTTGTTCCCCATCCTACCTCCAAAGATTTTTGCTAGCAGTTGTCCTGACAGATTGCTCTATTTCTTTATTAAGTTTATACTAATTAATATTCTATACTTTTCTAGTCCCTAAAGGCAAGGACCATGTCCCATCTATCCAATGTACTCTTAACCTACACTAGTTATTCAGTCCAGGCATTCTTTGGGATGCTCCAATATGAACAGAAGTTGATCACATATCATCCCTCCTTGCGAGTAAAGAGTGTTTCATTTTTTTGTCTTTGTATCAGCACCAAGCACATAGTGGGTGTTTACTAGTAGGTCTAGCACATAGTAGGTGTTTACTAAATGCTTGTTGACTAATTCATCATCATGAGCTACGAAGCAGCCATGTGCAAACTGCATCTCTTTTGCTACTCTTCCTCCACAAACCTCTTCTCCAGCATCCACTTCATCCACTCACCTTCATGACTTTGCAATCTTTGCTTCCTATCATTCAGGGGTTCTTAACCTTTCTTGTGTCATGGACTCCTGTGGCAATCTGGCGAAGCTTATGAACCCCTTTTCAGAATTATGTGTTTAAATGAATAAAATAAAATATATGCAATTGCAAAGAAACCGATGAGTTATCAAATATAGGTATAAGAACAAATTTCCAGAACCCCTGACATTTATTCACAAACTGAGGTTAAGAATCTCTGCTCTAATTGGATTAACTTCCTCTCACTTCACCGCATTTCCAAATCCAAGCCATCCTTCAAGACCTCCATCTCCATGAAGCCTTCAACATTTTCTGCCCCCCATTAACTCCCATCACTACATTGCTCATTTGGGAATGAATCATTATATTGTCACTTGAAATCCCATGCATTTATGCCTTGACACTTTCACTAGGTTGCAAAATCCTTGAGGGCAGGGAAAATACCATTCTCTATATCCAACAGAGCCACTTTGCACACCAACAATGTGTTGATTTGACTCTCTAAGACATTACAATTTAACACAGATACTAAGTAGGGGACCACAGAAATGCTAGGTAACTGTGTGAACTTAGAATGCTAGCAGTGTCCCTGACCTGTAGAGCTGGCCACCTTCCTTTCCAGAAGAATTATGGTGTGCTTCCTCATCGTCATCAGTACTATTAGACTTGGACCTCGTCTTTGTCGTTTTCTGTTGGAGAAATCACAGAAGACTTGTCAGTAAGCCCATCCTGCCATGCATCTCTGCACTAGACGTGGAATGAAGGGAGATTTAAAAGTGAAATGAGAGACAGAGACTTAGCCTGAGGGCAGGAAGTACTTCCTTTTCTCCTTCTTTGTGATCAACACCCTTTAACACGGTGCCTGGTACATATTAAGAGTTTAGATATTGGCTGGACTGAGTTGAATACCAGCTGTCCTTCTGAATTGTTTTTCTTTTTTTGGTCCCTAGAAGACACCTAGAGGCTGTGTATTAGAGAGCTCCAGTATCAAGCAGGTGTCTTGGGATATGACTCTGCAGCTGAGAGTGACTTTGTGTGAGATTTGCTGCCTCCACAAGAAGCAGCACCCTGTGCCTGGCTCTGTCTAGGATTTGAGGATGTAAGCTCTTTATGAATTTGAATCTCCAGGGCTGAGCACACAGTAGGCTTTTGATAAATGCTTACTGGTTGATTGGTTGACTTTATGATCTTCCCTAAGAAGATCCCAGAGGAAAAATGCCAGGGTTAGATTTGGAGAAGCTAGACTTGAAACGTGGCTTTATTTTTTAACAACTGTGTACTAAGGCAGATAGATGGCACAATGAGCAGAGTCAGGAAGACCTGAGTTCAAATCTTGCCCCAGACATTTAGTATCTGACTACAAGGGCAATGCAAGTCATTTACGCTGTCTCAGTCCATTTCCTCCACTCCAAAAAAGGAGATAATAACAGCATCTGCCTCCCAAGGTTGTTATGAGAATCAAATGAGATAATCTTTGCAAAGTGCTTAGCACAGTGCCTGGCATATAGTAGCTGCTTAATAAATGTTTATCCCCTCCCTCCCTCTCTGGCCTCAGTTTCTTCATCTATAAAATGAGGGCATTGAAGCATATGGCTTTAAGGTCACTTCTAGTTCTAAATCTCTGAGCCCACGATCTGAAAATCAAAGAAAAGTAGATGGGGGGGGTGGTAGGACAGGCTAGAACCTTACTCAGCCAAAGCAAGGAAGAAGGGAGAGCCCCAGAGGCAGCACAAGCCAGAAAGATGAGGTACCTCATCTACATGAGAATAGCTCCTAGAAAAAATACTTGACAAAGGATACTAAACTGGGTGGGAGGCAGGGTGCAGCTAGGTAGAGTTAGGAAGACCTGAGTTCAAATCTAGCCTCAGACACGTACTAGATGTGTGACCCTGGGTAAGTCACTTAACCCCATTTGCCTCAGTTTCTTCATCTGTAAAATGAGCTGGAGAAGGAAATGACAAGCCAGTATCTCTGCCAAGAAAACCTTGAATGGGGTCACAGAGGGTCAGATAAGATTGAACAACAACTCCACACTGGGCATCACTTGTCTTGGGAAAAGCAAAGAAATGAATACTCCCCTCTCAGGACAGCAGGGATGCTTCTTGATTCCACTGTGTCTTGTAATGAACAAGTTCCTCTGTTTTCTGCCATGGCCATATAACAGGGTTCTGTGGCCCTGATACTGAGCACCCAATTTAATGAAAAATATCTCAGCATGTGGGTGGTGGCTCTTGGGACAGAAATCCTATTATTAATCCAGAATTACTCCTGTTCTAAGTCCTCATTGATTCCTATGCCTCAAAGAAAGGAAAAATTTTAGTTTTATATTCATCAAAGCTATCCCAAAACAACTGTTTTTAAGCACTGCTTTTTAATGAGGGTGGCTGGTTACAGTGATTAAACTAGGAATTCTCCAGTGTCCCATGATCCCGTAATTTAAGGTGACGATGATGGAGGGAAGGTCTTCTTTGTCCATTATTTCCATGGGCTATCCTCCTGAGGGAGGTGGTGGCCAGCCTTGATATTCCCTAATGCAAAGTGAGCAGGGCTTACAGAAATCCTGAGGCTGAAGTGGGTGAAGCTGGATCACCCGTTCATCTTCTGATGTGAATTAGGAGGATGTAGGCAACCTAGCAGTTCACTCATAAGGATATGGGTATTCCCTGAGAAGACTTGTGACTTTATTAGGATTTTTTTTAAAAAGTTACATTTCCAAAATGTCACCAATTAATTGCTAATTGAACAAGCAAGAATGGAAGGGGAGGGATGAGTGAAAATTAGGCTAACTCACATTTTTATACAAGGTCTGCTGTTGGGTCCCTGTATGGTCACTATTGTCTAAAGACATGAGTCACTGGAATTTGGTCCTAGCAGGCCAGCCTTAACTGGGCACAGTGCACAGCTTCCTTGCTAAACACTGATGTGCCTTTACTTCACAGCATGATTTTGGTTTCTTAATTTCTTCAGCCAAGAGCTACCCAAAGGCACAGTTAGGTTTGGGGTGGGTGGAATGAGAGAAATTTTTTTTCCTGATTTTGCTTTGTGTTTACAGAGTTCTACTCAAAGCCTCATTTCTGTCACCAGAAAAAAAAATCACAGATTTAGAGCTCAAAGCGACCTTATTTCATCTGACACTTTCATTCTATAGATCAGGACACTGAGCCTCAAAAGGTTAACTGGCTTGCCAGAGTCACATAGTTACAAGAGGTAGAAGCCAGACTTTTTAACTCAGGTCTTCTAGCTACAAATCCAGATATCAATCCACGTACCTCCTCACTCTCCACCATTATCAAAGAGTATTCATTGGGTCCCCACATGCTCAGGATGAAAATTTAAAGTCAAGGCTAACTTTCTGGACCTCGGCTTCCTCAGTTAGGACTTGGGGATAACGCCGTGTCCTCTGTGTTTCCCAGAGAGTTACACTCTACAAAAGGAGTGGGAAGAATTTCCAGCACAATTTGGTCCATGGATGGCAACATGTAATTTTAGTAACAAAGACAGTGTCTGAGTGACCTTTCAGACACAGTATCTTATTCCCTTCCCTCCTGGCAGCCGAGCAAGAGGCTGATATCATGCATCACTCTCTATTTTTGCATAAAGTCTTACTTGTCCCAGGAGCTTATGGGGCTGGGATAACAGGCATAAAAGGTTCCTTAAAGATGACTGACGGTTCTGAAATTGAAAAGCTCACCAAGACTACTTAGAACTTCCTATATATTTTAAGAACTCAGTTCAGGTGCCACCTCCTACTTGCATTTCTTTTGTATACCAAGAAGCAGTGTGACATAGTGTATGGAGGGATGAGCTGGTAGACACATCCTGGCTGTGTGACCCTGGACAGGTCACTTATCTTCTCAGTGCTCTAGGAACCTAAGACTATAACCTAATCTCCATTAGTAAAGGGAGTTTCCATGCTAGGAAGGTTCCCTTTAGCAGTGAAATCAAGTCCAGGAGAGCTGCTTATTTGTGGATCTGTCATCTCCCTTGTTAGAATGTAAGCTTTTCCAGAGCTGTTTCACTTTTGTCTAGCCCCAGGCCCTAGCGTGTAGTAGGCCTTTAATAGTGGTGGACTGAGTGACAGATGGAGGAGGTGGCGCAGCTATAGGAATCCCAGTATTTTTATTTTTACATACAATCTCACTGCACCAGATGGCTCATGGGCCTGGGATAACTGTGATAATTGAATTGGGCTCCAGAGAAGTGCTCAAGTAGGAGTAAAGGTGCTTATATCCAGGCCCCAACTCTGCTAGCTAGTGCCTGTGACCTTGAACAAGTGACTTGACCCCTTCGGGCTGGATTCGATGGTCTTTGCAGTCCCCTCCAGCCATAAATCTATGACCTGATTCACCAGTGCCTCAAGGATCTGGAATGGTATCCACGGGAAGGTCCCCCCACCGACACAGATAGCAATCCCTCCATGACTCAGAGCAGCTATGGCCAAAGACCAACATCCCTGACGCCAGCCTGGTAAACAACCTTCCCAGGGGCGATCCTTGCAGAACAATCATGCCATTGAGCTCCTGTACCAAGTCTTGTATACTTGGGAGAAAATGTCAGAGCTCCTATGTGTATACACGCACACACACGCACACATACACGCACACACACACACAGAGCAAAATTTGGTCTGAATGTCAACGTGTATTTTTAGTAACACAATCTACAGTGTCCTACTGACCTTTCAGATACCAAGGACCAAAGAAACATCTGGATACAGCAAATTTTTTTGTTGTTTGTTTAAAATTGGACATAATAAGGGGCAGCTAGGTGGCGTAGTGGATAGAGCACCGGTCTTGGATTCAGGAGGACCTGAGTTCAAATCCAGCCTCAGACACATAACACTTACTAGCTGTGTGACCCTAGGCAAGTCACTTAACCCCATTGCCTAGCAAAAACAAACAAACAAATAAAATTGGACATGATAAGCCTGCCCCTTCCCCCCAAAAAAGTAGTTAGCATCAGGTCCAGAAATCAGATCTGGTAGAGACCTTGGGTCATGTAATGATCCAAGTCCCTCCCATGACAGAAGTGGTAGCCAGGTGGCTCAGTGGATAGAGAGAGTACTGGACCTGGAGGCAGAAAGACCTGAATTCAAATCATATGCTTACTAGCTGTGTGACCTTAGGCAATCACTTTAACCTCTGTCTGCCTCAGTTTCCTCATCTGTATAATGAGGATAATAATATCTACCTCCCAAGGTTGTGAAGATAAAATGAGATATTTGTAAAATACTTTGCAAACCTTAAAGTGCTATGTTTATTTATATATTATTGCTATAGATACACATATATATGAATACATATACATATACACATATATATACACATACATATATGCATATATAGAGAGACAGAGAGAGCTATCATTGTTGCTGTTTTTATGAAAACAAGGACCAGAGAAGTGAGATAACTTATATTAACTGCACAGAGCAGGAAGACTCCAGTTCTTCTGTCTCCTAGGCCAGTGTTCTGTCCACTAGGCCACTCTGACTATAGGGTCATAGACAGGATTTTGAAGTGACCATTCGAATTAATTACAGTTAAAACTGTCAACATGCACATTAGCAATTCTTGTCTCATACCTTGTGTTTTCCAAAATTACTCATTAGGGACCGTCCATGAGATTTCCTTCCACTTTCTTTCACATCTGGATTCTGAGCAAACAAAAAGACGCCATGAACATGTTTTCAGCTCCCTTTACAAGCCAAGAAAGGTATTTGATCTCGTTGAGCTTTTGAGAACTTCCCCCCAGGAAATTCTGTTGCCAAGTTCTCTGAATTCTTCCTACATAACATCTTTTACATCCCTCCTGACTTTCAATCCCTAACCTAGGCTGGGGCCTCATTATGCCAGGACTGGACCATTACGATAGTTTCTGTGCCTTTAGTCTCTGACCCCTCTACTCTTTTCTTTGTATTATAACCATATGAGTTGCCCTCAAACACCTCTTTGTGCATGTTACATCGCTGATCAAAAGCCTTCAAAGGCTCCTCACTGGCCACTCATTAAGGTCCATGCACCTTACCTGTTATACAAGGCCCACCACAGCATAGCCCAAGCAACCTTGATGGCCTGCACTTTTCCTGTCATTCCCTTAATGAGCCCACCAGACCAGCCAAGCTCATCTGTCTTTATCTCCCAGAACATGCAGTACGGTCCCCACCTTTATGCCTTCATTTGTGCTGCTTTTCCACTGGGAAGGTTTTCCTTTTTCCCCTCAAAGCGTCTAAAGCCCAACCTTTCTTGAGTCTTTCTTCCTGCATAAAGCCCTTCCTGACTAGCCTGTCCCACAAAGACCAACACTGTCACCAAACCTCAGAGTTGGAAGAGCACTCAGTTCAATCTAAACCTTTCCGGGGATCCCCTCTACGCCATCCCCAACAAGGGATCATCCAGCCTTGTTGGAAGGCCTCCGGGGATGGGGAAGGGGGGACAGCGCCTCCATAAGCCTATTTGTTCTACATATGAACAGTTCTTAATGTCAGGAAATTTGCTTTGTTTTTTTTTTTCTTTCTTTTCATAAATTGTGTGGTACAGAGGAAAGAGCTCTAGAATCCCAGGGCCTGGGTTCAAATACTATCTCTACTGTTTATTACCTAGATGACTTCAGGCAAGTGACTTCACCACCACTACCACATCCCTGGGCTCAGTTTTCTCATCTCATCAGAATGGAGGGATGGAAGGTTCAACTAGATGCCTCTGGTGGGCCATGCACCAGCTCAAGGTCAATGATCCTTGATGCTAAGGCTCAGGCTGCTTTGTCTCTGTCTCCTCTGTCTCTGTCTCTCAGTCTCTCTCTGCGTGTCTCTATTTCTCTGTCTCTGTTTCTGTCTGTCTGTCTCTCTTTCTCTCTCTCTCTCTCTCTCTCTCTCTCTCTCTCTCTCTCTCTCTCTCTCTCTCTCTCACACACACACACACACACACACACACACACACACTCCATTTCCCTCAATGACATGTAGCAATAGCACTTTGTTTCACTTAAGTCAGAAGATTAAGCATGCAAGGAGTTCTCTTTTCCTGACCTGTCACTAAGCAATTCTGGGATTCCATTTAATGTGGCTGGTTAGCCAAAAGTGCATCTTGGGCACTCAGCTTTCACTATCCATTACAGGTAGATACAAATTCATTAAGAAATGCAGGGTTCTAGACCCCAGACTACTTTATGAATAATGTCAACTCTTACTGCTAGGACAGATCTTAGAAACAAACTCTAGGGAAAAGGCTAGATTAAAAACCCAGCAGCCAGGATGCCAACCCTGTCAACAGTTGAACTGACAAGGAGTGAAAGTAGACAGTGATCCCAAACCTCTCACAGAGTCTGTCTTGGCTTAGCTCCCCACAATTCACTGCCACTCAGCTACACTGTAGGGTCATTTTGACCGACTCTGGCATGACCCAGTTTCCCCCACCTCTACCCCATAACACAGGCACCCTCTTTCTGCCTGAAGAGTAAAGGAAACCAAAAGGTGTGCCAGAGCCCCAGCAGCTTCTCCATCCATCTTCAGGCACACCTTTTGTTTCAGAGGGGTGATGTGCAGGGTTGAACAGCACAGGAGACCAAGAGTTTAAGGTCTCCTTCGGGGTTCAGGAATCCCTAGTGATTTTCATTTCTGTCATTCCAAAGACATGACTGGATATCAAAATTGTCACACAATTTCAATCTCCTCTTGGCCCTCAACTACAGGCTAGAGGGATGATCCTATAAGAGTGAAGGACCAAGGCCAGTGTTGGCTTTGGATGGGGAAGGGGAGGCAATTTGCTGAAACAGATAAGGACAAATTCCATAGTGGTCCTGGCCTGGAGGATCCCGAGATGGCCCTTTCCCCAAAAGATTCCATTCCAGAACCCAAGCCCTAACCACCCCTCCACCCACCCCCCACTCCTGCAGCAGAATGGTACATGAAGGCTTTGGACTAGCCAATACAAATCCCTTCCCGAGGGATGCAAGCCAGAGACATGTAAAGCCTTAATATGCTTGAGGGAGGAAGGGTCATGTGCTGGCCCAGGAGATATCTCGCAGCTCAGCAATCCGTGACCTGCCTGGACTTGTGTGTGACCAAGAGGCCAAGAAGATGCAAAACATCTGTCCCTCTTTCCTCTCAAAATATTCGACTGACTCTAAGAAGAATAGAGCACCAAGTCTAGGCCACCAGCCTTCCAGCTCACACACTCTCCATTCCAATGAAGCTGGCTACCTGTGCCTTGGAATAGCTGATTCCCCTTGTCTAGAAAGCTCTTTCCCTCCTGTAGAGTCTGGCTTCCTTTAGAGCCAAGCTCAGGCTTCACTTTTTATATAAAGCCTTTTCATGATCCCTTCAGTTGACAGTGTATTCCGAAATTGCTCTGCATTTACCTATCCATGTGTGTACTACATCCTGTAGTACTACCCTGTAGAATGCTAACCCCTTGGTGGCAGACAGGCTGTGGTTGTTCCCCCTGGCATCCCCAGCCCAGCACACAGTAGGCACCTTTTAAATGGTTGTTGACTTCAACTGAATTCACCAATGGTGGTGACCCCATGGCTCCAAAGCTCTCACTGCGGCAACACAAGCCGTCCCAGAGCCATTTGTCTCACTACTATAGATTGGATTCAAAAGCAACATTTACAACTTTTCCATAAAACTGTTCTTCAGTTTGAGGAAAGGATACTTTGAAAAAGGCTCAGATTCAACAAAAGAAAAGGGAGCTCCATCTCACATTCAACCACACACATTAAAAAAAAAATTGAAGTTCCTTTTTTTGGCAGATGTACTTATGCATCTGTTGACGGGGGCTAGATCCCAGAAGGAATTCCCCATACCTGCTTCAGATGCACATTTAAGCCTTCATGCGTAGCCTTCAACAGAGCTCGAACAGTGAAACTGTCAGAGTCTTCCTTGTCCCTGATTTGAGATTCTTTTAATAGTGATTCCAATTTTTTCCTTATGAAAGATTCCACTTGATGATCAGTTGTCCCGTTATTCTAAAAAGATTCAGAAAAGATCAATAGAATAAGTGACTTCCTGGCCAGTGCTGGAAGCCAGCAGCAGCTTCTCAGGGTCAAATACCTCTCACAAAGCTATGCTCTCGTAGCCTCATAATACAGCTTCAAGTTGGCATTTTAATGCTTTGGACAAAGGATAGAAACTGAGACCTAGGGAGAGAGAGAGAGACAGCCCCTAAAGTTCTGATAAGCTAGACAAATGTCGAGAGTGATTTGCAAAGCTAAGCAGAGAGATGGGTCACTTTATTTTGAAAGCATACTCTCCTTACTGGGATTGGGATGTGCAGAATTGGCAAAGGGGCTCAGGGGGAGGGGGTAAGCAGGAGGTCCTGCTCTGTTCCAGATACACTGTGTGACTACAGTGGACCAGAAGGAAGACCACTGAACGAGACCCCAGGAGACTGAGGATGGAAGCCAAGAATCCTAACATTGCAGAGTTGGAAGGGATCCCAGTGATTGTGATCATTCTAAGCTAGTGGTGGTCATACTGCTTGGTCTCAGGAACCCTTTATACTCCAAAACTATTGAGGACCCTCCCCCCAAAAGCTTTGCTTATTTGGGTTATATTTATTGATATTTACCATATTAGAAATTAAAACATCTTAGTATTATTATGAAAATAGTTTTGATCTCATAGCCCCCTCGAAAGGTGTCAAGGACTCCCAGGGGTGCCCAGTCCATACTTTACAAACCATTGATGTAGTCCAATCTATACTCAAAAGGAATTTCTACTCAAGCATGTCTGGCTTTGAAAGATTAGTTGAACTTCTGTGGGTAGAGACAGATAAGGACTGGGGGAAAAGTATTGCCGATGGAACGCCCAGCATGAGCAAAGACATAGAGGCAGAAAAGTACAAAGAAGCCGTAAAGAATGTTTTGTACAGTGTAAGTACTTGGTGTCAAAATCAGATATTGTTTGTGCATTTTATATTTCATTTGACTCTGCAAATGATTTTATACTGTAACCTTATCCAGTATTCTATGTAACAAACCTAAGCATCTTCTCTGTCTCTGAGTTAAGAAGCTCATAAGTTCAAAGGTTCTCTCTCTCTCTCTCTCAAAAGTTAGATACCAAAGGCGTAAGCTTTCCCACGATAACTGTCATTTTTAAAGAAGAATTCTATTCTCAACACTCTGATAAAACATGGTCTCAGCATTTCCTGCAAGGTTTGTGTTATCCTTGAAAAGCTGGACTAATTAATCTTGTCCCATCTTTAGCAATTACAAAGGTGGTCTTCTCTAGTCTACCAGGTGCAAGTGAGTTTTTTCATCCCTGGGTCCCTATCAGTGATCTCAGGATGCAGCTGGGACCCATAAATTCACAAAGCATTCCTTAGAGATAGAGAGGTTGTTTTTTATCCCGTGCCTATGTCATATCCACTTTCTTTATTGTAACCAATCACGATCCCTCTCCCCCACCCACACACACAATGATGCTGGCCATTTATATGCTTTTTTTCTGTTCTTTGTTCTATGAGTAGAAAAATGAGTTGCATCTTCAGTTCTGGGTCTTTGTCCAGAGGCAGTGCCATTGACCCATCTTTTATTAAAGGGTTCAGCACCCTGTTAATAAACTGTTTTCTTGCACAGAATATTGCCTCAGTTTATCTTTTTGTTAAATTTCACACCTGACACTAATAAATATTTGTTGAATTGAATAGAAAAATTCCTTTACAATCAAACATGCAAACAGATGACTATGATGTCCATACCCTTTGACACAAAGATTCTCCTGAGGCATAAACCCTAAGGGGGGGTCACTGACAAAAACAAAGACTCCTTAGATACTAAAAGGTTCATAGTATCTTTTTTTGGTGTGGTAGCAAAGACCTGGAAAGAAAATAGATGCCCCTTCAGTTGTTATTAAGTAATTTTTCAGTTGTGTCTGACTCTTTGTGACCTCATTTGGGGTTTCCTTGGCAAAGATACTGAGTTGGCTTGCTATTTACTTCTCCAGCTCATTTTACAGATGAGGAAACTGAGGCAAACAGGGTGGAGTGACTTGCCCGGGGTCACATAGCTAGCAAGTGTCTGAGGCCAGATTTGAACTCACAAAGACAAATCTTTCCGACAGGCCTGGCACTGTATGCGCTATGGCGCCACCTAGCGTCCAGCTCTTTGAGTAGGGAAAGGCTAAATACACTCTGGTAGGTAAAGGTAATAAAGTGTCATAGTGCTGTAAGAAATGAAAAATGTCATGACAACAGAGAAACAAGGAAATACACTCATGCAGTGACAGAGAGTGAAGTAAGCAGTGCCCAGAAAACACCAGGCACGATGATTATGATCACGGTGACAGAAAAAAATAGCAAGCTCAAAAAATTAAAAGTGAACACTAAAAATTCTACGCCTGGCCACAGAGATATGGGAAAATGCTTCCTTCTGCTACTCCACAGGGGAGGGAGTTCACTGCAGGGATCACTGCATACAATGTCAGGGCTTTCTCAAAGTTTCTGGACATTTCACTGAGCTCTTTTCTCTTTTTCTTTTTTAATTCCTGGTTATAAGGGATGGCTCCCTAGCAGAGGAAAGGGGAAGGAATCCAAAGGGGAATCTAAACAATGAGAAAACAAAAAAATCTATTTTAAAGACCACACAACAGTTTGTAGATCCTGCTGGGAGCTAAAGAGCACATTTTGTTTTGGAATGAAAGTGTCTCCCATTTCATCTATTCAAAACATCTTTTTTGAATGTATTGAGCTTAAACATAGAGGAGTCAATAAAGTTACATCAGACTTAGGTCCTGCCCTCTGGGACCTTACAATCTTATAAGGAAGATGAGGAGCCATGGGCATAAACATCTAAGCCACAAGGCAGCAGAAATGCCATTATGAGCACTGTGACTAGCACATACTTTAGGAATTCAGAAAATGGAAAGAACACTTTTTGCTGCGATGATCAGGGAGGATTTTACGGAGAAGGTGACATCAGAAATGGGCCTTGAAGGATAAGCATGATTCAGTAGGGAGAGACCAGTCAGAACTGGGAGGAAGGCATTCCAGAGAGAAGGCACAGCATGAACAAAGATATGGAGGTGGGAATATACAAAGAAGTAGTAAAAGGGCCAGCCCAGACTGGAGGGAAGGAAGGTCGTTTGGGCCAAGGCTATGGTGTGCCTTGAATGTTAGTCTAGGGGATTGACAGTTTCCTTAAAGGGCAACATGGAGGCCTCCCTTAAAAGCATCTGTGCAGATGGAAATATAATCAAAGTAGTCAGTACTTTGGGGGGCTTTTTGGGGGGCAGCTAGGTGGTACAGTAGACAGAGTGCTATGCCTGGATTCAGGAAGACTCATCTTCCTGAATCAAATCTGGCCTCAGATACTTGTGTAACCCTGAGAAAGTCACTTAACCCTGTTCACCTCAGTTTCCTCATTTGTAAAATGAGCTGGAGAAAGACATGGCAAACCACTCCAGTATCTGCCAAGGAAACCCTAAATGGGGTCACGAAGAGTCAGACATGACTGAAATGGTTGAACAACAGTCAATACTTTGGAAAGATTGATCAGCTGAGAGTGTGTGGTGTAAACTACAGGCCAGAGACTGGAGTCAGGGGGACCAGTTAAGAAGCTACTACAAAGGCCAGGCACGAGGCCATTAGGTACTTCACTGAAACACTCATCTGTATAGAATGAGTGCTTAATAAAAGTTTGTTAAATTTTAATAAATGAGGTTGTAGCAATGAGAAAAAAGAAACAGTCTACAAAGGAAAAATCAATGGGACTCAGAAACTGATTAGAAGAGGAGGGGAGTTTGAACAGGCATGGATTGTTTTATGACACAGAATGATGAATAATTTATATTCATCACCAAAGAGCTCAAAACACTTCAGGTTTTTCTTTTCATCATACTCTATAATTTAATTACGCCTATCGCAACCTATGTGATGTACACGTCAACAATACTTCTCCTTTTCTACATATAGAAGCTGGCACATAGGTCATGTGACAGCCTCACAGTCAGGAATAGAATCCTTGGTTCCCAAGTTGATGTACTTGATCCCGGGAACATCCCAGGAAGACTCAAGATAACACAACAAGAGACAGAGAGAGAGGGAGATGATGGTCATCAAAGGCCAGTGGCTTTCACTGGCTACAAAATGAGAAGGAAAATACAGATAGAGCTGCAATGGAGCAACACTCTATTAAATAGTTAATGCTTTTAAAATATAAAGGAACATAACTATTTGCTTCACATTTTCCAAATCCTGTAGCACATTGAGGAAGTTACATTCCCTGTCCGCCAAACCTTCTAATTTTCTGTAGTTTATGAGACAAGAAAATTCACACCGGAGAAAGACCAAATGATGAATGTCTCCTTTAATTGTATCAATGCATTATTATTATCTGTCCTAAAGCTCAAAACTGTAACTAGAGGAAAAGTTGGCCAGCCTTATGTTTGATTGATGGATGACCAGCTACGTGGCTGCACCACAGATCACAGCAGAAATCCATAGATATTTATTTCTTGCTCTTTTGTTCCTGGGGGCAGTAAGAGCTAGGGGAGGGCCCTCTAGTCTGTGAGGGGTGCTTGGGCAGCCATTGTAATATGGCCTTCAATAGTGCCTGTCTGCCTGAGAAGGAGTTCCAAAGCACCTTTGCCAAGAGGCAAATCTAATCTCAGCATCCCTGCTGAACAACCGAACACCTTGTTTAGGCTTTCAAACGAAGCTTCAGCAGGAAGTGTGATTGTCAATTGGGGAAGGAGAAAACTTGCTGTGCAAGGAGTGAGGACCCTGTCCTGTGGATTGGTAATGAATCCAGACAGCAGCTCAGGGATAGGGGCTCTGAGAGTTGATGCTAGGGGCAACTTGGGGCTCCAGTTTGAAATGGAAGGCCCCAAAACCAAGGAATGGGAGCGAAAATGGACAATGGTGTAAAATGTTCTTTTTGCAAACTTTTTTTTAAAAATGATTTGCTTGATGATCTGTTTTATATCATTGTCATTTCCCAACGACGCCCTGACCACAAGAGAACTAACCCTTGTAAGTACAATCAGGCAAAACAAATCAACACATTGAGTCCAAGATTTCCCAATGAAGATAGTCCCAAACTACCAAACCTTCCAAGCTGATTCTAATTGAATAGTGAAAATGGCATGTGACAATATTTGATAAGATTAAGTTGAGTGTAAGTGAAGGGATGTTACAGTCAGTGTTATCAGAATAAGTTGAAGCACAGATTTAGGAGAGAAGGAGGGAGGGAAGGAGAGATGGAAAAAAAACAAAGAAGGGAGGGAAAGAAGGAAAAGAAGGAAGGAAGGAAGGAAGGAAGGAAGGAAGGAAGGAAGGAAGGAAGGAAGGAAGGAAGGAAGGAAGGAAGGAAGGAAGGAAGGAAGGAAGAAGGAAGAAGGAAGGAAGGAAGAAGGAGGGAAGGAAGACAGGAAGGAAAGGAAGGGAAAAGAAAGGATTGAGCTTCACTGAGAGAATCTGTAAAGAGGAAATACTAGAATTTGATTGGGCAAATCAAAGTCTGCAAGGCTCATTGACATTAGAGGGAATTCATAAAAATGCCTTGTCTGCTTTTCTGATTCAGCTCTGTTCTTCTGCAGCATGAGCCATGCTGCCCCTGGGCCTGTGAGTTGTATAAAAGTTCTGAGGTCACAATGCCCCCAGCTCACCATGCGCTTCATGCATTATGAGGCAGATATTGTTTCTAGGTCTAAACCACAAAAAGACAAACATCCAGATAAAAACTGAAAAAATTATATCAACTACATACAAAGATAAATCTCTATGCCCAGAACTCTCTCATCCCTGTAGGGGACACAGAAGAAGTGTCCGAGCCAGGCCCTACCTGCAAGCAGCCAAGACAATGGCACTCAGTCCAGGCCCTATCCCTGTGACACAAACCCTGACCTCAAGGGGTGACCCAAGGACAGGAAGGCCCAGCACACAAATACCGATGATACAAAGAGGGAGAGAATCAAGAGAAGCTTACAGAGCTCCCGGATGTAAAGTGCTTTATACTCCTAAAGCACTAGAGAGATGCAGGCTATTGTTCTGAAGTATTGTTTTAAATTACCAATAACAGACGTAAGTGAGAAACACAGCTAACGAAAAGCTTGGGCTAATGCTCATACACAATCTATGATAAGTGAGGGGGGTGGGGGTGGGGGTGTCTGCATTCATGAACCCTGAACAAATATAATTACTTGTTGCAGGACCCCATTAACACAACCATCCTTAATTAACCTGGAAAGCTGTGATTAAAAGCTTCCATTAATGGAAGAGACTAGTTATATTAAGTGATAAAGAACTGTAAGCCTACCATGGCCTAGAGTTTAGAGTTGGAAAGGATTTTTGGGGTCCAGCTAGCCCAATCCCCTCATTTTTTACAGTTGAGGAAACTGAGACCAGAGAAGACACGAGCTCTGTCCAAAATCACACCTGTAGCGAGGGGCAGAGATGAGATTCAAAGCGGGATCTTCTGATCCTCTGACCCAGGCTGTCATTTGGCATTCAGAGAACTAGGTTGGATTTCCCTACATGTCTCAGGGGGCTTCAAATGCCAGCAAAGCCTTACAAAGCATTTAAGCTGCTTCACTTAGAGTGTCACTGTAAACTGCCTGATTACAATATAATAATACCTTGGATTTATACATGGTGCTGCCTTCCTTCTGAAGAGCTCAAAGACAGGGGAAAAGTGCAAAAAGGATATTAAATTTTTTTAATGCATACACCAAATATTCCACTTTAATCTGTTTTCTTTATGTATTTCCTCTTCCAAAGATTAACAAAGGCATTGCTGTCTGAATTGACAATGAATTTTCTTTGCCATTTATACAACATGAAAAGGAAAGACTAGAAATGAAGAGGCTTTGAAACCATTTCTACGTCATTTGGGGAAATGCCCTGAAACAACACTGAATCAGGATTCCTATCAACAAACTGGGTGGGGGCGAGGGGGAACCTAATGGAAGATTCCATGCATATATTCATTTTTTTGCATTTATTATATTTATTTCCCTGTTAACAATTCTTGGTCTCATTGGAAATACAGGATTACCAATTTAGAATGTTTACTAAAATGAAAATAAACGTTTTGAGAGTCAGTGGGTTCTGAAAACCAAAAGAACTTGACTTTATATACTTATACAAATTTTTAGGAGGAAGGTATGATGTTAGAGAAATTATCGCTATTATCAACGCCTCACCTGAGGGATTGTACCATTTATTCTCCTCACCAATTACTTTAATAGGCTCATAGAGTTAGAGCTGGTAGAGATATTAGAGATCTTCCAGTCCAACCCCCTCCTTGTACAGAAAGATAAACTGAGGCCCAGAGAGATGAAGAAACTTGCCCAAGATTACCCAAGTAAGTGGGAGAGGCAGGATCCAAATCGAGGTTTTTGGCTGCAAATCAGCCTTCATCCCACCGTACTACTCTGGGTCATTATTGGGAGGACGGGAGGAGGAGCATCTAGGTCTTTCTTATCGAAGTCTCAGCTAAGACTTTACCCTAGTATTCAGACTTTACATTAGTTCTTTGGTATCTTTGTTGAAATAGCCTAGAAACCTAATAACTGAAAAATGTCAAGCCCAGGGGGACAATGTATATGTATAGCAGAAATGAAATGTTTCTAATTAATAAACAAAATCCTAAGCTCTATACTTATTTAAATGACTGTAGCTAAGAAAGCTAAGTACGTATTAAGTAAAAGTACTAAGACATGGCCCAGGGAATAATGAAGCAAAACTGAGCATTTGGAGGTTACAAGGATCCATTCTTATCCATAAGGGGACAAAACGTACCTCTCTCCCTTCATTTCAGAGCTGCTGGTGTGGGGGTGGGACTACCAACATGGAATAATGCATACACCCTCAGACTCTGTAGATGTCTTGGTCAGTTTTACTGAATTGCCTTTTTTCCCTTCATGTTTAATCTCTGTCATGAGAGACAGATCATTGGGCTGCAGGGAGGAGAGGATATATTTGGACATGAACACAACATAAAAGCAAAAACCATCAATAAAAGTTTTAGGTAGGAAGAAAAGTCCCTGAGGATCGGTGATTCTGGGCAAAGGAAGCCCCTGGATTTAGGGAACCCCCTCTCCTGATGGATAGAAACTTAAAAGTTTTAGGAGATCAGTCTTAGGGGATTGTCTCAAATACTGAGAAGTTATCACATAAGTGAGTAATGGTCTGAAGTAGATTTGAATTTAGGTCTTCCTGAAGCTAGGTGGCGCCATAGTGTAAACAGCCAGGAGTCAGGAAGACCCATCTTCCTGACTTCAAATCTGCTCTCAGACGCTTACTAGCTAAGTGACCCTGGACAAGTCATTTCACCCTGTTTGCCTTAGTTTCCTCATCTGTAAAATGAGCTGGAGAAGGACACAGCAAACCACTTCAGCTTCTTTGCCAAGGAAACCCAAAATGAAATCACAAAGTGTCAGACACAACTGAAAACAATTAAAGAATAAATTCAACAACTTCTCATATTCTATCCAGAGTTCAAATCCAATATTCTATGTCAGGCTGCCTTTCAATTAAGACACATCTAACAGAGAAAATTACAAAACATTAGCACTCGTACTTCCGTTTACTTAAATCAATTGAACATGTAATTTCTATAATATCATGACTATCAAATAATAAACACTTGATGAGATTAGGAGGACAATAATGGTTCCATCTGGCACTCTAGTCTTCAAAACACTATCACCTAAAGAAAGTTACGTGTTACACAGACTGGCTCCTATCCTTAGTATAGCCCAGGGGTGGGGTACCTTGGCCTCGAGGCTACATGTGGCCCTCTAGGTCCTCACGTGCAGTCCTTTGACTGAATCCAATTCAAAGGGCTGCACTTGAGCACCTATAGGCCCCATGTGAAGTTTGGATTCAGTCAGTTCAGTTTTCTACCTCACATCCCATTTATAAATAATGTTGATTCTCTTTGGCATCAACAGGTACTGGTAAGTAAGTACTCTTTCTGTGATACTGTAATATAAATTCAAGGCCACAGGAAAGATTAGGAGTATTCAATATCTCCCCATTTTTTTGCAGTCAGTAGAGGAACATAGATGGTGCTCCTGCCCGATCCATAGAAGACCTGAAAAGACTGGTTTCTATAGAAATGAAAATTATTTTAAAACGTTCTAAAGATGATGGGAATATATACATAATTGCTGTTGTTCAGTTGTTTCAATCGTATCTGACTCTTCCAGGCCTGGCACTCTATCTACCAGATCACCTAGCTGCCCCATGTAATACATATTAGTCTTGGCTAAATGATCACATACTTCCCTCCAAGAAGATTGCAGAGGGGGAAAGCCATTGGGGAATATTGGCTCACTTAGCCCTACATTTTCCCCTATCAGAATTTTCCTGACTGTAAATCAGCTTGGAGAATAAGGAGTGAGAAGGTACCTACCTTTTCCACACTCCAACAAATTGCTAAGCAACTTCTTATCTCAGATATGATACTTCAGAAATCAATCTCACAATCCTAGAATTGATTAGAACCTCACATGGATGGTCTAATCTACAGCCTTTCAGTTTGCATCCCAGAAGAAAAATACCTCCAGCAGCAACAAAAGAATTCTTCCAACCAACTACGAAAGCATCCACTCATTCATGATTGCTCTGTAGAATGGTGGAAGGGTGGAGGTGGGTAGGGCATGGAGACAACCTGTAACTTGTGAACTTGACCCAGAACTATGAGAGCATCAGCTCAAGATCTAATCACTTGATATTGGATTCAGTTCTAGAAAGGCAGGTCAGGTCAGACCAAATGTCCACCAAGGTCCCTTCCAACTCCCAAAGTCTCTGACTGTGTGATCAAGACAACTTCAATGACAATGCTTCTGCAGCAACTCAGCCACATTCTCAAGCACTCCATCATTGTAGGAACGGCCAGCCCCTCCTTCCCTCCTTCTGTCAGGGGGTCTTGAAGATGACCCAAAGTAGCAAAGTAAATAACTTACATAATGGAGCTTAAATTTGCAGTCGTCTTCAATTTCATCAGCACTATCTTCATCTGAAACTTCACCTTCTTCTGCATCTTCCCCAAGGTGGTAGGGTAGCTTCTTACCCTGAAATTTAATTGAAAAAAATCATTACAAAATAATAACTGAATATTGTTCAAGTGTCATCCTCAGACTCGGTTTATGAATTCAAAACTGGAAGGGGCCTTAGAGACCATCTAGATCAATACTTTGATTTTACAGATGAAGAAACTGAGGCCTGAAGAGATTAGGTGACTTGCCCAAGGCCACACAGGTAGTAAGAGATGGGATTTGAATCCTGTTATTCTGATCCTAAATCCAGAACTCTAGCCATGGTACCTTGCTGCCTGCCATATTTAATACCCAGAAGGGATCTTTTAATCTCATCTAAACTGGGGGGGAGGGTGGATTTCACCCTTTCAATGTGTCCTGGAACCCCCCAGCAGTCAATCTGGTGAAGCCAAATGAATTCCTCAGAATCACATTTTAAATGCATTCAATGAAACACATAGAATTACAATGTAAACCAATTATGTTGAAATGCAGTTATCAAAATATTAAAAACCAAGGTCACAGGCCCCTGTCCAAGAACTCCTGTTCTAGAATATCATTACATTCATTGTAATCATGAGGAGAGAGAATCTGTGACCTCCTCAAAGCAATACATCACCGAACGAAGGATCCATTGAGCACACCGCCAGTTTGTAACCACAGACACAGAGCTAAAGACCGTCTCCTGACTCCTTGGCCAGGGCTTTCTTCTAGAAAATGGCACCACTGATTCACACTAACTGAAAAGAAAGCCAATCTGAAAGAGTAAAACGCCACAAATGACAACATTTTGAATGAAAACATAGTTTGGGTCCGCGTATGTAACGACAGCTACCTGATGGTGGTGTTTTTTCAAATTAAAGATTCAAACAGTCTTGATTTCACCAATAGATAAGAGCTCCCCATTGGCAGGGACATACAATTGCACAGAACTGAGGTGTAAATGGCCTTACAAGTAGTTCTCTCAAGTAGGTTAAACGTGTCCTTTATTCCTGTTGGCTCACACTTTATTCAGCAAACCCTTTCCTCATCAACCATTCAGCCAATAAATCAATATTTATCCACTATACCTGAAAGGCCCCTTACCAGAGGCCAGAGGAGATAGGAGCATAAATAAAGTGCTGTTTTGTCCCCTCAAAGACTCTATAATCCAGCTTTCTAACCTCCAACTTCAATAGCCCCTTATAAAGAGACTTCGTTTAGTGTTAGTGCAACTTTAAGGGAGAAGAAATAGAATTTGGAGAAACGGTAGTCTGTGGGACAACTGAGAGAAGACTAGAGGAATTTTTCTTTGGAAACATGGAGAGTTAACTGTCATGGAAAAGTCTCTGAGAGACTTCAAGAGTTAACTGTCATCTTCTAGAGAGTCTGAAGAGACATTTTGAGAGAAATTAGTTTAATTCTCATTTTGTAGAGAAGACATTCTGAGAAGAATCCACGAGAGACTTTAACTATTATCCTGAAAGAACTCTGGGGTTCCAGTGTTTTGAAGAAGTCCACAGTTGCAGTTATTTGGGATAGGTGACTCTAGGTAGACATTTTCTTACAGCCAATACTCGGTTGAAAAATCCCTCTATGTTTCTGTATTACTCATTACAGAGTCATCAAATTAGGTGGTTAGTTGGATTAATAGTTGTATAAGACTATAACATGGAGGTTTGGGATGTAGAGAAAAGAAAGCTAGCGTATTTTTTTTTAAAAAAGGTGTTTTCTTGCTTTTTCTAAACTGGGTTAGGTGCTCATGAATGATTAATGAGAGAGCGCTTGCATGTCAGTAATTTTTGAGATTATATCACAACATGCCCTTGATTGTCTTTTCACCCTGTGAGAGGAAGACTAAGGCAATGAGCTAAGCAGGCTGAAAGGCTACAGATAACAGAGGATGACTCCAATGTCACCCACTCCAAGTAACAGAAAAGATGCCAGTCTCCCATAGAAAATAAGGGAGTATGGCCTACGAACTGTCCCAGTAGAACAAAGTGACATCTATAGGCAAGGAGCGGAGATCAGCTGGCCTTAAGATGTTTTATTTTCCTTATGGGAAGAACTTGTAAGTCATTATTGCAGTAGACCTACTAAGAGGCAGGATGGTATCAGGGAAAGAGCATTGGATTTGTAGTCAGACTCGCTTGTTGTGGATCCTTGCTCCCTCCCTCACTGTTTGACCTTGGTGGGCACCTCATTCCCCCTCTCTGTGACTCATTTTCCTTGTCTATAAAATAAGAGGGTTGGACCAAAAGGTCTCTAAGGTTCATTCCAGATCCCAAGTCTACCATTCCAATTGGGATAAGAACTGGGCCTGTTACTTCATTGGGAACTCTCAAATAAGGGATTTCCCTCCACCAACGCAATTTGGCCCCCTCTCTGCAACTTATACTCTATGCCCAGAACACTGAGAGGGGTTAGGTGACTTGCCTGGGGTTGCTGAGCCAGTGTGTATCACTGTGAGATCTTCCTGGTTCTCAGTCCAGTTCTCTATCCACTATGTCACCCTGTCTCTATCACGCCATTCTAATAAATTGGTCAGAAATGATATTTCTTTTCAATTTATGATGCAGAAAAATGGGAGGTGGGCTTCTTTCACAAATATCTGCATCCAGACCACTTTATAGAACTATCACATGTTCTCTTAGGTCCCCCTGACACCGACAACCCCTGCTAAATGCGTTTATTTTGTTAAGAATCCATTCTTCCTGTGATTTTTCTTTTTGGAGGCATCATTAGGATACCTGAGAATCTGGATAAGCAACAGAATGGAGCAATGAGCCTTCTAAAGTAGACAAGACACAGGCATTCAGGAGTGAATAGAAACTGAGTTAGCAGCTCATGACTTGTAAAAATCCTCCTAATATACTCACTCATTCACCAAATGCTGATTGAGCTTGTTCTATGTGAAAGGCACTGGGGGAACACACAGATGTAATAAAACATCGTCCCTGCCCTTACGGATGCTGAAATACAGTAAGTCTTTCATGAGTTACACCCTCAGATTGGAATAACTCATGCAAGAGTGGCTGCCAAAAGCAGCAGAACTGGTGACTTAGTTACATCTTGAGGCTCCCTCAGTTACATCTCGGGAGTGATGTACATCTGCAAACAACAGCTCGTTACCACAGTCAGTAAAGGGGCCCAAATCAATCACCTGAAAGGAAGTAGAAAATGCATCATTGAGAAGTGGTTCCCTCCAAAGTAAAAAAGTGTCTAGCCAGGATGAAGAAAGGGAAACAAGTTCATGGAGCTCTGTTAGAGATCCAACTCCCAGAGCATAGTAGAAAGGGAACAGTCAGAGGACCTCGGTTCAAATCCTGACTCTTCCACTTACTACTTGTGTGACCTGGGGAAAATCACTTTATACCTCTTTGGACCTCATTTTCCTCAACTGCAAAACCAATGACTTGGTTGATCTTTACTAAGTTTGTAATTTTTTTAAAAAATGGTAATAATATAGCAAAAGAATCCCTAAAATTGATCTCACACTTTAAATCTCCTATCCCATTTACTGCCCGCATTACCTTGGTCATGCTAACCTGAACCTGGGCTTCCTCATCTGTGAAATGAGGGGGGCTAGACTGGATGACCAAGAGGTCCCTTCTGGCTTTGTGATCCCGTGTTGTGGACATAAAGGGCTTAAAAAGGGGACAGAGCCCTCCAAGTGGGTATCTGCTACCTTTTAGCAATTGGGCCTAAGGTCACTTATTTGAGGGGCTGAAGTTGCTTGGCTCTTTTTGTCTTACTTCCAAGTGAACGAGGAGGTGCCCATCTATAAAATGGAAGAAACCCTCAGAAAGGCTGTGGACCACTCCCAGGGACAAATGGGCCCCAGGCACTGTTGGAAAATGTATGATAAATCCTGCTGCTCTTCCAAATGCCCATCAGAAGCTCTTCCCTTCTCACTATGAGCCATCCTGGTGCCCAAGAATGCTGTTTGCATGAAAACTGGGACAAGATTCCTCTAAATTATCATGAGGACTTCCGTTTGTGTGGGAGGTTATTCAATTAACATCATCATAAGTGGGTGGGAAATGTCCAAAGGGTCCATTCTGCATCATTTCAATGTCTGCCTTTAAAATTCCTCTGTTTCAAAGTGAAGGCAATTTCCATTCCACAAACCCAATTAGGAGTTTAACCTTTAGGTGGCTGGTCTAATGAGAGATAATATTTGAAAACTGATTTGCAAATCTTAAAATGTCACATCAAACATGAGCTATCATTATGACTATTATCATTATTATTATCATTATTATTATTATTATTATTATTATTATTATTATTATTATTATTATTATTATTATTATATCCTTGAGACAGGGACTGTCTCATTTTTGTCTCTCTGCCTGGTGTGTTTTTTAATAGACTTCTAATAAATGCTTGTCGATTGACCGATTGTTATCTCAACCATAGGCTAGATGAATGTTCAGGAAATTCAGAGATGTTTGTGTGGCTATAAGGATGATACTCTCCCCCACATAACATACACTCCTTTGTTTGATTCTCATTTTAAAATCCAGCTCCAATTTCTCTTATAAAGGCCAAGGATTAATAAGATAATAAAGCAAGTTAATTTCAATCAAAGGGCAGCTAGATGGTAGAGTGGATAGAGTGCTGTGCCTGGAATCAGGAAAACTCATCTTCCTGAGTTCAAATCTGGTCTTGGACACTTACTAGCTATGTGACCCTGGGCAAGTCACTTAACCCTGTTTGCTTCAGTTTCCTCATCTGTAAAATGAATTGGAGAAGGAAATGGCAAACCACTCTAGCATCTTTGCCACGAAAACCCCAAATGGTGTCACAAAGAGTCAAATGTGACTGATAGATGACTGTCTGAATTTTAACCAAGGCAGCACAGTCAAGGAAGACACCAGACCTAGGTTTGAATCTCTCACCACTGACTAGTTGTGTTACCTGGGACAAATCACAATTTCTCTGCCCTAAGTTTCTTCATCTGCAAAATGGGTATAAATTATGCTCATATACTTTATCTCATCAAGTTGTTATATAAGGATCAAATAAGATAATGTATCAGAAGGTAAAAAGCACTTTGGAAATACCATGCATTATATCAATTTAATCTATTAATATTATTCTCATTCTTACTGATACGTTGAATGTCTGATGTGCTTTTATTCAAACGGCTTTCACTTATACGCTGTAACCTTGACTTTTCCTTTGAAGTAGGCACCCTGTCACCCCATCTTACATACTCAGCTCATTTGATTTCATGAGAGTGGAGAACTTCCATGCACCCAAACTCTTTATTAAGTACTGCTGAGATTTTTTTGCCATCATTTCTTTGGCCAGCTTGTATTTGGAGCAGATTGGGAGAATACAGATGCTGCAGCCCCTGGTCTTTCTGTAAGCCAATGGAGACTCCTCAGAGCCTGAAGGCGCACTCTTGTAGTACACCTGCTACTCATGGTCAGCCCAGCAGGGAGGGGAGAGTGAAGGTCAGGCCCCTTTTCAGAACATCACTGCCCTAGGCACCTAGAGCAAGAGCACGTCACTCTGCCTTACAGATGGGAAGACAATCCCACAGCCTCCGCAGGGTCAGAGTCACGCCATCCTTCTCATCTACTGCTTCCTGGAGCCACAGCTAGAGCGGGATAGCATTGGAAAGAACACTAGATGTGGATTCAAATCTCGGCTATGCTACTCATTACCTATGTGACCTTGAGTAAGTCACTTCCTCCCTCATCTCAGACTCCTCCTATGTCAAGGGAAGGGGATGAACTCTGTAGTCTCTTGTAGCACCTTCCATCTCTGCATCTGTAATCCTACTAACCTTTCACTATCTTTGAATCTCTTGAGGGGAAATGTGGGACAATGGAAACAGTGCCAGCATTGGAGTCAGAGGTCCCAGGTTCAAATCTGGACTCTGCCACTTGCTACCCGTATAAAATTGGAGAGTCTCTTCATTTCTCTAAGCCTCAGTTTCCCCATGTGTAAAATGAAACAACTGGACTATACTGAGGCAGCTAGGTGGCACAGTGGTTATAATGCTGGACTTGGAGTCAGGAAGACCTGAGTTTGAATCCTGCTTAGAACACTTCCTAGCTGTGCAACCCTGGACAAGTCACTTAGCCTCTGTCTGTGTCAGTTTCCTCATCTGTAAAATGGGGATAATAATACCACCTGAATCACAGGGATGCTGTGTTTGCCTCAAATCAAATGACATAACAGATGTAGAGCATTTTGCAAGGCTTACAACACTATATAAATGCTGGAATTTATCATTGTAACAGTAATATTAATAATAATAAGTATTATTATTATTATTATCTCTAAGGTCCCTTCCAGCTCAAGTTTGGATCTCCTCTGATTGTAGCTGACGCCGTACAATATTTATTTTGGTCTCCGCCTCTTCTGAGGACAACACAATCCAGCTTGAATTTTAACCCCTAAATTGCCCCCTTCCCCCCATCAATGAAGCCAGCCAGAAGGGTTCTCACTCTGGCTCCCACTGAGTTGACCAAACTTTAGTCAATGCCGCCAGAATGACGCCAGCTAACGGAGGGGACACCACCTCCTTTGCCTCTATTGCTTTCATCATAAGCTGTCAGGTTCGTCCCTTCCAGAAACTGTTTCTACTTAGAGCAATGTCGGACTGTTCCTGTCCTGGCCCTGCCCGTGCAGATACAATCACCTCTAGCGAGCCAGGCCTGCTGGGTGTTGGTCTGAGCGTGCACTGAGCCTCCAAGCTCGCTTCTCTCACTTACATAACCACAGCTGGCCAAGCATGAAGGAGACACTGTTTTTTCCCTTTGACAGATTGTTATGGGAACTGGAGGAAGGGGAGCGGGAAGAGGTTCAGGCCCACGCCGCCGGCAGGTATATGTGAAAGAGCCCACTCCCATTTTTCTGCATGGTAGACAATAATTAGAGACTCCAAATTGAACACTTGCTTTATAGTAGGAGTCTCTCACCCCTGAAAAAAGAATCCCAGGAGACTTGGCATATCAGCTGTACACTTCTTTTGAATGCCAAATTAGAAAAAAATGGAGGGGAAAGAAAACTACACAGAGGCAGAGCAGGTGGGGGAAGGGAGGAAAGAGAGACAGAGATAGAGACATAGAAAGACAGAGAGATACAGAGAGAGGGAGGGAGGGAAGAGAAAAAGGGGAAAGAAAGAGAGGTGGAGAGGGACAGAAGGACAGAGAGAGAAGAGGGGAGAGGGGGAGGGAGAGGGAGAGGGAGAAAAAGGGAGGGAGGGAGGAAGAGAATGTCAGTCTACTTTGTATATCCATTATGATTATTATTCTTTTGATAAACCATTTCTTGATCCTTAGGGGAATTTGGGGCAAGGTTGATAGATGATGACTTTTATGATGTTCTGCAAGTAATTACCTTCACTAAAATTTTTCCTTTCAGACTCTGCGGGCTGGGAAGCTGCTTGGAATCTCCGATGTCGATAGATGACAAGTCCAGTTTGTCACTGAATATGTCCTTTAGGTACCGAGCAATCTTCTTCTGTTGCTGGATGCTGCAGTGATTCTCAATGGATAAAATCACTGGGAACCTGAGACAAAAACAACCACAAAATCAAGGCTTCAGGGGCGTGGCAGCAGAGAGGGCTCAGAAAAGCACTGTGGGCTGACTGGGCTTTCGCATGTCTAGGAAGTCATCTTTGTGGAGGGGGAAGATTAACAAGACAGGGGAAAAAAACCACCTCACAATGATCCTAGATGCATTTGTTAAAACCTCTCCCTTCAGAGAAAAAACATTGTGTTTTGCTTAATGGTTGAGCAAATTGCCAGGGCATACAGCATGCCTTAGATCCACATGGAACTCAAAGTAAGGTGTGTAATGTACAAGGACAGGCAGAGAGGCAGAAGAAGAAAAGAGAGAAAGAAAGAGGAGAAAAGAGGAGGAGGAAAGAGAGAGAAAGGAGAAAATAGAAAAGAGGGAAAGGAGAGGAGGAAGAAAAGGGAGAAGAGTGATGGAAAAAAGAGAAAGGGAGGAGAGAAGAAAATAAGAGGAGGGAAAATAGAGATGGAGGAGATGGAGAGACAGAAGAAGAACAGAAAGAGAGAAATAGGGAAAAGAGAGAGGGGAAGGGGGAGAGGGAAAGGAAAGGAAGGGAGAGAGAGAAGGAGGAGAAAGAAAGGAGGAGAGAAGAGAAAGGTAGAAATGGAGGAGTGGGGAAAATAGGAGGAGGAACAAAGAAAGGAAGCATTGGAGGAAAGAAGAGGGAAAGATGGAGCAGAGAGGGAGAAGGAAGGAGAGAGAGAGCAGGAGGAGAAGGCAAGGAGAAAGTGGCAGAGAAAGAAAAGAGGTAAAAAAAGAAAATATCGAAGAGAGAAGGGAGAAGAAGGAAATGGAAAAAGAGAAGAGGAAGAAAGAGAAGGAGATGGAGAGCAGAAGGTGAGTGTGAGGCTGGAGAGAAGATGAGGCAGAGAGGAAAAGGGGGAAAAGAGGGAGGAAGAGAGGGAGAGGAACCATAACGCCATAACCGAGAAAGGAACATTACATATTCTATTTGCATCTGATTTATTCTCCCTTTTGGAAACATCTTAGGGACACCTATCATTAACTGTAATTGCTTCTTCATGTTTTTCAAGCTTTTTAGCTAAAACGAAAACAAACTGCAGCATTCACTGGAGATAAAAAGTACTTTAAAGTCACGTGGCCCTTATAAAGCAAGTGTTTCAAAACTATGTTGATAGAATGACATTAAAGTGTTTTTCCAAACATTTCAAGCATGGACTGAACACTAGTGTTCTATTTACAAACTGAAAGTCTAAGGGATGCATGGTTCAAGCGATCTGCCCAAGGCAACAGAGACAGCTGGTGCAGAGACAGAAATAAAGCTCAGGATTCGTATACACGGTAGAATAAAAGGGGAAGGAGGGGAATAAGCATTTATTAAATACCTACTATGTGCCAGGCATCGTGCTAAGTGCTTTACGATTATGATCACCTTTGGTCCTCCAAGCAACCTTGGGAGGTAGGTGCTAGAATAATCTTCATTTTACAGATGAGGAAACTGAGGCAGAGAGCGGTTAAAGGAGTTGTCCATGGTCACACAGCTAGTTAAGTGTCTGAGGCTGGATTTGAATTCAGATCTTCCTCCACAGTGATACCTAGCTGGTATACTGCATTTGGAATCAGGCAACCCAGATCTGTGTCTTCTAAGCAATGTACTAGCAGTATGACCTTAGTTAATTCACTTCCACCAGTATGAGACCCAAGGACCTCCATCTGTAAAATGGATATGTGCTAGAAAACTCTCAAGGCCCTTTCCTGCTCTAAACCAACACAGCATTGACTTTGAGTTAGAAAGGCCCTTGGAGGTCACCTAGTCTAATGCTCTTGGTACAGATAAGGAAACTGAGGCCCAGAGTAATGGAAGAGACTTGACCATGGCCATACTGCTAGTTAATTACAAAGCTGGGATGGGAACACAGGTCCTCCGACTCCAAAATCACTGTTTCATGCTTCTGCAGCCAGGTAGCTGGCAGTAGATAGATAGCTGAGCTTGGAGTCAGGAAGGCTTGGGTTCAAACCCAGCCTCGGACATTAACAAGCTGTGTGGTCCTGGGCAAGTCACTTAACTGCAGCCTGCCTCAGTTTCCTCAGCTGTACAACAAGGATCACGACAGCATCTATCTCCCAGGGTTGTTGTGAAGTTCCAACGAGAGAATCTTTGTAAAGCATTCAGCATGACGCCTGACACAAGTACATATGTTTCCTTCCTCTTTTCCAATCACTTTAGTCATCCTTTTCTTAATCTTTTTTTTAAATTATATTATAAACAGATTTCCAGGTCTGAATTACTGACATTTTTATTTTGAAAGTTTCCTACTATATCCTTTTAATGAAATAATAACTACTAATACTTTCTCTGACACATAGAGTATCCATCATAAAACTCAAAATATATCTGGGGAACACCAAAATCAACTCTCTCCGGCTTGTGGGCCAAGCCCTATTCCCACATTAAGAGCCATGACTGGATGAGGTGTTATTCTACTCATCAGGAAAACAGAACAGTCATAGCACTGATAATGAGAATGATATTAAAACTAGTCACATAAGGCTAATAATAGAAGAGTATTCATAAGTGATATTCAGAGAACACAGGGCACAGTGGAGACAGCCCTGGTCTTGAAAAAAGAAAGAACCTGGTGGGGGGGGAGAGCACTCAACTTTTTGTGTTCCAGGAAACTCTCTTAAGTCGACAAGTTGTAAGAAAGGTAGCCCCCATCTTTGGCAGAGGGAATCTCCTCATCTGGGAGTACCCAATAGCCATGGAAGTACAGATTCTGCTCCCATCCCAGCCTAACGTTAACATGAGGCCCTTCAAACAGAAGTCTGTTCACCACATGTGTCAGGCCCTGTGCCCAGGAGAGTCATCTGATTTCATGCTCACAACGGCGACCTGAAGGGATATTTGCTTCCAAAAACAAACCAACCCAGCGGCTGGCGTGTGGAGGAGGCTGGAAATCTCTCCACAATCATCCCAGGGACTTTAATGGAAATCACATTTAACTAAAAAGCTCCAAACAGGTTACACTCCTCCACAAACCCCAAGTCAGGGGACAGTAACAATCAATTAATGTGAACAATCCAGCAAATGAAAATTACATGTGGCAGAGAAACGATTCAACTTCTGAAGACAGCTTGGATATCTTCTTTCAAAGAACTTGTTTAACAATTATCCAACTGTTAAGTAACCACAATAACAATGTTTTCTTTGCAATTTCTTTCTTCTGAAAGATTGGAGACCGAGAACAAACACGTTCTCATTACAAGGAGATAAATAGATCAGAAGATCAAAGAATCATGGATTTAAAGTCGGAAGGAATCGTAGCCACCATCTGGCAAGAATGCTTATAAAACCCATTTTCCAGCTAAGAAAACAGAGGCAAGCATCTCTCCTCTTTCCCAAGGCAGTGTCCCAGCTGTGCATTCTGCACATGGTGGACCTCATCAGCTTAACCTCCCACTTGACCAATCAGAAGAGCAAGTATTCAGATATTTAAAGGTCATTCACCAGTTTGAGTTAAGCAAACTCCATGGCAGAAATGTTCATTCTCCCCTTTGTGATTTTGTGTCCTGGCTGTGCCCTAAATGGGCTAGACCTCAAGGCAGGGGAAAGGGTTTGAGAGCACTTACTCATTCTTCACAAAGGCCGTTTTATTGATAGTCTCCACAACGTCTCGGAAGAGGATCTTTGAAGTGAGGGTATAACCATGGTGGACCACTGGCTCTCCATCTGGACCATCCCAACAGTCAACTGTTAAAGCAAACACATGTTTAATTCGACGTGCATTTATTAAGCACCTATCATGTGTCAGGGACTAAGAATGAAAGGAGAAACAAAATCAGCCCTGTCCTCAAGGAATTTACATTCTACCTGCCACTCAATGATTTTTAGGGAACCTTCCCTTGGAAACCTACATTTTGTTCTATTCAAAGTTTTCAGTGGGAGATGGTATGCCCATTGTTATGAAATAGGACCTAAGGTAACTTGGTGCCTCAGGAGAGAAAGTTATGTTTTAGGAAGATTTATTAGCCCAAAATAATTAAATATGATAATTTAACTTAATGTGGCACTTCATGCTCACAAAAGGGATCTGGCAAGCCAGATCAGAGAGAAAAACCATCTCTGAAGCTGGTCAATGATCCAGTTGAGCTTTGATTGCTAAAATACGATCTGCAGAATCTCATGTCTCCAGGGACCAGTAGCATTTTTCGCCAATAAGAATCTCCTTCAAATAAATGGCAGGAATTTTGGGCTAAACATTGTTGTTCTTTTGGTGTTTTTCTCACAGTCACAGCCTCTGTTACTTCTCATGACTCAGCATTTTCTTATATCATTGATTCAATGTAGCTCTAATAAATATACAACATATATATCAAGGCACCTTGACATAGTACATGGAGCACTGGTCTTAGAATCAGAAAAACCTGGGTTTAAATCCCAATTCTGACATTCAGTAACCATGCAACCTGGGGTAGGTCACTTGGCATAACACAAACACCACCACAGATTAATGTTGTGGCTCTATTTAACCATGGATGCGTTGCAATCTTGATTTCTGAAGAGTGTTCTCAAACCAGGAATTCTGCACACTGATTTATCCATGTTGTGTTTACTCTGGTTTTCATGCCTTTGCTGGCTTCTCTTCCACCTGACCCTAAGAGAACAATGTTCTCCCAAGACTTCGTCCTCAGTGCTCTGCTTTTTCTTCCCCTCACTCCCTCAGCAAGCTGATTTAAGTCTCATGGCTTCAACTAACCTCCTCTCCAGAAGCCTCTCAGATTCATTTTTTACCCCTGACTTGCCCACAGGCTCTCTCTATGCAGACGTCCTGCCGTTGTTTCAAACTCATAAAGTGCAAAAGTTAATTCATCTCTTCCTCAAGAGCCTTGGGGATAACACTGCCCTCCAGACCACTGGTCCTGCTTCCAGCTCAGCCAACGGTAGCCCCAAAGCCATCACAGAGGGAAGAAATCCCTGGGGACAAGAGGCTGCCTTTCTTAACAACCACAAAACCACTCATTCTGCTTCCGGGCCAGACCCTGCAGCCATAATCCTAGGAAGCAATCCTTGTAGAGATGCAACCTAGTAACTGTTTTTCTGAGATGAAGCCACAGTCACTGAAGACCAAGAAAAGGAAATTCTCACCACCAGTCCTTGGAACGGTCAAATGGTTCAACATCAGAATCTGATGTGATTTTTATCAATGGAAATGCCATTAAATGATGCTTTACCACTGAAACCTATGAACCAAGGGACGTTTCCTTCAGACTTGTAGCTGAAACCTTCTAAATGTGTTGTCTCTCCCATTCAAATGGAAGCCACTCGAGAACGGGAAATGTCTGACTTTTCTATTTGTATCCCCAATGCTCTTCTTTTCCATTTGTTTTAATTCATTCATTCTTCTTCCTAACTGGCTTCCCTCCCCCCACCCCCCAACTACTTTGCTTTGTCCGTGGCACAAACACTCTCCCTGTGTCTCAGTCTAGGAATTTTGAAATCACCTTTAGCTCTTAACTCTCCTTTATCCCTTGGATTAAATCACCAACTCTCATCATCTAGCCCTTCAGTAAACCTCTCAGGTTCTTCTTTCCTCTCTGTTTAACCTGCTACTACTCTAGTCTAATTTCTCACACTTCCCAAATGTAGATTACTGCAACAAATTCTGAGCTTGTCTTCTTTCTTCTATGTGGCTATTGGACCAATTTCCTGAGGTCTACTACTCTTACCACTCTCTCAGAGTGGCTTGCTAGAGTTGGAAGGGACCTCAAAAGCCACCTAATCCGTGAATTGGACCCCCTCCATGTCAGATCTAAACTTCTCCACCAGGAAGTTTCATGCTCATCCATGATAATGGCCCTACCCTAAATACAGAACCTCATTTCCCATTGCTTCCCAAAATACAACCTTAGCAGGCAGTTAAACTTAGTGACTCTTTCCAAACAAATAGAGGACTTTTAGTTTATGTTTCTGCCTTCTCAGTTTTGTTCGCCTACTTGCAACAGGCTGGTCCTTTCTATTTAGGTAAACAGTGCTCATTCTTTTTTTTGTTTGTTTGTTTGTTTGTTTTTTGGTTTTAGGCAATTGGAGTTAAGTGACTTGCCCAGGGTCACACAGCTAGTAAATGTCAAGTATTTGGTCTGAGGCTGGATTTGAACTCAGGTCTTCCTGTCTTCAGGGCCAGCACTCTATCCACTGCACCACCTAGCTGCCCTACACAGTGCTCATTTTTCAAAAGTCAGCTCAAGTCCCCTGTTTTCGAGTGACACTCCCCCAACCACTTCTGCTCCATCATCAAATCTGCACAGATTAAATAATAGAAGGGTACCATTAATTGGTACCTAGATGCTACTAGAGTGTAGCCCTCTTGAGAACAGGGTTCTTGTCTTATGCTTAGCTGGATTTCCCACAATGTCCGACTGTCCTGAGCACAAAGGATTTATTCTATCAACAGAGTACATTTAATAACTATTTGTGAATGGATTTCATATTCCCTCATGGAGGCTCTATGTTCAAGTGCCATGTCTTTGCCTCCAACATTTTTCAAAATTTTCTCCACAACCAGAGTTGTGTCTCACCCCAAAAGCTATCAGTTTTCAGAATTTCTCATAAAATCATAGGTTCAGACCTAGATGGGGCCTTATCGGTCATCTGGTTTCCCATTTTGCAAAATAGGAATATCTGAAGCCCGGAAGGGTCAAGGTCACGTGGCCAATAAGTGATGAAGCCAGCATTTGAACCCACGTCTTCTGACTCAAAAGCCAGGGTTCTTTCCACTACACCACATTACATCACAACAAACAAATGAAAAACTTAAAGAAAATCGCCTGCTTTCAAGGGCAATAGTAAGAGAAGGATGAAAGTAATGCTAAAGAATGAAGATGCCACTGAGAAATGTAAACAATTTTAGATATCATTTGAGAAGATTGTATGGCAGCTTTGAGACTACAAAGAAGTAAAATTTGTCAAAGCTACGGTCTTTAGATAAAAGCCCTGGTTTATCTGCTCTCCTCAGATTTAATGCCCCCTTTAAAAATTTGATCGTTTTTTTTTCTGGGTATTGTTGTAAAAAGAATTGAAGAGAAATCTTCAAGGCCCAATGACCATAATTTTAGTAACTCACATCCAGAGGGGTGCCTAGAGCAGAACAAAGATTCATGGAGAACTCATATGAAAAACCACTAAGGTCAATAAATGGCTGTCCAAATGTGTCATTGCATAAGGTTGCTAATAACAGTTTTTAATGCCTATAAACTAGTGAAAGAGTTTGGGTATGAATAAACAGAGTACAGGCTGGACTTGAGAATCCTGGATTCTGTGGTGTTCACCTGTACAGCATACTTCTATTTGATTGTCTATAAAATGGGGGCAACAGTTATATACAGAATCCTGAATGTGGAGTCAAGAAGATGAGGCTTGAATCCCACCTCAGACACTAACTAGCTGTATAAATCTGGGCTGTGTGAACACTGAGCAGCCCTGAAAGCTTCTCTGGGCCTCTCACTAAGATTCCTCCTAACACTAAATCTGTGTTCTTTTTAACCTTAAGGACTAAAAGGACCTAATCTCCTCAAAGTAGAATAGCCTTTGGGTCTCATGTTTATCCATTGTTGAATCATGTCATAGCAGAGGCAGGAAGGCTCACAGCAAATTGGCCAGGGACTTTGGATCTTTCTCATCTCGACTGCCAACTTCTCATGATGGAACTGTGAGATGGACATTTCCAGATACATGCCCAGAAATGACAGCAAAGGTGCTGAAACAGCTTTTAAAGATTATGTCAGTATCAGCCCCATCTTAAGAACATTAATCCCTTGAACAGAACATCCTTATTTCTCAAACGGTCCTGGCTAAAAGGCAGGGCCAGGTGAAATAAGGGTATCAGCTCAATATGCTGACAAGATGGCTCTACTACAGTAGCTTCTTATCAGCCCTCCCCAAGAGGCCATAAATATCTGATTAAAGAAGCGACTTCAGCTGGACAAATGGAAATAGAAAACAGCACAGGACTGAAATAAAGATTGGGAAATGCAGGTTTGGGGTTTTTTCTACCAATCATGAACAGCGTGAAGCAGCTGTCCAAAACCATCCTTCTCTTACTCAGTAATTACCTTACTCCACTGCACTCCCACCATTATGGGAGACCATCTGAGGCACCTGGAATTTATAGTCTCTGCCTGGCTATGTTACATAAATTAGGCTTTTAAAATAGCAACTGCAACTGTTAAAATAATAATAATAAAACCAGGTAACTTTGTATACACATGGATGGAAAACACCACTAGATGCCTTTTGGACTTTTCTGCCATAAGCTATAAGCAGAGGTCATACTAGACCAGAGGATCTTAACCTGTGGTCTTTGACCTTGGCTTTATTTTTTTAAAGTCATTTGATAGAATATTTTGGTATAACTGGTTTCCTTATATTCTTATATATTTTATTTTAAAATCTGATTCTGAAAAGGGACCTGAAGACTTCATCTTTGCTGATTGCCAAAGGGGTTCAGAATACAATACTGGTTAAAAAGGTAGTTCCAGGACCCTGGGTTAAGGAATCCTGAGCTAGATCATCTATGTCTAGCTATTTAAGTATACAAGACAAAGAGGAAGTTAAGATCAGGAATTTTGAAGGAAAGGGATAGGGAAGGAAATTTCAAGGGTCTGGGCAGGGTCTGTCTGCATCAGGGGTGCTTTGACCCACAGAGAGTTGGGCCCAGAAGTACTGGGCACCTGTGCCATAGGAAAGAGAGGGCAGAAGGTAAGTAATTTGGCCTAAGGTTGATAACCATCCATCCTAAACTCATCCTCTGTGCCACCTCTGCTATTAACACCATAGGGCACCAGTGCCTGGCAGGAACAGTATGGGCCATGTCCTCTTCAAATATTCAACTAATGATAATGATGGCCAGAGTCAGTTTCTATGCATTCACTAGAGACTTGCTAGGTGGACAAATTAGTCTAAAGATCTCTTAGGCTAAAAGGTTTTTTTAAACTTCTTTCAATAGTTTATAAACTACATTTTCTTGCTCAAAGTAATTTCAGAGGAACATAGGATCCCATGGTATTTCCCCATATCTTGTGTTTACATCATCTCAGATCTAAAGTTGGAAGGGACCCCAGAGATCGTGTAGCCCAAACCCCTCATTTTACAGATTTTAATGATGAGGCCTAGAGACATTCAGTGTCTTGTCCAAGGTCCCACAGGTCCTAGGCATCAGAAATGGGATGCGAATCCGAGTCCACACCACAGAACCTAAACGTCCCTGTTTCCTTTATGTCCCTCTATATGAAGCACCATTTGTCTGAGGGAGTCCAGTTCCCAGAGAGTCAGAACCTGGCTTACTATTACTACAAGAAATGACAAGCATTAAGTCAGTGAAACAGAGGAAAACTTGTCAGAGGTGATGCAGAGGAAAGAAAGCTGAGCAAAAGGACATGATACAAATGACTACAGCAACACAAATAAGACAAAATTAAAAGGCAACACAACTCAGGTCCAGCACAAATGACTAAAATTAAAGGACATGCCCCCTTTCAGAGAGGGAACTTCAGACATGGAAAGTGATATATATTATCAATGGCAATCACTCTGCTGGATAGCCTCGTTTGACTCTTTTTAGGAATTCGAGTTAGAGTCAGAATTCAGGTTAGGGTCGGGAGGGTAAGGGTTCTTTAGAGTCAGAATTACAGTTGATTGCATTTTGGCCTTTTTGGGGGGGGAGGAAGTGTGCAGTGTGACAACACAGTGCATCATTTTTTAGAAATATTTACCAACTGACTGAAGAAAAAAAACAATAAGAAGAGGTAAATATAAAGAACCACCACCACAAAGCCTGAAAACTAAATACTCTGTAAATAGAATGACCAAGGTTACTCCCAAAGGAGGGATGACAAATGGATTTCCCTTTGCAAAGGGAGACTAGCACAGAGGAAAATGCACTATCTTAGAGGCAGAGGACCTGGGTTTACATCCTGCCAATGAGGCTGAGTCCTTGTGTTTGGCACTAGACGACTGCAGGAGCTTTTACATTTTTTGTCTTATTTGATCCTCACAACCATCCTATAGGATCCTGCATTTTACAGTTGAGAAAACTGAGGCTGTGAAACGTTACCCTCACAGCTTGGCAGTGTGTCAGACAGGATCTGAGCTTGGATCTTACCAACCCCAAGTCCAGCACTCTAGTCTACCACCTAGCTGCATGTAATCTCTCTCAGCCTCAGTTTCCTCAGCTGTAAACTGAGGAAGGTAGATAAGATGGTGTCTGAGATCCCTCCCGGTTCCAGATCTCTGGTGCTGTGACCATAGTGGTAGAATGCCACGTCTGCTATCGAATTTGGTTAACATGTTGGCTAGTTTTGTGACCCTGCTTTTCGCATCTCTAGGAATGATTCCCTGGGTAAAGGAAGAGAGGTGGACGCATTCCCAAATAAAAATGAAGTAGGAATAAAAAATGTCAATTTTTTTAAAAAAAGTAAATTTTAAACATTTTAAAGCAAAGTAATGTGGTGCAGTAGAGTGCAGGGGTTTAGAGTTTGGAAGACCAGCCCCAGACACTTCCTAGCTGTATCAACATGGGCAAGTTACTTAACCTCTGTTTGCCTCCATTTCCTTATCTGTATAATGGGGATTATAACAGCCCCTAGCTCCCAGGGTTGTTGTAGAGGACCGAATGAAGTAATAACTGTAAAGCCCTCAGCACAGTGCCGGGCACATTATTGCTATTCAGCCATGTAGTCATGTCCGACTCTACGTGATCCCATGGACTTTTTGCCATGGAGCTTTCTTGACAATTGTGGGGTTTTCTTAGCCTGGCACAAAGTGCCATATAAATGTCAGCTATTAGTAGTAGTAGTAGTAGTATTACATATTAGTCTTTTAGTTCTGTATCCACAGGAACAAGCGTGAGCCAAGCTACCTTCCACACAGCGACAGCCTTCTTGCAGCACGCGGGCATACATGTCCACCCTGGACTGAGAGAGGAGCTGGTCACCAGTCAGGTACGTGTTGTGAGAGGAGGCAATGTAATAGTTGCAGAGGGGTTGGTCCATGTCTTGGAACACTTCAGAGTGCAAGGGGTTAAAGACATCACAGGCAGGACTCCTCATGAAGTTTGTAAAACCTTTCAAGGAAAGAGACAAGAAAGATTCAGACTTTAATATGATACGTCAGAGTACCAGACACGGAAAATAGAAATTGGTACTGAATTCAGTCCATTCCTGCAGCAAGCCCATGATGAGATGTTATCCTTTTATTAACCATCGATCACGTCACCATCTGAGAATTAGGCAACATCTTTTCTTCCAAAATAACTAAGGCATTTTCTTGCCAATAATCTCTCTGGGGCCCCGGTGCTGTTTCCTTATCAGTGAAAATAAGAACTAGCTGAAATCTCAGGTCCCTTCCAACTCTACATGTACGACCTAGTGATCTCATATACCTTAGGAACACCCTCTAAAAAGCATGTGGGGGCGCCTTTTTGTAGATGGAAAAGCTGAGGCATCACAAACAGAGGTTTGTCCCAGGTCAAAAATCCAAGTCAGTCACAGAAAACTGCAATATTACCATATTTGGGGGGATGAGTTAAGTTCGTAAAAGCTAGAAGTTTCGTGTATTTTTTTTATAAAAAAAACTTTGATTTAAACTAATACAATACTGCAGAGAAAGTCTTTCAATGCACACTTAAGCAAAGCTAATACAATAGGGACAATGAGACTAAAATGAATTTTTGTCCATTCCATTGTTTATCTCTGTGGACATCTTTACAACCAACAGCATAGTAGTAATTATGACGATTGTGACTGAAATAATGAGCACTGTCAGGAGATAATTTGAGGCTGACAAGCTGGATCTACTCTTGGGCAGTCTTATGCCCAAGCAGACCCATTAGAAATGCAGGCTGTGATGCCCTGAATACACAATAGTTGATACACAGTGCATGTTATTTCTTGTGTCTTGTGCTTACAGACTATTGTGTATGGCAAGAAGCATAAATGACAGATTCACTTCAACTTAATTCAAAGAAGATTTGTTAGTTACCTACTATGTGCAAGGAACTACACAAAACATGATATGGGGACAGGACACTGGGCTATAAAGACAAAAAAAAAATAACCCTGTCCTCAATAATCTCAAATTTTAACATAGTAGGAGCATTAAATTATGCCCATAGTAGCAAAGTACGATGCCTGGCAACAAAGAGGCACTCAAATAACATCAGTGGAGCAAAAATTAGTTCCTGCATACCAATATAAAACAATTTTAGGGGTCTTTTTCTGCACAATCAAGAAATACGCCAGAGAGCTGCGCACAGAGAAATCTAATGAGAAATCAAACCCAATTGGACACATATAATTCGGAAGCCACAAGGAGGCAGGCCAGTCTACTACAGTACAATCGAGGCAGTCTGTTGATGGTAAAGAAAAAGCCAAAGCAACCCTGGGAAAACTTACCCATCTCATTTTAGTCATCATTTTATCTCTGCTTTCCTTTACAATTAGTTTTTCTCAATAGAAAAAAACCCCTTAAAATTACATGGGTACAATTAGATGATTTATGATCAACTGAGTAGAAGGAACAGAGAAAAGGGAAATAGATGAAGTAATATGGTATATTAAGGAATACAGCCACTTAAAGAAACACAGCAACTGAGGCAAAGCATTTAGTAAAGATCAATGGATGCAGAAGTAAGCATGATATTTTCATCATAGTTAGCATCTAAATCTAATGCTTTAAGGTTTGAAGAGCACTTTAAAAATATTATCTCATTTGATTTTCACAACTCTGGGAGACAGGTGCTCTTATTATTCACATTTAAAGGACGGCCTACAAGAAGTTAACACAGGGTCACACAGCTAGTAAGTATCTGAGATTGGATTTGAACTCAGGTCTTCCTGATGTTGAGTCTAACACTCTATCCATCATACAACTTAGGATACTTCAGACCACTTGGAAAGAAAGAGGAAATAGATAAGAATTTTGGGAGATATACCAGGATGCTGACATGATGGCATGATATGATAACCACAGAGGGGATAAAAAGCCTGTGGGTTTAATTTCACTTCTTGTCAAAATTCCAGGATGTATTATTAAAGGGATAGTTCATGAACATCTAGAAGAGAACGCAGTGGTTACCAAGAAACAATCTGGCTTCATTCAGCAAGAACAGGTCATGCCAGAAGAACCCTACTTCCTTTTTTGACAGGACTACTGAACTGTCAGATAAGGAAAATGCTGTAGATGGAGTTTACCTGATTTTAGATCCAACAAAGTTTCCCATGCTGTTCCTGTAGAAAAGATGGAGAGATGTGGGCTAGACTATAATAACATGGTTTGATGAACTTGGAACTGGCTGAATCACCGGACCTGACAAGTAGTCATTAATAGCTCCCTGTCATCTTGGGAGGAGGTCTTAGAAAAGAGTGCCCCAAGGACCTGTTCTTGGCCTTGGGCTGGTTAACCTTTTGGTCAATGACTTGAATAAATACGCGACTGCTGTCTCTGAGTATCTGAAGGGCTGTCATATGGACGAGGAAATATTCTGTCCTGCTGTGTCCCCGAGGGCAGAACCAGGAGCAACGAGTGGGAAAGGTAAAAAGAAGATTTAGATTTGAAGTCAGGAAAAGCTTCCTAACAATTAGAGCTATAGAAAAGTGGACTAGGGTGGCAGCTAGGTGGCACAGTGGATAGAGTACCAGCCCTTACGTCAGGAGGACCTGAGTTCAAGTCCAGCCTCAGACCAAACACTTGATGCTTACTAGCTGTGTGACCCTGAGCAAGTCACTTAACCCCAATCACCTGAGGGAAAAAAAAGTAGACTGGGAAGCCTCAGGAAGCAGTTCTTTAACTCCAGAGGCCAAAAGGTGAAGCCTGACATAAAGGGGATTATTGTTCAGGGACAGATTGGATTAGATGGCCCCCTTCTAAATCTAAAATCTTGTGATACCAGCCAGAAAGCATGCGGACAAAGAGGATGTAAATTAGACAGAATGCTAAGGGTTAGGACGGACTCCAGAGAGAGCAGCCAGGGAGAGGATTGAAAAGGGGACTCTAACTGAGGCAGGAGCAGAAGCCAATGGTTCAAGATGCCCTACGAGAACAACAGCAACTTGATTCTGCATCTTCTATTGAGAGAAGTTGGTCCCATGTCGGACATCTCCAGCCTTATCCCACTTGAGAGAGAGAAGGCAGCAGCTGCTGAATTTGAGAGAAGCAGCCATATAAGCACTCGGGTCTCCTTCATCTAGCAGTTTTTCCTTTCAGAATAATTCACCACTCTTTATGAGTTGGAAAAGTCAATGAACTTTCCAAAAAGAGTAATTTACAACATGTTCAAACACTGCCTTGGACGTTTTAAAGGTATAATGACAAAGATGACAAATGGATGGGGTTAAGGAGGAAGGTTCCGACTGGTACCACAAAGGTAAAAGCCATAAGTCATCAGTTTATGACATCTGCTTTGAGATGTTCCTGCAAAATGGCCAAGCTAGTGATCATTCCCCTAAAATGGAGGAAAGAAAGGCTCATAGAAAATACAGAGAGAGAGAGAGAGAGAGAGAGAGAGAGAGAGATTGAAAGAGAAAGAGACAGAGAGAGAGACCAGAGAAATGAACAAATTAAAGAGTCTAACACAATGAATCAATACTGTCAGGTAAAAGAAGGGATATTATGAGGCTCAAATGAGGTAATGAATATAAAGCACCTTGCAAATCTTAAAACATTATCCAAATTCCAGTTATTATTATTATTATTATCATTATTATTAGCCTCTAATGGGTGGTGACTTCATTCCCTTAACTTTTTACTGCACCTCTTTTGAGCTTAGGCAATGTTTATAGAGCAATACAAGGGTGTACTGGTAAAGGCTGAACTGGCCACTGGTGGGGTAAAATGTATGCACATGCTTTTAAATTTAATCTCCATTATTAATATTTCCTTAAATCTAGACAATCAGCAAAAGAAATGATTCCCCGATTCGTAACATGGCCAGTTCCTGAGACGTAAATGCTCCCCCTCCCAAAACTTAACAATCAGCTAGCAACTAGGTAGAGCTAGCTCCAGTAAAAGAAAGCCAGGAGAAACCTCTTGAAGGAACAAGATGGACCCAATCCTCAGATTCCCTGAAGACAGGATGGACCTTCAGAGTGGTTTACAAAATAAAAACACAGCACAACTCTGTAAGAGATATGAATGAAGACCTGACATGAATTGAAGAAGAATGCTTGCCAACTTTAGGGTCTTCTCTAGGGTGAAGGCTTCTTTCCAGGTACTGGTGTCAGTTTAATATCATCAAATATAACAAGAAATCGATGTTTAGAATCTAAAGATGTTTTACCTTCTATGCCAAGGACATTTTTCTCCTTATTTTCTTCTGAAACTTCAAACTTCTTTATGATGTCAAGACAATATTCTGGTGTCACATTCGTCATCTAAACCAAAAAGACAGTGTTAATGCAGCCTCTATGAGGTTTTGTTATCTGATGAAAGTGTCAAAATACAAGGGACCTTAAGCTCCACATGAAATGTTGGCAAACACCAGTGGCTCTGGAATAGAAAGGAAAAGATGAATCATACATTCCTAAAATGATATTTCTCAGGGGTTTTTTTCAAGATCTTCACAAGGTACATGATTTTAACTTACCTTGTTCAGGTATGGGTCAGAGCAGATGACCTCCAAGCTCCCTAACAACTCAGATTCTATGAACTCCAGCTTGAATATGAAACTGGCTTGAATGTCATGCCAATTCCACCTATCCACCATGGAACTCACCATTGTTCCCTTAGGCTTGCTCTTCCTTCAGACTTTCCAGGGCTTCCTCCTGCCCCCAATCATCTAGGTATGAAATTTCAGGGATGAGCTCAACTCTATCTTCCCCTTTACCTCCATAAGTCATCAGTTACCCTATCTTATTTCTACCTCCACAATATCATTTGCATCTTTACCTTCCTTCTCTCTAGACACAGGGCAACCACTTTTAATTCAAGCCCTCAACATTTTTCACCCAGATCACTGCAATGACCTACTAATTCTCCATGACACCATTCTCTCCCCTTCCCAATCCATCCGTCCAATATAGTTGTCAAAAATCACCTTGCTAAGGCACAGCTCCAACCAGCCTCAAAAATGCTTCAGTGGCTCCCCAGTGACTCCAGGTTAAACATACACACACACAAACACACACACACACACACACACACACACACACACACACACACACAAAATCTCCTCAGCCTGGTGTTTAAGGTCTTCTGTTGTTTGGTACTGACCTACCTTTATATGGACTATTTCTGCCCGACCTGTAGTAGAGCTTTCCAAGCTTGCATTGGTCTGATCAGCCAGTTGGACACACTGTACATTGACCCCAACCTAGTGATGTCATTCTGGGTCTCTTTGATCGCAGAGGTCAACAACCACCCTTTATCACAGTTTCACCTTACGTGGCTTCATGAGAACTCTGCATTCCCAACAAACAGGACTCTCAGTATCCCCTCTCCTACCTCCATTCTTTTGCTGTGCCCCATGCCAAGAATGCACTGCCATCTCAGCTCCACTTTTCAAAATCATTTTCTTCCTTCAAGACTTCAAACTAGGGTTCTACCTTGTCCATGAGATCTCTGTTCCCCCAATTTATGCTTTTCCTTCTTAAATTACTCTGAATTTACATAACTGTACATGCTGCATCTGCCCCCACAGCCAGGTGGCACAGTAGACAGAGTGATGCATAAGGAGTCAGAAAGATCTGAGTTCAAATCTGGCTTCAGACACTTAGTAGATGTTTGACCGTGGGCAAGTCACCCTCTGATGGCCTCAGTTTTCTCAAAAGTAAAACGGTGATAAGAGCACTTATCTCCCAAGGTTTTTTGTGAGGATCAAATGAGATAGAATTCTTTAAGCACTTGCGAACTTTGAAGCGTTACATAAATTCAAGTCATCGCCATCATCATCATCATCATCACTAAATGGAAGTAGGGATTGTTGGTTTTTGTCTTTGTAACTTAGCATCTAGCAAAATTCATTCCGGAGAGTAGGTACTTAATTACTGTTTGTTAAGCTCAATCAGCTAGCCTGTCTTTCTAAACAACCTTTCAGATATAACCCAGGCTGCTTGCCAAAGAACTACAAAGATTCTCCAGCCTATATACTTATCTCATGAGACAAGTGTTCGCTAAGTGTAGACACGAGTAAAATCACATCATAATTCTGTACTGAGCTGTCAGAAGGCATTATTTGTTCCAGGATAGGGCATCTAGCTGGAAGATCAAATGTCCCATTGAAAACAAGACCCAAATTTATTGCTCAGAAGTAAGGGAGGGAAAGGGGGGAAACATTCTCCATACAATGTGTGTGCTTGTATGTATGTGTATGTATATGTGTGGAAATACATGTATGTATGTGTGTATATGTATGTACACACACACACATATATACATATATATATATATATATATATATATATATATATATATGCTCAGTGCTTAATGTGATTGGCACATACTAGGCATTTACATGCTTGCTTGCTGACTGACTTGATTTGGAGACAGGCTATAGACCTACAAACTCAAGTCATAATATATTGAAACATTTTTTTACTTGTAATTTTAGGCCAACAAGACTAGCAACAAAGTTATTCATTCTACTCAGAGGACAGAATCCACATTTCTGGAAATCACTATATAAATATGGCAGCCTTCCAGTTGCCGATACATACATACCTGGCACTTTAAATTAATAAAAGAGAAAGTCCAAAGGCCTAGTGGCAAGCCCCTGTGGAGAATTAATGGAAGGATATGGAGGAGCAGAATGGAGGATGAGATGGCACAGGTGGGCTGCAGTCAGTGCCCCCACGTCAATGACATCACACATCCCTTGACGTATAAAAAGTGAACAAAATACAGGGTGTCCCCAAAGTCTGGGTGTTGTTTTAAGCTTCAATTAAAGAGCTATTAAACAGCTTCCCAGCTTAAAATAGAACCCAGACTTGGGGACACCCATACCATATCTAGAAATGTGTTCTAGGTGATCAGTGCTCTGGAATCACAGCTGGCCTTTGTAGCAATCAGAGTTCTTAGGTCTTCCCAAGTTCTTTGTCTTTCCAATGTTGTCTTTATTATATACATTGTTCTCCTGGTTCTGCTCACTGCCATCTGCATATTTGTTACAGGGTTTTGTTTTTCTCTTTTTTACTGATGGGAGAAGGAGAGAGTAGATGAGGGCGGGGGGAACAAGAACTTATTAAGTACCCACTACATCCTTGGTACTTCACAGACATCTTGCTTGATCTTCACAATAACCCTGGGAGGGTAGTGCAATTGTGATCCTCACTTTAGTTGAGGAAACTGAAACCTTGAGATTTTAAATAGCTTGTCACGTAACTAATGAGTGGCTGAAGCTGGATTTGAACTCAAGTCTTCTGGATTCCAGGCCAAGTGCTCTATGCACTGTGCTACCCAAATAGGAAGAAGATAAAATAAATTCTTGCTAATTAAAAATATATATTTCTTTAAAAAGGTAATAAAAACCAAGGACTTCCTCGCATAAAGAAGTGTGAAATAAATGTAATTCGAGTCAATGATAGGCGCCCTTTTTATTTATTGCTCTCGTCAGGACTAGTAATATCACTGACCCAAGCACCCAGGTGAATTTCTTGGGCTATGGCATTAACATAAAGCAGTAACCCCTAACCTCTGAGTGACTCCACATCTGATGTTGCTGTGGTTTTGTGTCCTGCTCCCCTAGACCTTCCTAAGCACACTACTCGGCATTTCAAAGGTTAATTCAGAGTCATTTTGTTCTTCAAATTTCATAGCATCCCTTGAAGTATCCAAGTTAGCCAAGATAGCCTGGATTGATAGGAAACCAGACAACGAGGAGGCTTCGCAGTAAAGAGTACATTGAATTCTTCACGATTATCTGCATGGCCTCAGGTCCTCAAACAACCTCTAAACCAGACGGCTAAGTGTACTTTCATCTTCTGGGGATGTTTTGGTGACCATGCATCAGAATTACAACAAAGACTAAGAAACCATGACGACATGACCAATGGCCTCCCAAAGTCAGCACTCTTCTCACCACCCCACATTGTGTCTTCGTTATGAGCAATCCAGTCAGTCAATAAACATTAATTAGGTGCCTACTGTTTGTGCCAAGCACTGTTCCACCAATGTGGATGGCAGTGTCGAAAGCTAACTCCAGCATCCTCCAAACTCCAAACCTGCTGCAAGCTCTCAGCCCCCAGACTTCACTTAACATTTTAACACCATCTCAATAATGCAGAATATTTCCAACAGATGAAGAGAGAAATGACAAACAATTCTCTTGCTAAGGAGTGTGGACAACTTTATTAACACACTGAGGCAGCTCATCTTAACTTCACAAGCAGAGCAGTGTTATTGATCCAATTTTCAAATGAATGAGAAATGAATAGAAATAATCCCTCTCCCAGACAACAAGTATGTCTAACCCTCTCCCCAACTCTTTCCCAGGGAGTTTTCATCAGACTTGGCTGGACTCTGAATCCCAAATCACATCACGGTCAGGTTTAAGAGGCTTTCTTCGGCCCAGTGACATTGGAGTGTCAATACAGGCTCAGTTAGCACTCATATGAGGAAGAATGACTCACATTTATATTGCACATAGAGGTTTGCAAAGTGCTTTCCTCAGAACAACCCCGGTGGGAGGAAGGTGGGCCAAGGATTATTGTCCTCATTTTACAAATTAGGAAAGTAAAGCTGTAAGATGTGAGGTATCTTGTGAGTAAGTAAACACAAGGCAGGATTCGAACCCAGGTTTCCTGACTCAACATCCAGCACCCTCCTCTGCACCTGGCTGCCTCTCAGGGGCTGTATTTGTATTATAATTTAAATTTTGCAAAAGGCTTTATATTAATTACCCCATTTGACCTGTACAATAACCCTGAAGTAGATACTAGGGATATTCTTCTCCTCTATTTTACAGATGAAGAAACAGGCTCAGGGAGGTTTATCCTTATTCCTGGTCACAGAACCAGTAAATGTTGGAGGTAGGATCCACCCTACATCTTTCCCGCCTCCAAGTGTGCTCCTTTCCTTCCAGTTATACCAAGCCACAGAGAAAATGGCCTTTGAAAGGCTGCTTGATGCCTGCAGAGTCATAGAGAAAAAAGACTGAGAAAATATAAGGAGAAAATGCCTAGAGCTCCAAGAAAGGTGTTCAAAGCAATGTCCTGATCAAGAGGAAAGTACAGGAAAAGTCCCATCAACAAGAGTCATTGATACCATGGGAAGCTTTGTTAGGAAAGGAGCTGGAAACAGCTTTAAGGGGGAGAGGAGCTGGAGAAAGGACAGGAAAGGATGGTGACCCTCTGGGACCATTCTGGATTTACTTGAGGGCAATAAAGGAGGAATGGGAGAGGGTAAAGGCAATGATTGTCCTTGGAGCAGAAAAACTGAGAACAGCTTCAGCAAAAAGTGTGGAGAGAAAACAATGAGCAATGGACCATGGCGAAGGGAGTAGCAGGCATGACCAGGCAAGGATGGGGCACAGCAGTGAATGTCAAAGAGAAAGGCTCTAAACAGTTGAGAGGAGGCTACAATTCTACTCTAAGTAACCATCAACACCCATTTTTTCAGTAGAAAGCATCGCAGCAAGAGGCAGCATAATAAAGTGGATATGGCATTGGACTTGGAGAAGACAGGAAGACCTGAGCTCAGACACTACCTGCGTGGCTGGGCAAGTCATGTGACCTCTATGTGATTCAGTTTCCTTATCTATAAAATGAAACAGACCGAGTCCTCTCTAGCTGTGAACGTTGTATCCTACAAATGGAGCCCAGTGTGTGTCTTCCCTTCCAACATACATCCTCCTGTTCAACACTATCTAAAGCTCCTTGGGTGTATTCAAGACCCCATTTTGTCTCCCTCCCAGTCCATCATATTCCATAGCAACAGAAAGATGAAACTTGAGCAAGCAAGCATGCTAAGGATTGTCAGTAAGGATAAAATTAACATATATCAGTCTTAAACTCTACAAAAGATTCAGACAAAAAAAAGCAGGGGAAGGGGCAGCCCCAGTACCATGAAATCAGAAGAGTAGTTGTCGATGCCGTTGAGAAAGATAAAAGTTGTCATTAGGCAAACACAGAAGAAAAATTGAAAGGAAAACCCTAAGCTTAGTCCTCTGGAGCAGCAGATTGAGGAGGAAGACATCAGCAATCATTTTTTCCATGGATAAGGAAAGTTACAAAAGGAGGTCTAGAGTGGCCCAATTTCCCATTTAAGTGACACCAGCACTTCACAGAGATGGAAAGCACTGTGGAATTCCCCTGGCACTGCTCCACTCAAAAAATGAAAGTCCGAGTGAATCAGACACACAGCTGCAGAGGCATAAATTCAATTCTTTGCAGAGCTTCAGTGAAATAAAAACTGTTCCATGAGCAGATATTTTATTTAACTAATAAAAAATAGTTTGTCCTCAGCCTTTCTCATAGGCGGAGATATCTTCTCTCCCTGCAACAACAAAAAAGAAAAGCTTGCCAATGTTGGGCAAGAGTAGACTCTGGCATCAGTGCCAATCTCATAAGCCACTGCCACACAGGTGATCGAATCCCCACCGCCTTGGTCAGGACTTGCTCCTCAGTCAGTCTCATTCTTTAGACACAGATATTTCAGATTAAACATTTTCTTAGAAACAACATTGAACATCAATACAAACAACTAATCTTGCTTGATAACTGTTTCAGATACACACACCTATAAATCAGTGTTATAATGCCTCCTAGGTGAAATTCACAGCAATTCAACAGAGTAACCATCCACACTGGAAAATTAGAATGGATGAAACATGCACATTGACCACAAAAGCATATGCCCAAGATACAGCACGTCAGTACAGACATGATTCTCCCAGAGAACGGTTCCCAGGCCAGGCAAAGAGGCTTAGGAAATAACTATTTTTACCTACCATAAGAGGTAGGTATTTTTACCTACTAACAAAAGTGGCAGAGGACTGGGGAACTTACTTCCAGCAAGCATGGAGGGCAAGTAGTACTTATTAGTGACTTGCAGAGGGTGTATTTGCCTTTTTCCCATGGCCAAGTAACTACTGAAAAAATATAAGGTAAAGGGGAGAGAGTATCCACTTTCCAGGTTATCTGAGAGAGGAAATGGGGGGGGTGGACTTCAAGGTAAAAACAATGGAGAAAAAAGGTCTGAAGCAATAGAAGGGTATTAGTCTTCTCTATACCAAGAAGGTAAAAGGTGGAAGAAAATGTTGAAGAGGAGGAGGGAAAGAAGCACTAACAAATACTTGGTCCCGAGTAATAGGCTGGAAGTTCTTTCTATAAAGTAGATGGCCCAGAATGGATGCATGTGTGTGTATGTATATGTATATATGCATGTATGTATGTAAAGAGGCATGCCCAATGGTAGCATTGGCATGGAAAGGGGTTATAATCTGTACCTCTGAAGTGAATGCACAGACCCTTCTAAATATATATTGCTCCCTACTCATTTGAGTTGGACTCTCATCAAAGTGGACTCTCTCTTCAGTGGGAGAGGCTCACAACCTGTCCCCATCTTCCTTTCCCATGGGATGCTTGTCTGGGTCCTCTCCTAAATCCTCCATAACAGATCTATCCAAAGTACTAGATGCCTTTGTCTTGGGCTTCTGAAATTCCAGAGGTACCACTTCAGCCCTCAGACTGCATCTGTAAGTCAGTGCTCTCTCTACATCACTATCCCATCTTCTTTGATGCAATATGTTGCATATAAGTCATCGCCGGTAACAGACTACCACCTGCTTAACACCCAACATGCATCTCTCCACTGCCCTTTGAGTCACCTGCAGTTTTGGTTCTTTAAAGATCGTGAGACTCCATGAATCAGAACCATCAAACATTCCCAGGAGAACACTGCAGATGATGGATTAGAGGGTGGGCTATTTTTTAATCAAGTGAGCATTACAAGCACCGTGCCAGCTCCCAGACACAAGCCAACCTACTCCCTTCATCTTAATTCAGTTCTGGACCCAGAGAGCACTTGTCCTTCTAAGTGTATAAATCATCAAAATATTTTACTCATCATTGACACAGACAGGATATGTTCAATGGCAGAAAGCATCAGCAATTGGAAGGAAAGGGACCATCTCATTTTCAGTTTTGATGAAAATTCTTGTTTTCCTTGAAAGCCAACATGTTTTGCAATTTAATTCTTTTCAGATTCTAGGAGAGTAGAGTCCAGGCTAATTTGTAACAGTGATTCAGATACTGAAAGTAAGTTGCCACAGGCAGCATCCACATTTACTTCTCACAAGTCTACTGAATTACTGTGGCCAAGACATTTTTCCCAACTTAAAATGTATTCATTCAACTGGAGTATAATAAAATAGAACAAGGGGGCAGTGACCCTTGGTCAGGTGTAACTGTCATTGTCCCCAGCAGGCCATCCAGCTGCAGTGAAATGTAAGCCTGCGGTTTTGGAATATTAGACAGCAAGTAAATAGGAATTCCCTGATGGCAGTGGTGATCTGAAAAATACATGCGCTAAACCAGAGGAGCAGCATCGAAGAAAAGCCAGCTTCCTAGGGAAGGTGAATCATATCAAGGCTCACTTCCTTTGGGTCTCTTATTTTCCTTCAGGGACTTCTCTTAGTGTGGTACTCTTAACCTGGAATCAAAGGTTTCTCTGGGGAATGTCATCTTAAATTTAAAAGTGAAACAGGAACTTGTCAAAAACCAAAAATTTACCCAAGCGCATACATGCATGGACATGTCTAGTGGCAGCCAGACACACATTATGCCAGTCTGGAGATCTTGAGGTCTGCTCTGCCTAAATTTAAAGACCATGCTAGCCCTCAAGTGGCAGTGTTCTTGGAAAGCAGGTAAAATGTCAAGTTAGATGGCTTGGGATGAAAAAGATGCATTTTCCAAAATGAATTCTTAGAAGGTACTTTTGGTGCTCAAAAGACTTGATACAAAATAGAATTCTATATTTTAAAAGACTGTATACCTCAGATGACAGGAGAAGTTTCATGTCTATCCCCAGCACCTAACAAAGTGCCTGGCAGATAGCAAGTGCTTAATAAATACTTAGTGATTGACTAATTGGTTGTAATGGGATTAGAGAATTTTGAGCTGAAAGGAACCACAGAGGTCACCGTAGTTCATCCTTTTCATTTTTCAGATGAGGCAACTGATACCTAGAGACATTAATACATATTTATTGGCTGATTGATCACCCAAGGCCAAAAACATTCCAGATGGGCCAGATTATAGGTGGTAGAGGCAAGCCTCAATCTCAGGTCCTTGGACTCCCAATCTGATGCTACTTCTGCTGCACCAGGCTAGGAGAACTTTCCCTTGTGAGAGACAATGACCAAGGCAGTCTAATTAATTCATCCTTGGACCGTGGTTTTCAAACTACTTATCTCCAATAAGAGTTAATGGTCTCTAAGGTTCCAAATGGTTTTTTTTAGTTCTACATGAAGACCATAACACACATAGGCATGAGCACAATAACAATAAGAAAAAAAAGATAAGGGGAAAAAGCTTGTACCCCGGGCAGTCAAGTTTTCTTTACTGAGATGAGGATTTGAAAGGAGAAGCATGAAACCTGTCCTTCCTAAATATACTCTCCTCTTGTCAATAAACACAAGGATGGCAGAATCTGCCACCATCCCCTCCCCCTGCCCAAATCACACTCTCATTATTTGACGTAACTGTTGCTCTTGACTAGCCTTCATACCAGGAACAAGTCCGAGATTATATTAAAAATGTAATAAAAAATGTTTGATAGTTTCAGGCAGCGGAGGTTTGAAAGGAGTCAGCCTGACTGCTGATTTCTACTGACGTGCTCAAATACTACACTCCCCAACTATCTGGGAATTTTTCATTTTAGAACAGGTTTGGGTTGTGCTAAGGACAACCCACAGCCTTCTGAGATAAGGAATGAAAAGAAAAAATAGAGAAACTCAGGATAGAGGAATGATTTCTAAATGAAAATTTATCACTTCAGTTGTTCCACATAAGTCAAACTTGAATCCAAAATGAGTGATGGTGATTTTGTCCAAGATTAGCTAAAGAAAAGCATCTTTATGCTGTCTGACCAAGTTCACAATTCCATAACAAAGCACAAAAGCTTAAAAAAAATTAGGAACACTATTTTATAGATTTTTTTTCTATTACACTAATAAAGTGCCCAGGAAATTTAATAAAATCATACTCAGTCTACATAATATTAATTAAAAACAGTGTCAAGTGGGATCTGAACCAAGGTCCTTAGACTCCAGAGGGAAGGTACTTTCTGTACCCCACTACATGTTCGGCACATAGAAATGGCCTCACTGTCTTTTAAGGCCGGTATTCAATTTCCCATTCCTTTCCTTGAAGCTTCTGAAGTCTGTGATATCCCTAATGTCCTACTATGACATGCCTCATATCAAATCTGAGAGGTGACTGAGATTTCAAAGTCCTACCAATATCGTTCAAGTGCTTGGGATACACTCCCTCCTCACTTCAGCCTTGTGGGGACCCATATCTCCCTTCGAGGCTCAGCTCAAGCTCCATCTCCACCCTGATCCACACCACCAGCTATCAGCTCTGCCGCACAAATCTACTCTGTATCTACCTGGTCTATAGTTTGTATTCGTGCTTCTGTGTTTGGGTTGTTCCCTTTTGGAAGGCATGGATTGTTTCATTTTTGTCTCTATTCCCATGGCACAGTGCAGCCTCTGGCACTAGGTGAGTGGATTAATGAATGGAAAACCCTGCCAAACTAAAAGTGATATCAGTCACAGGCATGTCAATGGACTGTACCATCCAAGGACCCATTCATAAAGGATGGGGAAGGTCTTCATCAGAAGACTGACCAACCAGTGGGGATGTTTTTTTAAACTCATGAAACCATCGAATTACAGATCTGGAGCTGGAAGGGACTTTGTGAGTATTCTAATCCAGCATTTCTTAAACTGATCCACAGTTTAAGAAAAGCTGAAGGGGTCGAGAGTGGAAAAAGTTTAAGAAGGCCTGTTCTAATCCACCCCTCATTTTAGAGCTAAAGAAGATAAATTCTAGGGAGGCTAAGTCATTGCTCTAGGCCATGTAGGGAGTCAATTCAGAGGTAGAATTTGAACCCAGTTCTTCACTGTGCTTTTTCCATTGCATCAATTAACAAGCATTTATTAAGTGCCTTCTCTTGGCATTGTTCTAGCTAGGTGGCACAGTGGATAGAGTGTCACACTTGGAATTAGGAAGACTCATCTTCATGAGCTCAAATGTGGCCTTAGGCACTTACTAGCTGTGTGACCCTGGGCAAGTCACTTCTCCCTGTTTGTCTCAGTTTCCTTGTCTGTAAAATAAGCTGGAGAAGGAAATGTCAAACCTCTCCAGTATCTCTGCCAAGAAAATCCTAAATGAAGAGTGGGACATGACTGAAAGTACTTGAACAGCTGGGCACTGTGCTAGGCCATAAAGAGATAAAAGTTGAAGATGGAGAGACACGTGAAGGTTTTGAGTGGTTATGATCCATATGAGCATAAAAAAAAATTCCAGATCTAAGTATCTTCAACATAAAACATGCACATGTGTGTGCGTGTGTTGGAAACCAACCTTGTCCTCCCATTTCCATCTCCAAGTTCAGCCTTTTGTCATCACTAGCAACAGCTTTCTCAGGCAGAAATGAGAACTCACTCAACTCGTCCATCTCATAGGCTCTTACCTTTTGTTCCACTTTCAGAAACTGGGCCAGCTCCTCCACAGTTAAGTGGTCCTTCTTGTCACTGTAGTTCAAAAGCAGCAAGTAGAGGTCCCGTCTCAGCGACATCATTTTGTAAAACACACAGAACTCTTCAAACGTCAGAGTCCCCTGATTCTCATCAGTGTCGGCTTCCTGAAAGGCAGAAGGGAAACAGACCCACGAGGAGGCATGATTGCCTTGACAGACTGAGGCTGGGACTGAGCCAAAACACATCACAGAGAGCATGCTGAGCCTGGGAGCAAAGGTTGAAAAGACCCCTCTGTTTCACCAGCTTCTAAAGGAAAGAAACATGATCAACAAACAGATTTGAAATGGAAGGGGGTGGAAATGGGGAGGAAGTTGCTGAGTCCTTTATTAGCAGCCTATGATTGGGGGATCTTAATGCTAACTCCACACAAAGAAGGTTGGAGTCCTCTTTGTTCACAGTGATTTGTGGAAAACCACATAAACTCATTTGGTGAGGAGGTCATGATCTTCTCTGGGTCTCTCATTTTTCAAACAGAAAAATTTATAATGAAATTAGCAGTAGTTTTGTATGTCAGACAAAAAATAACAGAGCCTTCACCCACTATATGGATGAGTCATTGTCCTCTTTAAGAGAGCCAGGGAAGAATTTATGACCAAGCAAGAGATAGAGAACGTTATGAAATGCAAAATGTATCATTTCAATTCCATTAAATTAAAGTTTTTACACAAACAAAACCAATGCAACCAAGATTAGAAGGGAAGCAGAACACTGGGAAACAATTTTTACAGCCAAATCTATAAGAATACAAGTCATTCCCCGATTGACAAACGCTCAAAAGATATGAACAGGCAGTTTTCAGATGAAGAAATTAAAGCTACCTCTAGTCATATGAAAAAAATTCTCTAAATCATCATTGATTAGAGAAATGCAAATTAAAACAATTCTGAGGTACCACACCACACCTATCAGATTGGCTAACATGACAAAATAGGAAAATGATAAACGTGGGAGAAAATGGGGGAAAATTGGAATGCTAATGCATTGTTGGTGGAGTTGTAAACTGATCCAACTATTCTGGAGAACAATTTGGAACTATGCCCAAAGGGCTATAAAAAAAACTGTGCATACTCTTTGATCCAGCAATACCATAAAAGGTCTGTATCCCAAAGAGATCATAAAAAGGCGAAAGGACCCACATGTACAAAAATATTTATAGCAGCTATTTTTATGGTGACTAAGAATTGGAAATGGAGGGAATGCCCATCCATTGGGAAATGGCTGAACAAGTTGTAGGATATGAATGTAATGGAATACTATTGGTCCATAAGAAATGGTGAGCTGGCAGACTTCAGAAAAACCTGGAAAGACTTGTATGAACTGATGGTGAGTGACGTGAGCAGAACCAGGAGGACACTGTACACGGCGCAGTTCCGTGACCGACTTTGTTAGACTGGGCTCTTCTGAGCAATGCAGTGAACTAAGGCAAGTCCTAAAGGCTCCTGATGAAAACGCTGCCCCCGCCCAGAGAGAGCCGCGGAGTCTCAGTGCAGATCGGAGTAGACTGTTTTCTTTTTTTTGCTGTCTTTTGTTTTCTTTTTCTCACGGTTTCCATTTTGTTCCAACTCTTATTTCACAACATGACCAATGTGGAACTATGTTAAATATGATCATACATGAATAGCCTGTATCAGAATGCACGCCACCTTGGGGAGGGTGGAGTGAGGGGGGGAATTTAGAATTCAAAATCTTATAAAAGTAATGTTGAAAACTAAAAATAAATTAATTAACCATTTTTTTAAAAGAGAGACCTTTCTGTGTTCTGGCCTGAGTGACCTACTGTCCAGGCTATGAAGAATACAAGGCGAACAGGGCTTTGTTCCAAGGTGTGGCCATCTGAAGGGGAGGCAAGCTTCCTCCCAAAGACAACCTCCATCTCCACATCTAGCCATCCTTTGCTGACCCATAATGCCACAGGGCACAACTGCCTGGGTTCCCATCACCATAGCGACCTCCTTTCCCAGTGCCTACCTTAATCAGCTAGGCAGTGTAGTAAATAGAGTATTGGATTTGGAGCCTACAAGACTCAAATCCTGATACTTACTAGCTGTGTGACCCTGGGGAAGTCTCTTTATCTTCCTGTGCCTCAGTTTCTTCATCTATAAAAGGATTGGGCTCAGTGGCTTCCCATGTCTCTTCCATCTCTAAATCTATAATTCTCTGGTCTCCCAATCCCTGTAGAACACAGACTGGACTCTCTGGGGGCAGACTACCCTTTCTCCCAGAACAACAATAGCTTCAGGTGGATTGCCCTATGCATCCTTCCCACCCACCTCCCTGGTCTGAATTTGAACCAGGCACAACGCTTCATTCTCCTTCCCACTGTACAGAGTTGAATCAGAGCACACAGTAAATAGTTTTTAAGAATGTGGATTTGGGAAATGTTCTCAGCTGAAATATGGAATTAAACATGGAATTGCTAAAAGTGTTTGGGCTTTAAAAAAAGAAATAAAGGTTTGCTTATCACACAATAAAAAAAAATAAACCCTTTGAGGAAGACTTCCTTCTCCATGAAGTCTCTATATGAGGCTAGTTATTAATACCAACAACTGTTATTTTTTTGTCCAAAAGCCTGTAAAAGAATTTGATTCATGGGTACCCTTGATAAATGGAAGGAAGAAATTCTGCAAATCCTGGAAATTGGGTCTACTGGTTATGTTTCTACTAAGGCTTTTTTCCCCCCAAATATGAGCTTGCATGTGAAGACCATATACAAGCAAGGGCGCACAAATGCAGCCAGAATACAGGACAGCCTATCTCTTGTTGATTAAGACTGTACCAGGCCAAGAGGCTCTATTACTTTCTTGACTGATTAGACATTTGAAAACCTTCAGGTCTGAGTGAAATCTTGTCTAAAAGTGAAATGAATGAACATGGAAAGTAGTGGCCTCTTTAAGTATTTGAAAGGCTGTCATTTGGAAGAGGCTTAGATTTATTCTGCTTGGCCTTGGAGGGCAGTGCTAGTAGCCATGAGTGGATGATACAGAGAGGCAGATTTAGGATGGAAGGCCTTCTTAGCTCCTAGAGCTGGTAGGAAATAGGATGTGCAGCCAAGGCAAAGTGACAGGTTTCCTGTCATAGTCAAGGTTTGATGGGCACCTCTCAAGTATGCTGTGACTGGGATTCTCATTCAGGTATAGGTTGAGCTAGACAGCATCTGCGATTCCTGCAACTCAGATTCTATGACTCAAGTAGCAACATCTTATTATGTCAGAATAAAAATGCGCATTTTAGAATGAGACATGGCCACTGTATTAATTTCCCTTTCATGGATTGCCAATTAAAAAAAAATAAAAGTCATTATGTGACAGGGTGATATTGCTGGAGAGGAAGAGGAAAAGGTATTCAGGTTTCTCCAACAAAGTAAATCTCTCTGCTATTATTTGTTGTGGTGGTGGAGGGAGGGGAGAGGGAAAAACTCTATATCTGTGATTTCATCAGTGAGGGAAATTCCTAGTATGGGGATGCCCTCCAGAAATGCAGATAGGCTACTCCTCTGTAATTTAGAATCTTAGAAAATCTCTTGTGGCACCAAGAGGTTAAATGATTTCTCTAAAGCCACACAGCCAACATATGTCATAGACAGGACTTGAACCCAGATCCTTCCTGAGTGCAACTTACCTGCCATCATCTCCATGGATACACTGACATGGGCCTTTCGTAGAATTCTCCACCAACTCCCTTTCGCCTTGGTCTTTATGGACGCAGCTTACCTGAAACATCTGCCGGACTTTTCTCCGAGGCAGGTTCACATTGAGTTTATGCATCAGTTGGTGGATTTCTTCAATGTTCAGTAAGCCATCCCCATTCTTGTCAGCCTCCTCAAAGGTCTGTTTCACCCATGTGAGGCACAAAGGTCAAGGAAATATTCCTCCAAACTTCCCAAAGAGAAAGAGAAGCCCGGACAGTCTTTGAATCACCTTTGCTCTGCCTACAGCAACCCAATTCACACTCAGCAACTTTGCCAACCACACTCATGTTATTACTTATGACATCTACAGCAGTCAGCTGGTGAAGAGTCATGCACTTCATTTTTTCAACTGCCCTTGGAGCTAAAGAACCCAGGCCCCCAGCTCCTAGCCTCAAGCACCCTCTCTCTGTGCTTTCACCTTGCTCCAAGCTCCCCTCCTCTCTGGCTCCTTCCTCAGGCACAACTGCCCACCCAGTGGTCTCTCCAGCACCAGAGCTTCAGGCATAACTTCTCCCTAAGGTTCCTTATAGTCTCACACTCCATTTCTCACATGGAAGCCTGCCTCCCAAGGATCTCATAAATAAACGATAAATTAATTAAATAAAAAATGTTATTGTTTACTTGTTTCAGTCATATCTGACTCTTCATGACCCCATTTAGAGTTTACTTATCAAAGATACTGGAGTGGTTTGCTATTTCCTTCTCCAGCTCATTTGATAGATGTGAAAACTGAGGCAAACAGGGTTAAGCTCAGGGTCACACAGCTAGGAAGTGTCTGAGGTCATATTTGAACTCATGTCCTCCTTATTCCAGGCCTGGCATTCTACCCACTGTGCCACCTAGCTGCCCCAAATTAAATATATGATAAATGAATTAAATGCGAATAATAAATACATGATAAATGAATTAAACTAAGTTGATGAGACTATCTTTTAAATGTATTTAAACATGTTTTATATGTTTAGAGTTCAGGGACATGACTTACAAGTCTTAGTTTATTGTGGCATTTGCAGTCATTTCAATATCTTTTGAAGTTAGGATTAGGCTCTTGGTCAGGAATACAGCCCTTTTTGAATAACATTAGGATTCTAAATCAAGAGCAGGAAAGGACTGAGGAGGCCAAGAACTATGGTCAGTTTCCCCTCTCCTCCAAGCTACAGATTTTCTGGACCTGACTGTTTTCTCTTCTCTTGCTATAGTGAAAAGATTCCTGGATTTGAATGTCAACCCTGCTATTTACTACCAGTATGACTCTGGGCAATTCACTTACTAATTTCTGGGCCTCAGTTTCCTCACCTATTCTAGCTCTAAATCCCATGATACTATGATCTCTAAACATAAAGATTTGGTTTAAACACACACACACACACACACACACACACACACACACACACACAATTCTTCCCTCTAGCAATATCATACACATTAGAAGAATCAATTGCAAGTCAAGTATTCTGACATCTTAAAGCTGTTCTTCATGATTAAGGACGACATGGACCTTTCCAAGGAAGCACCGAGTAAATTATTCATATTTAATATGCCCAGAAAATCAAAAAAGGAAGATTCTTCTGGTTACATGAAATGGAGAATGGTTAAGATGAATAAAGAACAGATAGATTTTCTAGCCAGAAACTGGGAAGCAATGTTTAAAACACAGTGGGAGTGTAAGATATCAAAGGAGTCTGTAATTTAACACAGTATGGAACATAATTCAACTAACATTTATCAAGTGCTTACTATATGCCAGGCATGATTCTGGGTGCTAACAATACAAAACCGAAAAATATCAACATAGTTACTGGCCACTGGGGTCTCAGAGCCCAGTCAGGAAAAAGAAAAGCTCAAAAAAAAAATCTCTGGAAAAAAATGATAAGGGAGAGTGATAATAGCTTGCACATTTACGTAGTTTTTGTTGTTGTTCAGTTGCTTTCAGTTGTGTCCAACTCTTCATGACCCTATTTGGGATTTTCTTGGCGAAGATACTGGAAAAATTTGTCATTTCCTTCTCCAGCTCATTTTACAGATGAGAAAACTGATGCAGAATGAAGTGACTTGCCCAGGGTCACATAACTAACATCCAAGGCCAGATTTGAACTCATGAAGATAAATCTTCCTGACTCCAGGCCCTGTACTCTATCCACTGTACCACCTAGCTATCCCATTTATGTAGTGCTTTTTAACTATTATCTCACTTTATCGTCATAACAACCCTGAGAAGTAGGTGCTAGTATTATCATCATCCCCATTTTAGAGATGAAGAAACTGAGGTAGATAGAGGTTAAGCAATTTGCCTAGGGTCACACAACTAGTAAATACCTAAGACTGAATTTGAACTCTAGTCTTCCTGACTCCAGGCTCAGTACTTTATGCACTCTGGCACCACCTAGCTGTCACTGGGGAAAATAACTTTCACCTGGGTTCAAGAAAAAAACACTTCATGGAACAGGTAGCCTCTGAGGTAGAACTTGGAGGGGTGAAGGATTTCAATAAGTAGAAAGATTGGGGGGAGTGCACTCCAAGAGTAAGGGACAGTCCACATGACTGACACAAGCAATAAACAGGCTGACATCAGGGGATGATTAGTAGTCAAATTAGTTGGAACATAGATTATTTTAAAGGGAGTAGAGTGAAATAAGGTTGAGAAAGTAGGTGGGAGACAGAGTGTAGAGAACTTTGAATGCCAGACCAAGGAATTTATTCCTATTATCCATTTTTTTTAGCAAAGGATATAGTGTCATTTTTATTGGTCCAATATGTCTATGTTTACATGGAGGCACCATATTGCATTTTAAACTAAAGAGATTTTTTTTTACCATGTAAGATTTATTATCTTCTATGTTCAACATCTATTCACCATTGAAATTCTTAATCTTAAGTGAAATCCATAAATAGTGAAAGAACCTATATTCTCTTCAGTTAATGTAATTATCTGTGTGTCCAATTAGGGATTTCATACAGTCATGACGGCCTATGCTAAATTCTGCAGATCTATGTGTATCAGAAGGATTCCCTTTTTACCAGACCATGACTTCAGCTGATGTTTGCTTTCCCTGCCCACTTTATTTGAACTAATTCCTTTACCTATCTCCTCTCTCCTCTGATAGCACAGGCAACTATCAAATTTCTAGTGAGATTGTCTCCTGGTGACTACTGGGGCTGTGGTCTCTTTCTAGCTGGTGCTTTTTTCAGAGTTATTTTATGCTGCAGCTCCTAACCTGCCAACCTTGTTAATACAAACATGACAAGCTGTCAGTCCCCAGAAGAGAGACACAAACAAATATGAGCAGCTTCTAAAAACTGTCCGTGAATGTAATAAACGGAGGTATGTGTGATGTGTAGCTACTTCAAGGATAGTGAGTCAACGTGTCAGGAAATGCCCTGGTATCTTGGGATGTCATCCTCCCTAGCCATCCAAGGTGAGGAAACATTTCCCTGAAATAAAATTTCAAAGTTGCAGGAGGTAAGAGGCGAAAGCAAAAACAAAAACAAAACAACCTATAATGCATGGGCCGAATCCTGGAAGAAGTGCAAGGGATCTTCCCCAGAAAAGATGCCATTTTAACTGCTGCTTGGGGGGGGGGGGCAGCTGACTTCTAAGGAGGCAGGGAAGCATTTGTTGCTACATTTCAAAGCAACCAACTGGCAGGTATTAAGTACCCCCAAAGTGTGTCTTCTGGGAGAATATAATCTCCTTCAGGTCAGGGACTGTTTCGTTTCTCCTGCTGTATGCTTGGCGTAGTGTCTTATACTGAGCAGGTCTAATTTAGATAATACTATAAAGCGCTATGCAAACCTTTACCAATCAAATGAATGTTAGCAATTGTTATTGTTGCTCATGAGTATCTAAGTCTAAGATGGTTACAAAAAAGATACAAAGTAGATATATGTATATATGTATGCCTGCACAGACTTCTGCTTGTGAGAGTGTGTTCACTGCACCCGAGCCCAGCTGAATATCCTAAAAATGCTTCTTCGTTCAAATGGATCAATACAAATCCATCACATTTCCTACCAACAAGCATCTCGAAACACAGGGCAGGATTTTTTAGCTACTCTGTATCATTATTTTTTAATCCCCAAAAGAAGGGAGCCTTTCAAACCCTGCAAGTAGATCAAGTGGGTCACAGACCTGCAGAACCACAAGAATCCTCTCCATTAAGGACATGGATACAAGCTGAGCTTTTCCAGTGGAGCAAGGGAGTCTCATTAACGACAGACTCACATTTACTTGGTGCTTTGGAGCTTACAAGGCAATTTTCTCACAAGAATCTTGTGAGCTGGGAAGTCAACACACTAGATGATGAAACCGAGGCCCGCTGACTTGCCCATGGTCAAGGAGCTAGGAAGTGTCAGAGGCAGGATTCCCACCCAGATCTCCTGACAAAAGTCCAGGGCTTTTGCTACTACTCTGAGTAGCCTCATCACTAAGTCCAACCTTATATATCTATCAGCAACAGAAGGTGGGCCTTAGATTTGAGCAGACTCAGGTTTGAAGCTGGCCTCCATAATTTAACTGTGCAATCACAGGCACGTCATTAAACCTTCTGGGTTCAGTTTGCTTACCTACAAAATGAGGACTAGTCCTGAGGTTCCTTCCAGCTCTAGAATCCTACAATCTCAGCCACTTGCTACATGTGAGCAATGGAGCAAATTGCTTCACTTCCCCGGACCTCAGTTTCCTCATCTGTAAAATGAGGAGGTTGTGCTAAATGAGCTCTAAGGACACAGCTCTAGATCCAAGGTGCTATGGAAGAGGCCTTGAAAATCTTAAAATCACTTCTGAATAACTCGTATTGTTATCATGATCATTATAACAACCCGCAACAATCTGACTTCCTCTGGACTGTTACTCTGCTCAGGGTCCATTCCACAGCCAAGGAAAGAGACTCTGGTCCAAGAAAGCGGGGGAAAAAGATTTTCTGTAGATCAGTGCACTGCTTTATGGGAGACGACTGAAAGCTTCTTCTGAAGACAAAAACATCTACGAGAGGTTCCTCGCTCTTGGCCAAGAGGGCGGCATGGAAGGAGGGTGAGCTAAACTCCGGCTTCCCTGAAAACAACAGTTATGGGTGATAGAAGAAGCTTGTGTCAGAGCCCAGGCAGTCTGAAACCTCCACAGCTTCTATGCTGATGGTGCCAAGGGCTGAGGGGGACATAGAGGCATGACAACGGAGAGAGGGAAGGCCCAACTTTGAGCTTCAAATCTAAGAAAACAAAGTAACAGAGGCACATTAGAACCAAAGTTTTAAGGATGGGCATGGGGCCTAGACCTGTAATTTCATTGCTATGGAAAGACCAAGGTGAGAAAATCTCTTTTACCAAAGAAGCTTGGAATTCACATTTATTTATTTATAATATTTATTTTATTATAATTATCTATTATGTAGTTATATATTAAACTATGTAAATATGTTTATTATAATGTATAATCATGTTTTATATATAATTTATTTAATTTATATTTTATTATTATTATTATTATGTAAAGTGGATATTCCTGTCATTTTACATGGTTTCTTACTGAGATTTTATATATAAATTATAAAATATTTCCCCCTCCCCCTAAAAAAATCAATTAAAAAAAAAAAGGTTGGTCCCTGCTCTATAACAGTCTTGGAGAGTTGCCTAGAATTTGGCTAGAACCAGAGGAAATACTTAATAAAATAAAGACATAGTACAACATAGATAATGTTAACTTCTGGTTTTCTGCAGGGATCCCTTTCTATTTGAGATCCACAGCAGTGGCCTAGGAGCTGAGATCTCAGCAAAGGATATTGGTCGTGAGTTCTCCTTCGTTTGGCAAGAGAGTCCTCGTCACTGATTCCAGCCATCAGGTACTTCAAGCCAGTGATCCAGGTCCTCGCCTCCTCGGGGTTGGAGGTGATGAGATCCAGGGACTCCATGTGGTTTCCATGGTAGATGGTGAAACAGCAGCTTGGGTCAAAGTTCCCCTCAGCCTGTCGGTGGAAGATCTCGGATTGCCGGCCCTCAGTGACTTTGTAAATCGAATCGATAATTACTGTGAAGGAAAGGGAATTCAGAGACAAAGAGCTAGTGAGGATACACGTGGAGATCAAGGAACATGGGAAGGGCCACTGTATCTGGGCCAGAGCCAGACGGGAGCAAATAAAATGCCAGCACTGCCCTGTCCTCAGAGAGGCCTCCCAGGAAAAGCAGCATCCCTGAGAGAGGCAGGAGAACACTCCTTGTAAACCACATGAGGCCCCACCACCACCAGGGGAAATTGGGTTAGTAAAAAGGCGATTGGGAAATACCATAAGCATACTACATGGAATAGATGCTGCACCTGTGGTTTCACTGGTTCCACCAGACCTCCCTCCACCAATGCAGGGCAGCATCTTCTCTGCAGCTTACAGTCTTAGGGTTAAGGGAGGCCCTGAGAAAGTGAGTGACTTGCACACAGCAAGTAAGGTCAGAAAAAGGACCTGAACCCAGGTCTTCCTAAATTTTTTTTTAATGTAAAACCTTCCCATTTTGGTCATTTTTGTACAAAAAGATTCGAATGAAAGAAAAAAGGTGAACAATAGCATGCTTCAGTCAGTCTTCAGTCAATATCAGTTCTTTCTCTAGAGGCAGATAGCATGCTTCCTCATGAGTCCTTTGGGATTGTTGTGGATCGTCGTATTGCTGAGAAGAGCTAAAGTCACTCACAATTCGTCATCGAACAGCCTTGCTGTTACATGACTCTCTCTAATTTCAAGGCCACTTCTCTATCCACAACCTCAGGCTGTTACAGCAAACATAATAGCCACCTGCAGGAGATTCAGAGGGGGAGGAAGGAATCAAACCAAGAGGAGGTGCTGGCCTTCTACAGTTTGCCCCTCCAACTGCGGGAGAGCTCATTCACCCAGCATGAATTTACGGAGCTCCTTCTGTGTGCTAGACCGGCGCTGAGGCTCAGTCATTGCTTTCAAAGAGCTTCTAATACGGTTTCTCCAACTAAGACTGTTACAAGGACAAGTGCATGGACTGTGGAGTCAGAGAAGCTGGCTGGAAGCCAGCAGGTGACACCGACTATCTGTGTGAATGCGTCTGGGCCTCAGTTTCCTCATCTCTAAATGAGGGAGTTGGGCTCCATAATTTCTGAGGTTCCTTCCATGACACCCAGAGAATTCCTCCCAGGAGCAACAGGCCACCATTGCTTGGGAGCATTAAATGGTTCCTTCACACAGCAGGAGTGCAATAAACGTCTGTTGAATTCATGCTTGCAGCAAAAACACGATCCGATCAATTATTCCCCCAGTTTATAAGTGATCAGAATTAAACTCAACGGGCTCACAAAAGGCAGAAGTGTGGTAAGCACACAAATTCTCTCACACCCTTATACATTTGACCTTTGGTCATTATGGGAGCAGAGATTTAGAAGTGGAAGTGACATCAGAGCCCACTGAGTCAAAGCCCTTCATGTTACAGATGGGGAAACTGAGACTCAGAGAGGTAAGGTGACTTGTCCAGCATCACCCATCTAGTAAATGTCGGAGGCAGGGGAGCATAGATTGGGATCTTCCCCATCAAAACTCATCTATGATTTGGTAGATAAGTCCAAGGGAGCTGCCTAAGGCTCTAAGAAGTTAAGTTAGGGGCTGCCCAGAGTCATACTAGAACTGAGAAATGGTAGAGGTAGGATCTGAACCCAGGACTTTCTACTGACCCTGCACATGATCTACTACGCATCTTGCCTCAACTCAGAAGACTAGAGCTAACTGAAAAACTGAGGAGGGCCGTTTAAGACTCAGCTTTCAGAAAGAGTTTCTCCATGAAAATCTGAGGTATATAGAAGCACAGGTAGTAATTTAGGAGTAATTTTCTCAATGAAATATTGTATTTGGACCAGTTCTTAATTGATAGTTTCTCAGGGGTTCTCACCCTTTTTAGGGGGTCACAGACCCCTCTGTCAGCCTCCGTAAGCCTATGACCTCTTCTCAGAGAATGTTTTGTTATCCACATTCATAAGTGAAGAAAGTACTAAATTTCAGTTGGAAGTCAGTAAGGACAAAGACGTATTTTTTCCCAATCTAAGTTCACAGACTTCCTGAAATGTATCCACAGATCCTTTGGGAGACTGTAGATACCAGGTTAAGAACCCCTGCTCTCTATTAATCAAAGCCCTAGGGCCTTTTAGGTGATCACTGTGGTATTGCAGAAACTAGAAAAGGGCAAACTATAAAACAAAAAGCCTGATTGTGGACTTTTCTGTCAGTCTGGAAAGTAATTTGAGGTATGAGCTAAAAACAAAATAAAACAAAACAAACAGACAAAAACCACAGCCCCAACAACATTATTTCTCTTTCATTAAACCCTGTGGCATCATTCAGCAAATTTCCAATTTCACATTCTGTTTTTCAGCTGAACCAATTGGGTTGGGGTGCACATATTTCTCCTAATTTCTCCCCCCATACACTTATTACTGTTCTTTCTTCTTATTACCAGCCTACATGTCCCAGGGGCAAAGGGGGCAATCAAATACCTATTATTTTCCACCGGTCAATTTTTTCCATAAATCCAAAGGCCACATATGATGCATCTTAACATCAAAAATGTTTGCTGGATAACAACAACAAAAGAAAACTAAAGAAATCCACACTTCAGGAATTCCTGCAATGTTTATGGGGAATTTTTAAAAATCAACCTCTTGTCTGCCAAGGGCAGTGACCAATTCTTTGTGCCCACTCCCTTCAGTAAGATCGGAAGTTGGGACAAATATCATCTCACATGATCTCTTTATCCTACAGAGTCTCGACCTGGGGATCTGTGGACTTGGGTTTTTTGCTATATTTTGATAAATGTATTTCCAACACAATTGGTTTCCTGAGCAATCCTGGGTATTTTATTTTATGTCTTTAAAACCCTGAGAATCAGTAGGCTTTACTAGACTGCCAAAGAGCTCCATGGCACCAAAAAAGCTTAGGAATCACTAATGTGTTGCTCTCCCCAGGCAGAAAGTGAACCCACAAGGTCAACCTTACTTTTTGCCTTCTCGCTTTTCCGGGAGGGCCGCCATCGCAGCCGCGTGCGGTGCTCATCCAGGTAAAAGAGCCGTACCAGGCCTTTGCTTCCACTCTTCAGTTTGATCATCTGGGTCCCAGACTGCATTACACTCATGCATCTTTCAACTGTAAAGGAGATGAGCATATGTTTAACCCCTGCTCAACAAAGGCATGTGACGCCTACTAGACATCTCAAGGTCAGACAAAATGTCAGATTGGCAACCAAAGGCTCCAAGAAGTGAAAGACAACTGGTTCAGGCACACAACAGCTAGTAGGAATCTTGATGTCACCACACACTGGACTGGCAACCAAAGACAACTGGGAACTGTGGAAACTGCGCTGCTAAAGGAAATGTGTCATCTGGCACCCAGTCAGGTCATGCAAGCTAACTCAAGCTTTAAGGAAAGTAAACCCATCACGACGATGCTTTCCCAAAGCTCTCCTTTGTTCTAAGTAACAACATCATGCTTTCTGTTAGGAGACTCATGTTGACTTGCATTTGTCATTTCGATTTATATTCATCACAAAGAAGCTCTGCCAAAGTTTTCTTAATTTTAAAACAGCAAGCTTCAAAAGGTGTCTTATTTTAATGCTTCTAAAATTTCGTTTCACAGCCATGATTGAAAGTCTTACAAATTAAAATAGAACATTGGTTGCTAGATCAAACTAAGCTTGAATTTTTTTTTCTTCTGTGGAAGTTGTTTATTACTCAAAAAACCAGTAATACCAAAGTCAAAGTTATTTAATGTCACAGAACAGTCTCTGTTTTGAGATGGATCATGCAAAGGCATGTTTAAGATGGCCTTCCATTTACACCATATACATCTTGAATATATATATAGTGATATGAATATTAGAATGTAAGTCCCTTGGGGGAAGGGAGTTTTTTGTCTTTCTTTTGTAATTCTAATGATTAGCACAGTAACTGGCACATAGGAATTGATTAATAAATGCTTGCTGACTGTGTGAGTTTCTAAAATTAATAAGACTTCTAAAAATACTTTGTTTTGAATCACAGAGAATAAACCATTTTTAAATTAACAATTTTAATTTGCAGTGTTTGCGCGTGGAATTGAAAAGAATAAGGCATATTGGATAGGAGACTGGACTAGAAATGAAATGACCTATTACCTAATTTGGTTGGTTTGTTTGTTTTTTCAGTTTTGAATTCTCTCCCTCCTACCTTTCCCTCCCCCCATTGAGCACTCAAGAAATATGATACCCATTATACACATGAAATCACACAAACCATATTTCCACATTGGGAAGGTCTAGACTTAACTCGATTGGATAGGGCTTGGTGCAAATGAGACCAAGGTCATAGGGCAGATTTCTCTACAGGTCAGCCATCAGCTTAGATTGCCTTTGTACCCTTGATTAGAAGAAGCATCGGGAGAGAGAAAGTGTACAGGAACTATAGAATGTTAGAGCTTGGAAGGGTCTTTGAGATCATCTATCTCCTTATCACACAAAGGAGTATGCATAGATTAGAACTAATCCATCACTATATCCTCATCTCTTAACACAGTGCCCAGCACATAGTAGGTGCTTAATAAATGTTTATTGATTGACTCTTAAAAATTAATTCATAGTTTCCACTAGGCAACCCAGGAAGCAAGCATGGTTATTGAGCATTTACCATTCAATTCAACAAGCATTTTATTGAATGCTACTATGTGCCTAAAACTATACTGGCAGCTGGGGCTGCAAATACAAAAATAAAATACTCCCTGCTCTCAAAGAGCTTACATTCTACTAGAGACAATGGTCTACCATGTGCAAGGTCCTCTGAAAGATAGTGAGAGATGTACAAAGAAATAGAAGACAAGAGTTTCTACTCTCAAGGATGCTAGTACTGTGCTAAGGACTGAATATTAAATATTAGATTTAGGGGTGGAAAGAACCCAAGAGATCACTTATAGTTCAACCCCTACACATACCAATGTGTTAAATACAGAAAAATGAGGCCTTAGGAAGTCAAGGGACTTGCCCAGGGTGACCCAGGTAGTAAGTAGGAGGGCCAGGATTTGAACCAACATCCTCCAATTCAAGGCAGCTGATGGCACAGTAATAGAGTCCTCGAACTGGCATCAGGAAGATCTGAGTTCAAATTTATCCTCAGATACTCACTAGCTGTGTGACATTGGGCAAGTCACTTTACATTCTTCAGCCTCAGTTTCCTTACATATAAAATGGGGATAGTAAAAGCACCTACTTTGCAGGGTTGCTGTGAGGATCAAATGAAATGATATTTGTAAAAAAAAAAACCACTTAGCACAATTCCTGGCACACAGTAGGCACTACATAAATGTGTGTTCCCTTCTCTTCTTTTTCCTTCCCTCAAATTACAAGTTCAGTGTTTTTTTTTCCCACTACAGCCATGTTTCCTCTGTTTGGGCAGGAATGGTCAAAGATGGCTTCATGTTGGGAAGTAAACTTGAACTTGGCCCAAGGAATAAGCTTTTAGATAAGTGGAGAAGAATGGGAAGGGTATTCTAGGGGAAAGGTAACAGCACGAGCAAGGGAATGTGGTTGGAAAAGAACATGTCATGCTTTATGTTTAATAAATGCTTATTGAATTAGCTTAAGTAGAGCTGAGGGCTGGTGAAGAGGAGTCATGGGAAATAAGGCTGGACAAGTAAAGTAAAAGTCAGACTATAGAGGGTCTTGATTATCAGGGTGAGAAGCTTGACCTTCAGCCTGCAGGCAATGGGGAGCCATAGGAGGGTTCAGAGCAGGGGAGTGACATGATGAAAGCAATACTTTAGGAAGAATAATGGGGTCCTCCAGAAGAGCCCAGCTGGGATGCATCATACTGCAGGGGTGAACCTAGATTCTAGAAAGCTGTGTCAGCAATACATAAGTCTTACCAAGCAGTCACTAAGCATTTATTCAGTGCTTGTTCTGTGTCAGACACTGGGCTAAGGGCTAGATATACAAAGAGAGGCCCCAAAGACACGCACACAGTTCCTGCCCTCCAGGAGCATACATTGTGACAAGGAGGACAACATGTCAAGTACATATGAGATATATGCAGTACAGAGGGAAGGCAATCTAAAAGGGGATGGCACTAGTGGCCAGGGGGATCAGGAAAGATTTCCTACAGACGGAAGAAATAAAGGTGGAAAGACCTGAAGTTTCAGCAACAGACTGGACACACGCTGTCCAAGGGTAAGCCTACATTAGGAAAGGTTGGCCACCAGATGACAAACTTTCTTGACCATAAGAACCCAAGAGAAGCTAGAGAGTATTACGGGAAGAGGCTCAGACATGGAGTCAGGAGGGACCCAGGATCATATTCTGACTCCAATAATGACTACCTGTGTAACCATGGGCAGAACAGGAAACTTCATTTTCCTCATCTGGAAAATAGGGACAATATCAATAATGTCTGCTTTACTGAGTTATAATGAACCTCATATAAAATAACATAGCACTTTAGGGTTCACAAAGTCCTATGATAAGGTATCTCATTTTATCTTTATAGCAACCCCAAGTGTTACTATTATCAGCTAATATCATTATTTACAAGTTTAAAAACTGAGGTAGAAACAAGTTTAGTGATTTGCTCAGGGTCACACAGCTAGTAAGAATCTGAGACAAGATTCAGCCCCAGGTCCTCCTGAATCCAAGGTCACTGCTGTTACCCCCTGAATCATACATGCAAAGTGCTTTGTGAATGTTCAAACACTAAATAAATGTCAGTAATTTGTTATTACCTGCTAAGGCATGCAGGGATAACTGTTGGCATCGGTGGAGATAGTACCCATAGAGATGAAATGAGAACTAACCAGAGGATTACAGAAGTATACTGGCAATGATGCCTAGGTTAGATAAGCCAGAAGGAGGTACAAAGTGATGAGGGCTTGGACTCAGGTGGAAAAGTAAGCATAACCTATCAGGAAATCAACAAACATTTATAAAGTTCCATGTGCCAGGCACTGTGCTGGCGGCTGGCATGCAAAGATGAACAGTCTTTGCCCCCAAGCAAGTCTACAATCTATCAAGGAGATGATGTACACATATATGCATTTATATACATATTCACATATAAACATATATATGTATGTTATTTACTATATCAATGCAAAGTAATCACCAAGATATATGTACATTGTATTTCTACACACAGAATCTGGTTTCCCTTTTCTTTCAACCCTTCTACTAGAATGTAAGCTCCCTGAGGACAGGGACTATTTTGTTTTTGTCCTTGTATTCTCAATACCTTCAGGCCACGGTGCCTCTTTTTTTTTTTTTTAAATCCAGGACTGTGATTTCATCACTATAAGAAACTCTCAATGAAGAAATACTTTATAGCAATGCACATCAAGAAATCTGCAACATGTAGCCTTAGAGAGGGGCCTGGGAGTGCAGAGGAGCTGTCCAGGGTCCTGCAGTTAGTGTATGTCCAAGGCAGAGCGTGAAGCCAGGTGTTCCAGACTCCGAAGCCAGCTTTCTATCAGCTATGCCCTGCTGCCTTCCCCTCTGCACAGACTAGGAGTGGAATAAATGCTAGGTGAGTTTCCATTGCTTTTCCCCATATAAATCCTTACAACTGGTACCTCAACATTTTGTACAGGAAGACCTCAGAAAAAAATGTAACAGAAGTGACATTTCTTGAGAACTAACTAGGCAGAGAGGGAAACTAGGTGTCGTCATAGTGCACAGAGCACCAAGCCTGGAGGCAGGAAGATTCATCTTCCCAAGTTCAAATCTGGCCTCAGACACTTACTAGCTGTGTGATCCTGGGCAAGTCACTGAACTCTGTTGGCCTCAGTTTCCTCATCCGTAAAAGGAGCTAGAGAAAGAAATGGCAAATCACTCCCATACCTTTGCCAAGACCAATCTCAAATGGGGTCATGAAGAATCAGATACGACTAAAAATGACTGAAAAACTAGGCACAGAATCTGTACTTGATGCTGGGTCTTGCATCAGGGAGACCAAAGATGACCTGTCCATCTTTTGGTGATCTTTGAGTTTCCCCTTTCCCTCCCTGGAGAGAGAAACGTCTGAGAATCAGTTAGCATTTTCTACTAAGAGGAAGAAATGAGCAAAGTGGTATGCTTCTGTTATTGTTGAAACATAACTGACTCTTTGTAACCCTATTTGGTCTTTTCTTGGCAAAGATACTGGAGAAGTTTGCAATTTCCTTCTCCAGCTCATTTTACAGATGAGGAAACCAAGGCAAATAGGGTGAAGTGAGTTGCCCAAGGTCACACAGCTAGTGAGTATCTGAGTCCAGATTTGAACTCATGAAGATGAGTCTTCCTAACTCCAGGCCCAGCACTCTATCCACTGTGCCACCTAGCTACCATTAATTCACAAACCCATTAATTTATGACATTTAACTAAAACTAGCTTACTTTTTAAAGTGATTTCAATATTCTAAGTATCAATTTAAGTAAAATCCATGCATTTTACATAACTTAATCCAATACTTCCATGAGGGCATCAGGGATGTATATCCAGTGCACAGAGTATCCACTAACTCTGCTGATTAATCACATTGATTCTGCCACAGATGTTCATTGAGCCAATGCTCCAGCATAGTTTCATAATAGAAAAAACACTTAACAAGCCATTACAGTGGGCAAGCGTACAAAATTGCAATGTCTTTGGCACAGTTAAACACCAGATTGCTCAGCTAGGATTTATTGACTGCCTCTAAAACACATTAAAATGGTATTTATCTATAGCCAAATTGAATCACAGGGTTGAAGAGAATCTTGAGAAGCCAGTAAATCCGTCACTCATTTTCAAAAGGTCTCAACTGAATCTTACCTGGCCAACCATATGGGGGAAAAAACTTTCTGAAAAGTGGCACAAGTAAATTGGAATCACCTGCTTTTGTAGGTAATGAGTTCCCCATCACTAATGGGCTTCAAGCAGAGGTCTAATGACTATTTGCCAGGATTGCTATGGAGGAGACATCTATGCTTCAAGTGAAGACTTGAAGGAAATGGACTCTGAGATTGCTTCCTAATCTGAGAGTTTTTATTCTAAAACTGTCCCCTTCAGCTTCAACTTTCTTTGTGCACCAAGTAACATCCATTGTCAGAGGGAAAACTATTTTTGAGATCTCATCTAAATTCCTTATGTTACTCATCCATGTCTCCATGTTGGGTCTTCAGTGGAAATGAGGAAGACCCAGTTATCTTTCTCTTTCATTCTCCAAGGCCATTTCATCTTTCTTCTGAGGTTAGCCAACAGTTGAATTCCCACTGTGGACAGAGCAATCTTCTTAACTAGGCTCTACCCAGACTGTGCCAGAGTAATTCCAGATGTTCTTCACATCCCTCCTTGGTAGAACATTTTACGGCAAAATGTGAAGACAACAACTTCTCTCAGAAAGGATATGAACCCAGTTCATGCCACTGCTGAAAGGCAGATGAAAAGCAAAATCAGAATGCTCTTTAATTCCTCTATGATGGGACAGACATGAAATGAAAAAATATATATAGTAATGTTAATTTTCAAGATAACTAAGGTTGTCCAAATAAAAGATGCTTTCTTTTCATCACTTTCATATTTGCACTGCCCATACTGTGATTATAGAGGGAGTCTGATAGTGAATAAAGTTACAAGGCTCACAAACCAGGAAGATCTGAGTTCAAATTTCACCTCTGATACTTAGGAATTGTGTGATTCTGGACAGGTGCCTCAAGAAATCCTGTAAGGGTTCTATGTGAGAAAGGGGCCGAAATCTCAGCTGCTGGAAAAAGAGTTTCTACAGGGGAGTTCCTGATGCTTCTTCTTTCATGAATCCCCTTGTATATTATGCTTGGCCCTCATTTGTTGTTCAGTCATGTCTGACTCTTTGTGACCCCATTTGGGTTTTTCTTGGCAAAGATATGGAACAGTGTGCCATTTCCTTCTCCAGCTCACTTTATAGATGAGGAGACTGAGGCAAACAAGGTTAAGTGTCTTACCCAGAATCACACAGCTCGTAAGTGTCTGAGGTCAGATTTGAACTTAGGTTGTACTGACTCCAGACCCGGTGCTCTCATTACCAAGCACAAAGAAAAACTTCTCATAGACAGCCTGCAGTGGGTGACTATAAAGACAATGTTGTGTTCTCAGTCATGTCTGACTCTTCTTGATGCCATAAACCATAGCCCACAAACACGGTCTGTGGAGTTTTCTTGGCAGAGATATTGGAGTGGTTTGCCATTTCCTTCTCCGGTAGATTAAGGCAAGCAGAGGTTAAGTGACTTGTCCAGGGTCAACCGCTAATATACATCTGAGGACACATTTGAACTTGGGCCTTGCTGACTCCAGGCCCAGCACTGTATCCATTGATCTGCCTAGTTGTCTCCTACAAGAACATCCCTCGTATTATGTACAGATATAACTTCTCTGCCCTACTATTTACCAAAATGCTGCTCGGAAGGCAAAAATGGTTTATTAAAAATAACAGTTGCAAAATAATAGTAGCAGTTGACCATTGTCTACCACTTTAAGGTTTGTGAAGCGTGGTGCAAATACATCATCATGGTTTCCTCGTCACAAAAACCCCGCAAGGTGGTGTTATTCCCCCATTTTACAGATGGGGAGCCTGAGGCTCCGAGACATTAGGGTGACTTGCCCAGAGACACACAGCTAGCAAATGTCTGAGGCAGGATTTGAATTCAGGTCTTCCTCCTTCAAGCCCAGGGCTCTTTATCCCCTATGTCACCTGGTCTCATCATCTTTTTAGCACTGACCTTTCAGGGAATTAATGAATTTCTTTCTTGCTCCCCAGATTAGGCATACCAGCTGGGCTAATATGAGTCACAATAATCGGTTTGCCTCCTGAAAAGCATTTCATTTCTATGGAAGGGCTGAATAATTCCTGTGTCATGTCCTCTCAAGGAAGGGAGGTAGGGGGCTTCTCAAAGCTGCCATTGGCTACTTGCCAGCAGCTTCTAGCATCGGGCTCTGCCCGCAGGAAGTGCTCAGCAAACATCTAGATCTCTAAGGTCCTTCCAGCGCCACAGTGGTGAGCCTAGAATCCACCCAACAGCCCTTCAGCTGGCTCCTATGGCTAGCTGTGGGTCTGAAAATGACAAAAAAGCCCAGCTCTCCTGCTGTTGTTTTCAGGATCCCTTCATTTGGATCCTGTAAGACACTCCCTAAGAAGGACCTTTCAAAGAAAAAGAAACCTAACCCTTACCTGCAGAGTAGTTTAATGCCCTGATGGATTTGAAATTTTTCTGTGTGTTAAAAAATATTTAAAAATTAAGAGGCAGCACGGTATAATGGATAGAAGGCTGACCTCAGTTAAAGGAAGGCTTGAGTGCAAGTCCAGCCAGTGACGCACACTGAACACATGACTCAGGATAACTCACTTCACCTCTTATTAGTCCACGCCACTCTTCCAAAGAGAAGGCGTCAACCTACAGGGACAGTTCAGGTTCATGTGGAAGGATCTTATACTAATGAAATCACAAGGCCAAGAATACAATTGCAATTTTTTTAGGATCGTCTTTCTTAAAAAGTGATTCCTCTTCTTCTGTGCTGAACATGTTCAAACAGTAGGCTTGCATGTTCCTTTCACTTTTGTCAAATGATGTTTCTTCCTAGGTGAAGAGTAAATAATGGACATTAGTCCACTGACCTTCATGCATGTTTCCTGTAGGAAGGAAAAGATAGTGAAAAGGCAACATTTTGCTCTTTGGTCCACCCAAATGAAATAGAACATTTCCCGTTCTACTCTTTCTTTGCATAACATCTATGGCAGCTTATAAGCTTTCACAACCTGTTGACTCTATTAAAATTCATAGTATTTATTTGCAAAGTCAATTTTGTACAGGTATAGCTATGTGTTTATTTGATCCATATTAATTACATATTACTATAATTTCATTGATTTGTTATATGTAGATGGTTCAGTGCATGGAGTGGTGGCCTTAAGATAAATCCTGCTTCAAGCACTTCATAGCAAGTCACTTAGCCTCTTTCTACTTCAGTTTCATCCTCTGCAAAACAGAGATAATAATATCATCTATCTCACATGGCTGTTCTGAGAATCAAACTGATAACACTTAAAGTACTTTGCAAACTTTAAAGTGCTCTATATATGCTATCATCATCATCATTATTGATTGTTTTAGAAATAGTTTAGGGGCAGGTAGGAGGCACCGTGTGTAGAGCACCGGCCCTGGAGTTAGAAGGACCTGAGCTCAAATCCAGCCTCAGACACATAACATTTACTAGCTGTGTGACTGGGCAAGTCACTTACCCCCAATTGCCTCACAAAAAAAAAAAATAATAATTTAGCATTATTAGTCATTAAATGTAAATATATTATAACCATTAAAGATGTTGATATAATTTGGGGCAGCTAGGTGGCAAAGTGGATAGAGCACCAGGCCTGCAGTCAGGAAGAGCCAAGTTCAAATCTGGCCTTAGATACTTAGTAGATGTGTGGCCCTGGACAAGTCACCTGTATGCCTCAGTTTCCTCATCTATAAAATGAGCTGGAGAAGTAACTGGCAAACCACTCTGGTATTTTTGCCAAGAAAACCCCAAATGAGGTCACAAAGGGTCAGACATGATTGAAAACAACTCAACAACAGCAACAATTTATATGATTGATCTGTATTGTGATGCTTTTGTGTGCCTGTTTGTGTCTAATGGTAGCCAGCTCTAGGATGCAGAGAGGGAAGAAAAAAAGGACAGAAAAAAGAAAAATGTTATTACATATAAATTATACATACATACATATATATATATATATATATATATACACACATTATTGGAATAGCAAATTGTGCATAATAGATTCATGTTTCATGTGCAATCATTTTTATTATACTATGTTATGGAAAATCTTGTTTTATTCCATAAATTAAAGATAAAATAATTTTAAACAATGCTTTTGAATTGGAAAATTGAATTTAGGAGTAGACTCAGAGAATAAAAATAAGGATATTTTAAGAATATTGAAAAGAGAAGACAAACATTTTGGAGATTTCAAGCTAATTTATAGTCAGGTCATGGCCAAGGAACCCACTCAGTATTCTGTGAATTAAGCACATTATTGGGTCACGCACAAATGCTAGCTACACTAACAGAAGATAACATCTTTTGACTAATTTATACTAATTAGGTACTAATATATTTATATAATTTGTATTTATTTCCTTTCTGAGGAAGAGAGTTGATTAAGATGAGTGAGGCTCTTGTGGACACTTTAAAGACCTCCAAGGTCAATATTAGCAGAGTAATCATGCAGATCCCAAAAATCCAACACAATCTAGGTCTGAATTAACAGAGACAGTAAGCTAAATGGCTAAATAGCTATAGAGTGCTGGCTCAGGAATCAGGAAGACCTGAGTTCAAATCCAACCTCAGATACTTGCCAGCTATGTGTCCTTGGACAAATCACTTAACCTTTGTTTGCTTCAGTTTCCTCACCTGTAAAATGGGAAAAATAACAGCAGCTGATTCCCAGCGTTGTAGTGAAGATTGAGATAATATTTGTAAAGAGCCTAGCACAGTATCTGGCACATAGCAGGCTCTTTAGAAACACTACTACTACTACTACTACTATTATTATTATTATTATTAAAGTAGGCAATATTTGGAAGATGCTTTGGAAACCTCAAAGCACTGTATAAATGGCAGCTATTTTTATTAAACGCCAGCTATCCTAAATGAAGGAGATGGGAGTCTTTTGTTGTTGTTGTTGTTGTTGTTAGGCAACTGGGGTCAAGTGACAGGATGGGAGCCTTGCACTAAGCTTTGGTCAGATGGGTTTTGGACTATTATGTCCAGTTCTGAACTTGACGCTTTAGAAAAGACAATGCCATGTGACCAGTAGAGTGAAGGGCCTGGAATCCAAGCCATAGCACTGGCTGAACTGAGAAAGCTGACCCGGAGAGAACCTGGGAGAAGCATGTGCTGAAGATGGCGGCATTTGTCCACAAATGATTTTAGCCCACAATGGGAAGCAGCAGGCTGAGTCAGAGAGGCTTAGTGTCTGAGAAAAAGGAAGTGATCATTCAACAGTACCACGTCCTGGTACAGGCTGCCACGAGGAGCTCTTCAAAAGAAGAGCAGACATTAGGAAGCCTCTGCTATTTCCTTTGTATTTGGAACCAGGTCTAGATACAATGTAAACACTCAAATTGAGCATTAAAGGGAGGCTTTTTGTGGTAGTTGCAAAGAACTGGAAACAAACAAACAAAAAGTTGTCAATGTTGTTATTGTTGTTCAGTCATTTCAGACATATCTGATTCCTCGTGACCCATCTGAGCACACTGGAGTACTAGGGGGGCTTACCATTCCAGCTCATTTTATGAATGAGGAAAGTGAATTAAGGTTAAGTGACTTGCCCAGGGTCACACAGCTAATAAGTGTCTGCAGCAAATTTGAACTCAGGTCTTCTTGACTCCAGGCCCGGTAAGCCCCCTATCTGCTGGCCAATTAGATAATGGTTAAATAAATTGAGGTATATGAATATAATGGAATATTATTGGGCATGGGGCAGCTAGGTGGCACAGTGGATAGAGCTCCAGCCTTGGAGTCAGGAGGATGTGAGTTCAAATCCAGCCTCAGACATTTGGCACTTACTAGCTGTGTGACCCCGGGACAAGTCATTTAACCCTGATTGCCACACCAAAATACACACACACACACACATACACATATTATTGGGCTGCAAGAAACAACAGTATGAAGAATTCAGAGGAGCATGGGAAGATTTATATAATGATACAAAGCGAAATAAGCAGGACCAGGAAAACAAAAAATGTATAAAATATTAATGGAAATTGAAACTAAGTGCTGTAAAATGATAATGACCAAACTGGGCCCCAAAGAAGAGATATGAGAAGTCGCCTGCCTCTCATCTTCGCAGAGGAGGGGCACCAGGGGTATATAATACTGCACATAAAGTTAGATTTAGTTAATGTGTTGGTTGTTTTAGTGAATAGCTTTCTTCCCCTCCCCCCACTCCCCTCCCCCCCACACCTTTTTGTCTTCTTTGGTACCAGAGATAGCTCATTGGGGGAATGGGGTGGGGAATAGGAATATTTTGGTAAATATAGGTGATGTAAAAATAAAAAGTATCAATAAATGTTTAAAGGACTGCCTATAGGAACAGCTTGGAACAGACCTTAACTCACCCTGGCCTGATCCCTCCATTTTATCAACTGACTTCTTAAGAAGACTGATGCTGCTTCTTTTGAAAAACAAAGCCAAACCAGGCTTGAAATGAAGCGAAGCAGGTTTGCGCTTTAGAATTTATTTGGGCTCCTCTAAATGAAACGAATACAAAATCAGCTGCCAAGTCCCTAGAAAGAGCAGAGACAGCGCACGCTCAAGCCAAGAGCTACAGAACAGAAAAGTGATTTCTTTTACCCGTTTCCTCTACAGCCACAAGGAATAAAGCCCCTCCCTGCTCTGTGCATCTTCTCCAAATGCCAACACTCCTCCGAGGCAGAGCTTCCAGAGGGCATGAATGGTTTCAAGAGACCACCCACTGAGCCAGCCACAGTTTCAATGACTGCATGTTGGAAACACAGGCATAACAGTTAAAAAAGCAGTCTGTTGGGCTTCTCAGGCAGGGGGTTTTATAAAGAAACCATCTATCTTCAGGAACTTAAAAATAGAACGCCAGGAAGCAAAGAAAAGAAGCCCCCCCACGGGAGACCTCCTCTGGCTGATCTTCCTTCAACCACATTCATCCGGCGCCAGCTACCTGCACTATCTTCCTAACCTTGTTTGACTGTAAATTCAACTCTCCACGGTTACCAGTGGGGAACTGTGTGCTCACCAAAGTCCCCTTTGTATTACTTTGATTGGCATTGCTAACATAAAACACTACGCAGTATGCAAATGCACCTTAGTACACTGACAGCAGTAACATATTTATATAACACTTTACGTATGTAACAGGTGCGTATTACACCAAGTTAGGGGCAGCTACGTGGTACGATGAATACAGTGCTAGGCCACAGTCAGAAAGACTCATTTTTCTGGATCCAAAGCTGGCCTCAAACACTTACTGGCTATGTGACCCTGAACAAGTCACTTAACCCCATTTGCCTCAGTTTCCTCATCTGTAAAATGAGCTGGAGAAGGAAATTACAAACCACTCTGGTATCATTGCCAAGAAAACCCCAAAAGGGGTCACAAAGAGTTGAACACAACTGAAAAACAAGTGAACAGCAATACCCTCGTCACCTCATTTGATCTTCACAGCAACTTGGTGAGGTAGATACTAGGAATATTATTAATTGTTTCCCTGTTACAGACCTACAAGCTGAGCCTCACAGACATGATGCGAGCACCGTGGCCATGGGGCTAGTACGTGTCATGGGCAGGCTTTGAAATCAGTTCTCCACTACCTCCAACTCCAATCCTCTCTCTACTATATCAAATGAGATAATATTTGTAAAGTGCACGGCACATAGCAGGCACTTAATAAGTGCACGGTCCCTTCCCCACTACGGTACCATACTGCCTTTTCTATACTATTCCATTCAATCAAGCACAGTGCTGGGTGTGCTGGAGATGTAAGACAAAAACAGAAAGTCTCTGTCACACCTTCTAAGGCAGCTAGGTGGCGCAGTGGATAGAGCTCCGGCCTTGGAGTCAGGAGGACCTAAGTTCAAGTCTGGACTCAGACACTTGACACTAACTGTGTGACCCTGGGCAAGTCACTTAACCCCAATCGCCTCACCAAAAAGCAAAAGAGAAACAAACAAACAAAAAAACATTCTCCAGGTAAGTAAATACAAAACATTCAAAGTCATTTAGAGAGCTAGAGTAGTACTACATGCACATGGTTGAGTCTTGCCAAGGCAACGAAATTGACAACACTGCTAATGTGAGAGTACAGATATAGGGTTATACCAATCAAATTACTTTACACAGCTAGTCACAATAGCAACCAAATTCGTTTAAATGAAGAAAAGAGCCAGAATATTAAAAGAAATAATTTTTATGGAGAGGTATGAAGGAAGAAAAGCATTTCAAGATCTTAAATTATATTATAAAGTAGCAATCATAAACTATTGCTACTGGTTAAAAAAGGGAAAAGTAGATCAGTGGGACTAGACAAAGAAGAATCAGCAATCACTGATCAACGTCCCAAGAGTTTGAGAAAGCCCAAAACAGAAGTTACTTAGTAAGACTACTCTATTTGATAAGAATTTCTAGGACAATTGGAAATAAGTCTGGCAGAAAAAAGGACTGGACAAACATGTAACATTTTTTACAATAAGCCAAATCTCACAGAAATTTTTATCCAGCTGCACATGGCCTTCAGTCCAATACTCCACAGTCAGCTACTGGAGCGTTATTAACACCTTCAGGACAACCTTCAGCAACTCACAGTCAGTTTAACCAACAAAATTTGAACAGCACTGTACCACCTTCCCCTTCTCCCCCTTCTCCTCCCTCTTCATCCTCTTAACATCAAAATCAGTAGCCCTCTGCAAACTTTCAGAGTTGTGATCAGTTAAAGGTCAGCCTTTCCCAACAAACTGTGTTCCCATCGGGTCCCAACCAAGCACGTCCTGTTACCACAAGTCAACAACCATTGCCAGGATGCTGCGTGACTTGAGGGCATTTTTTGCCATCTCAGAACTCTACCATTCACCATCAGGCTTCAGCAGCTCTGCCCCCTCCACCAACAGCACCTGCTCCAGGAGCACATCTTGTACAACAGCCAAGTTCCCCTCGGTAGCACTGCGTAGCACATGCAGGAGGGCCTGTTTGTGCGGCATGCCTTGGTTCACACATTCATCCTCAAACTGCTGGGTATCATTTGCCACCCCCCCTTCTCCACAAGCCCCTGTACCTCGTCACTGCCCCCCCCATCCCACCCCGGGACACCCAGGTTTGCAAGCACAACACCAGCATGTACTAAATGCAGCTTCCCCACCCCCACCCCCACATCCGCCTCCCAGTGTTTTGGCCTTTGGGCACCAGGCCTCATTGGCTCAAGCCTTACCTCACTCCCCTCATCATCAAGGACTTCCACTTTTTACTTCAAGTTATCATCCAGCTGTACCATCACATCCTTCACAAGACACACATCATATACCCCTGGGACCCGGACCCCACCACCAGCCTACTGGAACAGGGCCACACTTCTATTACCAGTCCAAGGTCCTTATCTCCAGTAATAAGGACCAGACAGTATTCCAACACCTACAGCTTCAGGGTTCTGTCCACATCCTGGCTCTGTAACTGTCATGTGGGGTTCAAGGAACCTCAGCAGGCATCGCCAATGCCTGCACTTCACAGAACGCAGGTGCCGCCAATGTTTCAGAACAATTACCGTGGTTCAGCACGGCATTAACAAGGACTCCTAAAACATTTTTAAATGTTCTGTAAGATAAACTATATATTTCCTATGAAACCATACATGGTACTTTTTAAAGCTTGTACATGAAACTTTGTATGAAAGCAAACACCAGCGTTCTTTCACTGTATTTTTTCCGATTTTTGCTTTTCAAAAATCCTGTGCTGCTAAACCAGTATTAGGTATCTTTATTTTGTAAGTGAACACTGCAGCGGTTCTTCTGGCAGTAGATTTGATGCACAATCTTGAATTTTATTGTCACAGTTAAATTCACTTAGTGAATGTTCTCTGTATTATTTTTTATACATACATAATAAGTATACAGCCAAGCAACGGTAGTAACAGGTTCCCCAGACCCCCCCCCATTCTGTCAATAGTTCTGTGTGTGCATCTAGACCAAAAATGCAATACAGATTTTTAATAGTTTCGTGTGGACTTGGCTCTTTTGTTTCATTGGTTATTTGCAGAAAAAAAATGTGATTTAACATATAGATGGTTTCTAATGTCTTCTGACAAGTTCTGTAAATACTGTATTTCTTTTGTGTGTAAGGCTGCTTACAGCTTCTCATTTGATATAGTATTGTATATGTAACAAGTCTCTTTTTGCAAAAATGTGTGATCTTTATGAAAGTAGTACAGTATATGACATTTAAGTGTTTTTTAAAATATACTGTCACATTACAGCACTAGTTGGGCACTTAAAATCACAATTATGTCAGTTTAAAAAAAATCAAAATGAGTACATGACCTGAATATTAAAGATCATATTTTTTAAAATAAAATTGAAGCAGTTCATATAGCTTTCATAGCTATGGGGAGGGGATGACTTCTTGACCAAACAAGGGATAAAGACGGTTATAAGAGACAAAATAGAAAACATTGATCAAAGGAACCTGAAAAGCTTTTGCACAAACAAAATAGAAGCATTGAGAAAAAGAAGTCAACTGAAGGGAAAAATCTTTGCATCACGTATCTTTGATAAAGGTTTGATGTCCAAGATATGCAGGCAACTAAAAAATGTGCAAAGTGTAAAGCCATTCCTCGATAAATAAGGGCAGAGGCACCAAAATTGGGGAACCAGATTAATAGTCATTGGGAAATGTTAAACAAAATAGATAAAAATACAAAACCCCATGAATAAAGTTAATTTGTGGTTTTCTAAGCCAATGCTTGACAGCCAGAGATAAGATTCTATTTGAGTCTGATAAGGGGCCAAAGCATGAACAAAGAGTTCTTAAAGGAAGAATTGCAAACTATAAACAATCATGGGAAAGGGCACTCCCAGCCACTGGTAGTAAGAGAAATTCAGATGAAAACTCTGAGCTTTCATCTCACACCCAACAAACCAGCAAAGGTGACAAAAGACTGGAATAGTGTTGGGGGGATTAAGGAAAGACAAGCACACTAATCATAGGTGGCAAAATGGCTAGAGTTGAACTTGAAGTCAGGAAGAGCTGAGATCAAATCCCCCCTCAGAAATTTTCTAACCTCCAGCTACCTCTCATTTTCCTCACCTGTAAAATGGGGGTAATAGCACCTATATCCCAGGGTTACTGTCAGGATAACTGAGACACTTGTAAAGTGCTTTGTAAAACTTAAAGGACTATATACATGCTAGCTATGATTCACTATTGTGAAGCTGTGGATTGATACAAGCATTCTGGAAAGAAATTTGGAATTGTGCAAATAAAGTGGCTAAAATGTCCACACTCTTTGACCTAGAGACCCACTGGTAGGCACCTAGGGGTCTGAGGAGGATATCGCCAATAAGATAGGCTCCAAATTTTATAGCAGCACTTTTTTATGGTAACAAAATGGAAACAAAGAAGCTGCCCATCAGTTTGGCAACAGCTAAGGAAATTGTGGTGTATGCCCGTAATGGAATATTACTGGTGTATAATGACAGACATGATGAGTTTAGAGATGCATTGAAAGACTGCCACAAAGTGATGCAGAAAGAAGTGAGCAAAGCCAGGAAAATGATACATTTTGCTGTTATTGTTCAGTCATTTTCAGTCATGCCTCACTTTTCATGACCTCATGTGCTCCATTGTGGGCCATCCGTAGTTTGAGATGCCTATGGGATATTCAGGTGAAGATGGTCAATAGATGATGGAGGACCAGAGGTCAAGAAAGAGGTGAGGTGCTGTATATAAAGTAATGGTAATCACCCATTGCTTACCATAATGAAACTCACGGGAGCTGATGAGAGAGAGAGAGAGAGAGAGAGAGAGAGAGAGAGAGAGAGAGAGAGAGAGAGAGAGAGAGAGAGAGAGAGAGAGAGAGAGAGAGAGAGAGAGAGAGAGAGAGAGAGAGAGAGAGAGAGAGAAATTGGCCCAGGACACAGTACTACACACTTTAAATCAGAAAAACCAGGACATCAATATGCAAGGGAAATGAAGAAAGCAAAGAAGAGTTTAGAGGCAGCTAGGCGGTGCAGTGGATAGAGAGCCAGGCCTGGGGTCAGGAAGACTCATCTTTTAGAATTCAAATCCAGTCTCAGTTACTTACTAGCTGTGTGACCCTGGGCAAGTCACTTCACCTTAAGTGCCTAAGTTTCCTCATCTGTAAAATGAGCTGAAGAAGGAAATGGCAAACTGCTAGAGTATCTTAGTCAAGAAAACCCCAAATGGGGTCACAAAGAGTCAGGAAAGACTGAACAACAACAACATAGAGGAGTCACATAAAGGATGCTATGAAAGCCGTGTGTTTGGGGCCTTTCTGGTCAAAAGAAATATATGTTCTACAGGAAAGTTGATACCAAGAGGTTTTCAAATAGCTCTGAATCAAAATGAGCCCCCGCTCCTAAAATCCACCTTAAGCAGCAAAGCATCACATATAAATCCCAGCCTCTAGCCAGAGCAAACAGCTGAGAACTAGAGAAAGGGAAAATCCACATTGAATCAACAATATGTTAGAATCGGCCAGTCAGGCTCCTAGAAGGAATAGAGTAATATCCAGTCCCACACTCCCAACTCTTCACCCTCCCCCAGCTTCCAAGTCTCCCTTATCTGATTACTTCACAAATTTAGTTGATTCTCCTCCCCTGATTGGTGGGTGATGTCCATAAAGAATCATCTTTTCAACAGGACTACTGAGAAGCATGAAGGAGTTGATGGTTAACTGAAGGGACAAGAAAGGAAAAAAGGCAAAGAGGAGAGAGGGAAGCATGAGAAGGATGAGAGATGGCAGTAGTACACAGACAGTAGGGATCAGAGGCCCAGGCAGCAAAGCAGCAGGCACTCAGACAGGAGGAAAGAGCCAGAAGTAAAAAGGTGGAAAACAGTAGCTCAGCTGGACCAAAGAGGGGGACCAGAGCCACCAGTTCCATGAGATCCTTGAAAGTCCAGTCATGAGAAGGGAACAGTAATGTCCAACATCCATGTGGCCGTAAGAGTTTTACAGAGTGCTTTCTTGCACATCATCTCATTTCTTGTGAGCTTGGCAGGACAGGGACTATTTTTCCTAATTTGTGAAACATAGGAGAATGAGGTTCAGACTGGTTTACAGAGTTGCTCAAGGTGAGACAGCCATTAAGTGGCAAAGACAAGAGTGCTATCCAGGTCTGGGGTACCAGCGAAATGGTCTTCATTCCTCTACCACCTTCTTTTCATCCATTCTTTGTGTAGTTGAAAAGATGAAAGAAAGGAGACATGAGATTACTATCATGTATAGCTCAGTACTGCCCAAAGATACAGTCAGGGTTCTTAACCTGGGGTCTACAGCCCCTAAGGGGTGTCTGGATAGATTCAGGAGGATGGTAAACTTAGATGGGGGCAGGAATTACATCTTCATTTTCACTGACTTTTGTTTCCTTTATAATCCTATGTAGTTTATCTTATGCATTTAAAAACATCATTCTGACTATTGTCCTATAAGAATGATGAGCAGGCAGATTTCAGAAAAACCTGAAAAGGCTTACTGATGCAAAGTGAAGTGAGCAAAACCAGGAGAACATTGTACACAGTAACAGCAACATTGTAAGGATGATAGACTGTGAATGACTTAGCTGTTCCCAGCAAGACAATACCGAAAGACTCATGATGAAAAATGCTATCCATCTCCAGAGAAAGAACTAATGGAATCTGAATGCAGACCAAAGTATACCATATTCACTTTATTTTTTTTTTGTCTTTTTTTCCTTCTGGTCTGTTTCTTCTTTCACAACATGACTAATATGGAAATATGTTTTGCATGATTGCACATACATAACCTATATCAAATTACTTACCAATTTAGGGAATTGGGAGGGGAAGGAGGGAGAAACTTTGGACCTTGAAGTTTTTAAATGAATGTTAAAAATTGTTTATACATGTAATTGGAAAAAATAAAATACAATTTAAAATATTATGCTGAGAAGAGGTCCATGAGCTTCACCAGACTGGCCAGAGGGGTCCAGGATATAGAAGAAGTAAAGAACCCCTGGTTTAAGGTTGACTTCCAAAGAGTCTTCTTCTGTGTACCTATTTCTTGACATGTTTTCCCCAGTAGAATTTAACTACTTGAGGGCAAGGAGCATTTTTTTTTTGCCTTTCTTTGTATCCCCAGCCCTTTGCATAGTCACTGGCACATATCAAGTCCTTAATAAATGTTTTCTGATTGAATTGTATATGTAGGGAAATTGCTTTGTGTAACTCTAAATTATTACAGTGTTTTACCATTAACAACAATAATAATAGCTGATAATTATTAAGTTCCCATTACCTCATTTAAGCCCCATAAAACCCTATATACTAAGTATTTCAAGTATCATTGTCTCCATTTTGCAATTGAATAAAATGAAATTCAGCAAGATTGCGACTTGCCCATGGTCATGCAGGCAGGATACAAACCCAGGCCTTTCTGACCCCAAATCCAGTACTCTCTCCAATATGTAATGTTGTCTTTTGAAACTATCCAAGTGTGGGGCCACAGGGCAGTAGACAGAGAATGGCACTTGGAAGGATCCAAATCCTGTCTCTGACACTTGCCAGCTCTATAACTTGGACAAGTCATTGAATGTCCCTCAGTCTCCATTTCTGCATCTATAAAAATGGGAATGATAAAACCCAGAACACCTATTTTCTAGGATTGTTCTAAGGCTCACAAAGAAAGAATAGACATAAAACAAAGTACAGGCCATCTCTACATAGAGAAGCTAAGCTAAAGCAGTGAACACAAAGGACCCCATATAATAGTTTACACTCCAAAAGCCCCAAAGAGCCAGATGCATTCTAAAAAGTCATCCTATGATATAGATTTTGACCTTCCTCTGGGAAATGACAAAAGACAAAAGTAGAAGAAAGTTTTGCCAACCCTGAGAGAAAAATGGACATTTTCACTGGACTCACAAAGAGTGAGCACAGAAAAATGTTCATGGATCATTACAATATTAGTTCTTGTAACCTCTCAAATACCAGTGGTCAGAAGGGGCAGTATTTGGAATTCGTGGTAGAGTCTGACATTTGTGGAATGGGCTGCCTAGAGAAAACAATAGGTCCCCCCTCACTGCAAAGGTTGGATGGCTGTCCACTTGTCAGGGATGTAACAGAAGGGATGCTTGTTCCTGCACACAATGGAATGGATGGCCTCTGGGGTTCCCTCCCACTCAGATTTGGAGTCACATAATGCCATGGAATAAATGGCTGTGTTGGATGCAGCCACCAAAATCTGAGCACTTAGACTGAGTTCTAGATAGCTACTTCTCAACCAGAATTAATCATCCCTAACAATGGTCTAGCACTCATTGAAAAGGGATTGTTTTGTTCCTGTCTGGCCGCAGTGCCTGGCATATTGTAGACACTTAATAAAGGCCAGTTGATTGATTAATTTACTGTAGACAAAGGGCTAGCTAATGCAAAGATAGACACTTATTTTTTCTTGATGAGTTCTCACCTTTTTGAAGTTTGCACAAAAGATCACTTCAGCAGTCCAGGTTTACCTAAGAACAGCAAAGCTGGTCTACTCACACGGAGAAGGAAGAGTAAGCAGAAGAATATATTTTACCATCTTCCTGCCCACCTATCTTCCATTAATACCTCTGATTCAACCAGGGTGTTACTTAAAATGTGAAATGTTATTCAGGGAGAGATTTCATGAAAAATGGCACTTTGAGAGAACCTTTCCTCTGACATTGGCATTCTATGTGCAGTTTTAATGTTGCTTATGCCCGGAATACTGGAAAAAGTCAAATGTCAAGAACAGCAAGGAGAAAAGTAGAAGCTGGCATCCTGTTGGCAGATACGCTCGCTTCTGATAATAATATCAAAGCACTTCCAGACTTTGGAGTATACAACCTCCTCTAAAGCAAGGAGTGTTTCAGGGTAGAGGGCAGTATAGAAAACAACTCGGTAAATGGCTGCTTCCATCTTTGATTTGCTAATTAATTTCACACAAAGACAGCCATGTTACACTGCCCAGGTGGTCACACAAAGGCACATGCTTCACTGCTCCTTTATAAGAAAGGGACAAATGAGCAAAAAGCAAGCCCATATCAAGGGCTCTCTCACGCAAGCCAGTTTAAGGTCATTGCTGAGGTCAGTGCCCATTCAGCCCTCCATGCCACTCCAGTTCCACATGCATTTAGGGCTACAGACAGATCTTCAGAACATCACAATCACAGATGCTCATAATGGTGACCCTGAGGGGTCAACACAATAATGTCCAATGTGCTCTGTTTAATAAGGCAGTGAAGTGTAGAGCACATTTTAGAAATCTTTCTATTTAAAAACAGTAAAAAATAAAAACGTGGATGCTTACAGGATCAACCTTCAATTTTCAGTGTAGGAAGAGGGGCTAGGGATTGAACTCCCAGGACAACTTATTTTCTGAGGTTTCTGGAGAGCAAGAGTTTTATTGTGAATCATACATGTTCTTTTCTTTTCTCTCTCTCTCTCTCTCTCTCTCTCTCTCTCTCTCTCTCTCTCTCTCTCTCTCTCTCTCTCTCTCTCCTCTCTCCCTCTCTCCCTCCCCCTCTCTCTCTCTCCCTCCCCCTCTCTCTCTCTCTCTCTCTGTCTCTCTCTCTCTCTCGGCACTTGGGGTTAAGTGACTTGCCCAGGATCACACAGCTAGTAAGTATCAAGTGTTTGGTCTGAGGCCGGATTTGAACTTAGGTACTCCTAACTCCAGGGCTAGTGCTCTACCCACTCTGCCACCTAGTGGCCCCCAAATCATACATGTTCTGAAGAAGGTCATCAAGGTCCATTCCATTCAATGATATAAACGAGATTGGCTTGACATTGGATATTCCAAACTAAAAACCGTAAACCCCTTGGATAGAGTCTGAGATGAGCCTCCCTGTTCTCAATTATACTATAGAGCATTACAGCAGTAGTACTCAAAGACCTCTGGGAGTCCCCAAGACCCTTTCAGAGGGTCCACAAGGCCAAAATTATTTTATACTAATACTAAGATTTTAATTTTTGATACAGTGCATATAGAAAGATAGAATCTTCATTAACAAGAGTTCTTTGTGGGTTCCTCAATAATTTTTAGGAAGGTAAAGGGGGTCATGAGGCCAAAAATATTTGAGATCCACTGCTACGGAAGGACTCCTTTGGGCAATGCTTCTTAACTTTTTGTGTCACGGACACCTTCTTAGAATGTGCTTAAATGCATAAAGTGAAATATGTAGGATTATAAAGGAAACTGTTATATGGATTGTTTTAAAAGGTCACATACCTCAGATTAAGAAACTCTGCTTTACAGTGACACTTCAATATTGTCTTTCAACAAAATAAAATTCATATAGTTTCCCCCAAGAATAAAGAAATGAACCAAAACTGCAACAGGTTAGAAGACTATTTTTAGGAAATATGTGAATGACAACTTTTGAAAGCTAAAGTTTATTTATCTGTACATTACAAATTGCAATTTTTATGAAAATGTTGATTTGCTGAATCAGAGCAATAACGCTAGGGAGCATGGTAGGCAGGAAGGTGCTAAAATATATTTAGATACTAATCATGCCTCCTCAGAGTGAGTACTGCAGTTACTGATCAAGGGGCTGGCTTTGCTGTACAAAGGGAAGCTCTAATACCCTCTAATGCAGGGCTTCTTGACTGAGAGCCCAGTATAACGGACAGTGCTAGGCTTCAGTAAATGCTGGTTTGAACGAAATCAGAAGGAAGGAATGAGCATTTTCAATTGTTGAGCTTGAAGATGAGAACCATTTCTTTTTTCCCTCCCTGCACCTCATGGATTCCCAGTACCTGAAGCACCAAACGTCTTGGTCGGACACAAGATAACTAAAGTACCTGGTGATCGATAATGCATTCACTAGGTGGTGGATGCACTGGGCAGCTTGAGTATTCCCTAGTGGGGAAGTTGTTACTTTCTTCAAAGTTTTTTTGCTCAGCAATTACTGGTTTAAAAAACAACAGCCTATAATTGATGTATCTGTCTTTCTCTGAGCGGGACAAGGGCAGCCTAAATAACGTCATTTAGCAGCATAAGTCAAGCCTAAAGCTTTTTTTGATATCTAGGTCCCCATCATTTAAAAGACCCTGAAAACATTTGTCCTATAAAAGGGAAAGTGAGCCTCCCCGAGAGACATAGAAATGTTTTGCTGAAGTTTTAGCTATGAATAATGCAAAAGCATCTGTTAGCATTCAGAAAAACAATTCTCATTGTTGGCCATTTAAATGTGCCCATCTCATGTCAAAGCAAAGTGACAGGGCAGATTCATTTTTTCAAGTGGTCACTCAATACAGCTATCTGATAATAATCAGAGTGGCAGTTTGTGACTATAGTCCCCACTACTTTCAAAATGTGCTTGGTCTGAGCCTCACAATTGAAGCCAATTGCTAACCTGTTTTGGCCAGCCTGATTGACTTAGCTGGGTTTCCTATCATTTCATAGTGGTGGGGACAAGGAGGGGCCATTTCAGCTGCAAGAAAAATCCAGATGTGGCTCAGTGGTCTCTATGCCAGGCAAAAAAAAATATTTTTAGCCTACCTGACAAGTACTGTTCCCCAGTGCTGAAAACACTGAGGTTGCCAGACAGTGAACACAGACCTGACAACCCTCAGACTTGGCTGTGGGGTGGGGCATTACAGATCACCAGGCTCCCTATTCCAACCACCACCAACCCACATACCTCTAGTCTGTTTCAACCAGACTCCGGCATGATTCCACCTTGTAACTCCCTGTTCGATTCCTCTTCCTAGCCCCCCATCAGCCCTGCTTTTAAGCAGCTGTTCTTTCAGGGGAGCCAATACCCAGCAGCTTGAACAGATCAGGGCTGAGGGTTTTAAAATGCATTTCTCCTTTCCCCCTTGCTTAGGATGCCCAACATTTGGTTTCTCCCATGTTGCATACAAATTGGCTCCTAGTCCATGACTGCAGGTGATGTACTTTTACAATGTGCATTTAAAAGTCAATTTTGCCAGTTTTTATTGATGAAAGTCAAAAATCTGAAGATAATGAGAGGGTGAGCAACAGGAACAAATTTAGGTGATGTAAGAGCGGAAAATGTCAATTTCTTTTTTAAAAATCTAAGAGTTTTTCCTCATTATTTTCTGATCCATCGGAGTACTTTATTAATTAGCAGAGCAGTGAACTAAAAAGAAAAAAAGTCTTCACATTATGGTTTTTTAATATGAATGATCTGAGTGATCAGATTAATAAAGTCATTCCCTTCAATTTTATTCAAGAAACATTTAAGTGCCTACTATGCTCCAGGCACTGGGGATGCAAAGGCAAAAAGAAAATAACTCCTACCCTTGAGCTTACATTCTACATTGGGTGGCAGTGGAGGCATGATAACACAACATATGCATCAAACAGTAGTTACCAAACCTATACAAAGAAATTCAGAGCCATCTCCAGAGTGCCAACAACTGGTAAGTTCTCCAGTAAGCAAAGGATCAATCTAAGGTGTGGAGGTGAGAACTGAATGCTTTTCTATACCTGAGGGAGCTGTTGTACAAAGCTACTGAGGCAGAATAGAGAAGGTCATGGTGGCACACAGTTTGTGGACTAGTTCAACTGGCATAAAAAGTAAGTAAAAGGGAGTGATATAAAATAAGATGGGTGCCAGATTATTGAAGACTTTAAGTGCCAGATTATTTATATTTTATACCAGAAGCAATAGGGAGCCATTAAAGACTTTTGAATGGGAAGGTAACATGATCAGATAGTCAGAATTATCCATTTGACAGCTATGTGGAAGAAGCATTTGAAAGAAGGAAGATGGAAGCAGAGAAACCAGTTAGGAGTCTATTTTAATAATCCAGGTAAAAGGTGACAAGGGTCAGAAAGAGGGTACTTAATTGTTGTGGACAGGGGCATTGAGGAAGAAGAAAGAATTAAAAATGGATTCCCAATGTTGTTGACCTGGGTGACTAGAATGGTGGTGCCCCAACGAGAAATAGGAAGTTTGGAGGAAGGATGAGTTTGAGGCAATTATGATGAGTTTCATTTTGGACAAGGATGATCATACTTGGAGTACCAGCTTCTCAGGGTCATTTGTTATGAGAATCAAAGAAGATAATGTCTGTAAAGTGCTTGAAAATATTAATTATATCTATATTTTCATAGAACATTATTAGCAGGTCCTATTATTAGTATTGCTACCATTACCAACACTAGCCTCTCCTGGAGGAGAGTAGGTACTGCAGGCTCAGAGAGCCAATGGTGACCACAGGCATCTAGGTTTCCTACTAGTCTGGTTCCTGCCTCTGGAAGAACAATCCTATTCCCAAGCATAGGAACTATTGAAGATACAAACTGAATAGGTCCCAATTCTATGGGAGGAGAGGGATGTTTTCCCTTCAAGGTGACATGGATGAAAACGGTGCTGTCTTTGGGAACAAACCAGTGACTTCTGGATAATTTTAACCAATAAACCCCCAGAAGAATCTCACTACTTTCCATGGTCCTTATGTACTTATCCTCTCCATTCTGTCTTATTTTCCCACCAAAAATCCTGCCCCTGGTTCTTGCTACTAGCAACAGAAGCTATGTAGAGTTCTGCAGTTCTGTAAGTATAAGAAAACTCAACAAAGTGGCTTTTATTCAAGGAAGCATCACCTACTGTGTTCCAGGCACTGTGTCTGGGAGTTGCAAAGCCAAAAATGAAATGGTCCCTGCCCTGGAAGTGGCCCTGGAGGTACAAATCAAAAGCTTTACCCAGAGTCCCTAGCAGCAGATGTTCAGGATTGCCAGCAGCTCTGTGAAAATCTAAAAAATAATAAATTGCATTCTCTACATAATTCCTATTGTACATTTCTGTTTAACACCTTAAAATGTCATGGTGGAAAGAGGATTAGTTCTGGTATCAGAGCATGTGGATGCAAATCTCACCTCTGACACTTACTACCTGTGTGGTCTTGTCAAGACAGCTAGTTTCTTCAGTTTCTTCCTCTTGTAAAATTAGGGTCTTGACCTTCTAGCTTTAAACTTATTATTTTATAAAGGACTCCACACTTTATTTTAATGAAGGCAGCATAGTACAGAGGAAAGAGTGCCAACTGTCATCAGATGCCATGGGTTCAAATATCGCTTCTGGTGTTTACTAGCTACCTCATATTGGGCAGATCATTTTACCTCTCTGAGCCTCAGTTTCCCCAACTGTAAAATGAGGAGGTTGGAGTAGGTAAACATTACAATCCCCTCTAGATCTATGATCCTATAATCCTAAGGTATCCTAAGCCCCATCCCAAAGGTTACAAACAAATCACAGGTCAGATCACTTCTCTGTCTGGGCTCAGAATACCAAAAACTGGGTGGAAATACATTGGCATTCATATGCTGTGGCTGTGCTTTCAGTCTGTCTAAAACACTGTCTTTATTCCAATCAGGAGAGTGTTCCCTTAGCAACCAAGCCACTCTGCCCTCCCAACTGATCGGCTTACTTACTTACCTTAACTAGACTTGCCACTCTCAGAGATGGGATTTTTTTTAACCTACTTTGGATCCTGAAACAGTACTCACTTTCTGTCTCATGTCTATCCCCTTTAAAGACATCTGAACAAACAAGTCTTTCAACAAAGTTAGAGGGTGGTGTCCCTTAAAGTATTCACCTTCAACATCATGTTTTGAAGATAGGCTTCAAACGTATAATCTATTAACAAAAAAAAAAGCTATTTGGAAAACTTAAGCCTATTTTATTATTGTCAATAATAACAGGTAGCATTAATATAGTGGGCGAAGGTTTGCAAAGCAGTTTACAAATATCATCTCACTTGATCCTTATAACAGTCCTGGGAGGTAGGTGCTGTAATTATCCCCACTTTGTACAGATGAGGACACTGAGGCAGACAGAGGTTAATTTACTTGCCAAGGATCACACAGCTATTAAATATCTAAGGCTGAATTTGAACTTGGGTTTTCTTGCTCCAGGTCCAACTCTCCCTAACCATCTAACTGCCTAAAGCCCATCGACAGGAGAAAAGCTAGCAAATTATAGTGTGTGACTGTAACGGAATGTTATTGGACCATAAGAAATGACAAAGATGAAGAATTTATAGAAGCATGGGAAGACAGCGCAAGTTGGATGACAACATGTACAATGAGTACAATATTGTCAATTACTAAAAGTGTGGGGACGGAGGGACAGAGGTGGGGGAAGCAGAGGAACAAAGGACCAGAGAGACCACAGAGTATAGTGGGAAAAGACCAGACTTGGATTCAGATACGTCTTGGGTTTGAATCCTACCCTGGACACTTTCTAGCTCTGCGACCAACAAATCAATTAACCTCCTAGATCCTCACCTACTTCATCTGTGATATGGGGATGCTAGTACCTAGTTCGCAAGCAAAGGAAACTTGGAAAAAACAGTGGAACTCACATTAATTGTAATGACTAACCGAAGTCCCAGAGAAGAGAGGATGAAACATGTTCCCTTCTCTTAGCAGAGAAGTAGGAGGACTGTGAATATCCAATGTTGCATATGTTCTCAGATAGGACCGTTCTGTAAATCTATGTGGCAGAACTATTTTTCTTTGTTATACAAAGGGAATTTCAAATGTGCAGGGGGATATATTAGGAAATGACTGGCATTTAAAAAGGCATCAATAAAACTTTAAAATATATGTAATATATACAATATATGTACAAAATGTTAAGGATACAACTAATGCTTATTTATTTGTATGTGAATTCTCAATTTATCAACAAGAAAGGGCAGCTAGGTGGTGCAGTGGATACAGCACCGGCCCTGAAGCCAGGAGGACCCGAGTTGAAATCTGGTCTCAGACCAAACATTTGACACTTACTAGCTGTGTGACCCCGGGCAAGTCACTTAACCCCAATTGCCTTAAAAAAAAAAAAAAAGGATTTTCCAACTCCAGATAACTTCCTTGATGCCTCAGCCAATTCTTGGGTACTTCCACATTATTACAATACACCTCTGATGGTATTACTGGCCAGTAAGGATCACAAATATCCTGGGCTTCCCCCTGTTTCTCTAAACATTTTTTACTGAAGAACAACAGAGAATGATTGGGTATGAAGAACTGGACCTTTAAAGGGAACTGGTCCTCAACAGGTGACAGCTGCACCCACACTCTGCAATAAGAAATTGTTTATTTGTAATGAGGAAAGGGAGCTTGGTAAATCTGTGCTCCTCTATTATTCTATGACATTTGAGACAGTATGATTGGCTGGTTAGAGTTTGATACAAATGAGCTCAAGGTCATAGGTTCAATACCGACAAGAGCCCATTAGCTTTGAAAAGAACCCAAAGCCTTCTCTTTGCCCAGCCATCCTCAAGATGTACACCTCTTGTCCCAAGGTGAACCAGGCAGGAAACTGTAGCCAGACCAGCCCAGATAATCATCACTGAGAGGCCACTTAACCACTTGTTCCACCGATGGGCAGGCGACGGATCGTTCCTGTACAAGCAGCACAGTTCCTTATGGGAAATGAGGTTTCAGGATGAGCCAGGCACCCAAGCAGGGAAAGACCAGCACCAAAATACGTCAGTGTCATTGGGGTCTTCAAAGGGTTAATATTATCCAAATTCAGTCCAAATTCGAATTCTCTGCTGCTACAAAAAGAGCGTGTTTGGCTTTCCTTTGATTTTTGTTTTGAAATAGCCACACATCTTCACATAATTCATTCTGGGGGGGAGTGGGGGAGGCCACCATTTCACTGCATTAATTCAGGCAGATTTCTAGAGTTGAGCACCCAGCACCACTGCAACCATCAGAGGAGATAACAAGATCACTTCTTCCATAATTAAGAGCACAAATCACAAAAGCTCCTTTTTATAGCTGTGGGGAGAGGGAGAGGAGGCTTTTTGCAGTGTGTTTTTTTCCTTCTTAGTTCAGTGGATTTAAACAAATCTTTCAACTCACCAGCCCAGAAATGGAGGAGGTGGGGTACCCAAATCACTCAACACCATTCATTTGGGCTCCTCTCACATCTGGCTTTTAAGGAACTATTAAATCATTCAAATAAAAAGATTAAAGAGCAGCACTGGCTGAATATGGACAGAATAGCTTTGCTAGGACCTGTGAACTGATTTGTAAATTTTAAAAGGCTACAGTGTCTATTTGATGCTGTCCACTAATGCACTGTTTTAGTCATCTTATTTCTTACTATCTACGCTTGGGCTACCTAAATAACAAGAAAAAAAGGGTTGCATTTTGTGAACAAAAGTTTAAGCTAGCTTAATCATAATAGCTATCATCATCATCATCATCATCATCGTTATTAGGCTGGCTTATTAGAAGAGGATGTTGTCATTTTAAATATTCAGAAAATAAAGTAAACTACTAGTTATATGCTGCCCTCTACCTTTAATCAGCCCTGCTCCTACTTACCATTTTCTTTCTAGCCAAAACTCCTAGTCAGGCTTAACACCTTCATGGTACATCATAGAAAAAGCTTTGGCCTGGGACTCAGAAAACATGGTTCTGTCATTAGCTATCTGTGGGACTTTGAGTAAATCATCTGACATGGAAAGTGGCCAAAAGGAGGAGGAGGAGGAGAAGGATCTTTAAACTATAAGTAAGTGAGCTTGACTTTGACTCCTGGGGAAATTCTAAAATGGATTATTAAGGAAATGACTGGCCACCATTTAGGAAGAGAAGCAATGGTTACAAAGAGCAAATCTGGCTTTGTCAAAAACATATTATGCCTGATGAACCTCATTTCTTTTTTTTGACCAACTTGTTGATGAGGGCAATACTCTCAATATAATTTACCTAGATTTTAGCAAAGCTTTTAATAACAAAGTCTATCATATTTCTTGATGAAGAAATATGGATTGGACAGTAATTCAATCAGATTTACTTTGACCTGCTCATGTAGCTAGACTCAAAGAGAACTTGATGACAGTTCACTGTCATCATGGCAGGAGGTCTTTGGGGGAGTACTCCAATGATCTAGGCTTGGCCCTGCACTATTTAACATTTGTATCAGTGACTTGGTGGTTAGTTCTTAAATGTGCAGATAAAAAAATGAGGAATAGCTCGTGTTGAGTGACAGCTGGGCTCCCAAAGGATATTGACCAACTGAAGCAATGGTGGTCAAAGTATGGTTCAGTGACCTCTTTAGGGTCCCTGAGATCTTTCAGGGCGTCCATAAGGTCAAACCAATTTTCATACTCATACAACATTTCTAATATGGTGAATATCAATAAATATGGCACATAAACAACAACTCTTTGGCAAGTTCTTAACAACTTTTAAAAGCGTGAAGGGGTTCTGAGACCAAAAAGTTTAAGAACCACTGGGTTAGGTAGGACATTCTGAATCAAGGAAAAGAAGGAAACAAGCATTTATTGAGTGCCTACTATGTGCAAGCACTGAATTTTACAAATATTATCTCATTTAATCCTCACAACAACCCTTGGAGGTAGGTATAATTATTATCCCCATTTTACAGTTAAGAAAACTGAGCTAGAGGCTGAGTGACTTGTCTAGGATCACATAGCTAGTAAATGTCTGAGGCCAAATTTGAACTCAGACCTTTCTGATTCCGGGCCCAGAACTCTATCCACTGTGCCATGAGGTGCCTAAATTGGGCTGAATCTAATAAAATTAAATTCAATAGTGATAAATGCAAAATCTTATTCTTGGGCACAAAAAAAAGCAATTTTACAAGTTCAAGTGTGAGAAGGCATAGATATACAGTCATCATGTCAAAAGAGATGGGGGTGGGTATGAAATGGGAGTTATGGTGGTCTTCCAGCTCAATATGGGTCAGCAGGGTGATGTAGACACCAAAAAAAAAAGTCAGTGCAATCTTAAACCACATTAAGAGAGGCGTGGCCTCCAGGATTAGGGAGATGATGATAGCACTGTACTAGGCCCTGGTCAGCACTTTGCTGTAGTGTTGGGTTCAATTATGCATGAATCAGATAACCTGAAGAGTATCAAAAGGAAGACATCAAGATGGTGAAGAACCCTGATCCCATTTCATGAGGAGCAGTCAGTCAAGTGGCATTTATTAAACTCCTACCATATGCCAGACACTAGGCTAAGCACTGGATGTACAAAGATTAAAAAAAATGAAAACATGATATAATAATAATTGAAGGAGGGAACACTCAAAGGGAATGAGAGGTCTTTAAACATAAAAAGGGCTGTTGTATGGACAAGGAAATAGACATGTTCCATTTGGTGCTGAGGGCAGAGCCAGGAGCTTTGGGGAAAATACAGACTCTCCCAAAAAGCAAATTTGGTTTTAATGTTAGGAAAACCTTGCTGCCCAAGGGAGCTGTTCCAACATGGCCCAGACTGTCCTAAGAGGCGGTGGTTTCCCTTTCCTAGGAGCCCGCCACATGATGCTAGACCAACACTTGGCAGATACTTTAGAGGGGGTGGACGGATTGAGCTAGCTGGTTCCTAAGGTACCTTCCACTCTTAAATTCTGTGATGGTGACCTCTCTGAGTCCCAGTTCCTTCATTCTGTAAAAGGAAGAAGACTATGGTGGGTCACTGAGTCCCCTTCTAGCTCTGCTCCATTAGTCTACAGTCCCCATAACTAGCTATGGAACACCCTTCCCCTTCAGCAATAATCACAATTTTCCCTACTCAAATTGCCAAGAAAAATAAAGGCATTCTAGAAGGATTTTGTTCCAGTTTTGGAGTAAGACTTAGATCCTGGCTTCCTCCAACTTCTTTGCAGAGATGGGCTACAATGAGTGGGTAACACTGCATACATTGTAAGCCTTTTTGAAACAATGGTTAGGTTTGATGATGGGTTTTTTCCTCTTGTTTCCTTGTTGTTATACAAAATGATCCTCTGGCAGGAGGGAGGGGATATACATTGGAAACTGTGGATGGTATAAAAATAAAAAATATCAATAAAAAATTTAAGTTGCTGCCTGAATGACAGAATATGGAATGTATGGTCTCTTCAGGTAGAAATTTCTTTTGTCCCCCAAGCAACCATCTGTGGCTTCTTTCTGGACAGAGACGGTGATTTTTGTTTGCATGTGAATGCTTACTTCTGAGTCTAGAGGTTTGAACTAACTCCAATTTTGGAAATGATTTGGGCATCTCTCCTTGTTTATAATCTTAAAGCCCAAGGGCTTTCCAAATGATCCACCCAAAAGTACCTCTACTTGTCAGTCAATTAATTATAGATGTAAACTTACCCCATCACACTTTCCTATCACTGGCTTTGTCTTCTCTCACATGCCCACACTATTGTGTATAACTAGGTTACTGAGTAAAACATCTGGATGAGTTCAAGTGTTATCTGTCCCAAATCTAAAAATCTTACAGCCAGCTCCCATAGAATCACTGAAGGATGCAACTCCTTCAAATGATGATGGAAACAGATTTGAATAGAGTGGGTCCCTGAGGACAGATATTTACTGACAAGTGCATCCTGATTCCAGGATGAAAAAATTGCCCTAGAAAGTGTGGAGCAGATTGTCAACTCCCTCAGGGCAGGGCAGGGCCAGTTGCAGGCATTTCTCTGCCCATTCTACCCTGCAGCTCCCTCAAACAGAGTGAGGCATTCAGTGTTACCATCACCTAGCATGGTACCTGGTACACAGGAGACACCTAATAAAGGCTCATGTGTTGACTGAGAGATACAAAACTGGGCTCTATCACCCAAATGCTAGATGAATCCATTTTTATGTGATTACCCTGGTATGGTGTTGCATCAATACAACTGTGAAAATCATTGTGTAACCAAGTTCTTTCTCCACTGCCTGTTCTTTCTCCACTATTTTATTCCTATGTATATCAGAAAAAGGAGACAATTAGGTATAGTGAAGAAGATTAGGAAAAAAATCATGTCTTTATAAATGGGAAAGGTCAAATCTAAATATATGATAATATATAATAAAAGCACATGTATAATATAAATTAGTATATGTATTATATCATATAAATATATAATGCATAATAAGTTATATATAATATATAATAAAAGTACAGGATGATGCATAGTGTGTACATGTATAAATGTGTGTACATATATATATATATACACAGAAATGCAAATTAAAGCTTAGAATACTCTGGCAAGATAGTTCCAGAGTGTGCCTGAAGTCCTGAGGTATAGCAGAGTTTAGATGTTGCTATAGATAAGGGATCCATCAGCCTGGGAACAACATCAATAAAACCTGCTATTTATACAGCACTTTAAGATTTTGTTTATTTGCATGATCTTGGTTGCACAATGATTTTCACAGAATTTCAGTATATGTATACAGAATTTGATGTCAGATCTGATAAATATTGTATTCTTAGGAGACTGGGACTATATTTGAGATTGATTTCCCAAATGAGGAGTTCTACCAATGCAGGTCAGCAGTAGCTCAGCTACTTCATCATAGAGTTGCCTGGGGCACCTTGTCACTAGAGTGACTTGCCCAAGGTCACACAGCTAGGATATATCTATCCTGTGACTGTGACATTCTATTTCCTAACAGCTTCTACTCTTCTCATGACAGTAGACTGTAAAGCTCAAAATGCCTTTTTAAAATGCCATCACCTAACTCTCTACCTTCACCACATACACTGAGAGGAAAAAATTAAGGGGTTAGAATTATAAATAATAGGTACCAAATTAAAAATTTTTTTTTCTTAATCTCTAGAGCAAGAGTGTGAGGTATTATGTGTAAAAGAAATTACCTCCCCCCTCCAAATAATAAGACAGAAGTCACAAAAATGAAAACTCTTCTGGTGATGGGGCAGAATTTTAAATAAATCAGTGTATTTTCTAGGAAAAAAAAAAGAGACAACTCAGAATTTTACTTTCAATTTTCAGTAACTAAGAGGGAGGTCCCAGAAACTATAAATTGGCATCCAAAAGTGGACTTTCCTTAAATATTTAATAAAAAGTGTGATAAAATACTGGCAGATATGTTTCTACTGGCAGATATGTTTTTGCTGAAATGCATACTCTAGATGACAAAATTTAATGGATAAAGTTACAAAATAAATCACACTTTCCTGGGTACATTTTCACTGCATTATACATGATTTGGCTAAAAGGTAAAAATTAGCCAAGATAGTTATTCATCAAGATAGTTATTAATATTTTTCAACTAGTATTAACATAAGAATGGAATGCAACAGAACATGATTGTACAACTGTATCATGCAATATTTTGACTTATCAGTCATTATGCCATAGCCAATGATACGAGGGGATATCTATCACCTGTTGGCATCCATCCAACAGACAGGCTATATCTCTTCCAAAGAACATGTTTCCTGTAACACCTTAACATCACATCAGGGCGTTGTCTTCTTACAGTCAACAACCTCCTTAAGGAGAGAGGTGTGGTACAGTGGAAAGAGCCTTGGCTCTGGAGTCAGGGAGACTGGGTTCAAATCTTGCCTCTGGCACTTCCATAATTGTGGGAACTTGAGCAAGTCACTTACCCTCTATGTGTAGCAAATGAAATACCACTTGCAAAGTGTTCTGTTAAAAGCATTCTATAAATGCTAACCAGGACATCTGGGGGGATTGGACTAACAGGCCTTGAAGGACCTTTCTAGTTCTAAGTCTGATCAGGACCCAGTTAATGGGCGAGGTCCATATCTCACCAGTTAAGTAATTAAATCTCTAGGACTCTGAATCAATCATTCAGAAGCACCTTTGTTTAATATCACTTTGTTTCTGGATCATCCAAGGAGAGTGCCATTTCGTCATTTCGTGCCAACTTGTCTTTTTTATCCATTTGGATTCTAATATTCCTTCCACAGTTTTGTACCACCTTCTATTAAGCCCCTCAGAGAAAATCTCAACAAGCCAGTTCACAAGGTAATAGAGACGCTTTTAGTAATTTCACAGAATCCTTCCAGATCCTATAGAACATCACATTTGTGGGTCTTCTTTGAAATATAATTAAATATCTTCGAAAGCCCAACCCAAAATACCTTCCCTCCTGCATAAAACCTGTTGTGATCACTTAGACTGGTAACAACCTTTGCTCTCATCTCCCAAATTCATTTTGCCCCCTCTCATTACATCATATTAAGTCAATCAAGAAGCATTAGCACTTACTGCATGTTAGGCACTAAGCTATGCTCTGGGAAAACAAAGAAAGAGTCAATAGAATCCCTGCCTTTAAGGAGCATACACGGTCACTGATGTGTGTTTTATTCTCTATTAGACTGTAAGCTCTCTGAGAGCAAGGACCACATCTTATCTGAAGTCTGTATGTCTCCCACCGCCCAGCCTGCCAATGAAAAGCACAAAGCATACATGGACAGCAACAGCATGATTTGACTACCCTTTCTCTGTCCATTTCCATTTCAGTAGAACAGAATCACCTTGAAACCACACACTGTTTCATGTTTGTCTCTGGAGGCACCTTGCTCATGGTAACCACTTAATAACTGTTTATTAAACTCAATTAAATTCTTCCTTTTGGAGTAGCATCTCAGGGTCCCTTTTTCTTGCCTCTTCTCTGGGCTTCTTGGCATTTTAATCAGTAAGAAGATGAAGTGTTCTTACATATTCACTATCATTTTTTTTTCCTGGCTTTTGACTCATCTTGGATTTGCTTACAGGAAAGTCCCTTTGCTTATCCTCAAATAGCCTGGGCAAAACTCCTTATCTTTTACAGGCTGCAGTCCTTTTAGAAATATTGCCAAGGAACCTAAAGCTTTACAGATTTATTTCACATAAATATCATTATTTGTTTCCCTGGCAGAAGGGGAAACACAAAGAAGAGTTTCCCAAATGGGAGTTTCATGAACAAGGATGTTCACCCGTAACAGGCAAACTATTCAAACCTTCCACCATTAGAAGGAAGGCTCACAGTTACCTTTTGGGCTTCAGGTAGACATCCCAAAACGAGATACCTTTTGTCTTCTAGAGAATGGAACATAGTATTTCCTCACTTCCTTTGTAGGCAGATGCGGATAAAAGTCTTTTTTTTTTCTTGTGGGTAGAGGAGTAACTAACATATTCACTAATTTACTCTCTCACACTTTCATTCTCACATGTATTTTCTCTCTTACTCTCTCTTCCCTTCTCCAGCCCCTAATGTTGGGAAGTCCAATGGTCTCCTGTCAAGGCTGAGGCCCAACCAGGCTCAGAAGAACCATCCTTCTTTCATAATCATCGTGTGTCTTATATTTCCAGAATTGTTATGAGTAGTCTGTCCTAACTGCATGGAAGTCATTTCTTACAAGATTTGCATGAACAAGGAATTCCACCTAATATTTGGGCTTCAATATACCTCTCTCTTCTTGTTTTTAAATAATATTTTATTCCCCCCCCAATTATGTGTAAAAACAAATTTTAACATTTGTGTTTTTTTAAAGTCTTGAGTTCCAAATTCTGTCCCTCCCTCCCTCCCTGCCCTCCTCCCTGAGATGGTAAGCAATCTGATATGGGCTGTACGTGTGCAAACATATAAAACTTTTCCACATTAGTCCTTTTATGCAAGAAGACAAAAAAAACAAGAATGAAAAAGAAAAAGTGAAAAATAGTATGCTTCAGCCTGTATTCAGACAGCATTAGTTCTTTCTCTGGAGGCGGATGGCATTTTTCATCATGAGTCCTTCGAGATTGTCTTGGATCATTGTATTACTGAGAAGAGCCAAGTCATTTACAATTCTTCATCGTACAATATTGCTGTTACTGTGTACAATATTCACCTGCTTCTGCTCACTTCATTTTGTATCAGTTCACGTAAGGCTTCCCAGGTCTTTCTGAAATCATTCTGCTTGTCATTTCATACAGCACAATAGTATTCCATTGCAATCATATACAACTTGTTCAGCCATTCCCCAATGATGGGCATCCCCTCAATTTCCAATTCTTAGCTACCACACAAAGAGCTGCCATAAATATTTTTGTACAAATAGACCCTTTTCCCCTGTGTTTTTTTTTAATCTCTTTGGGATACAGACCTAGCAGTGGTATTGCTGGATCAAAGGGTATGGACAGTTTTATAGCCCTTTGGACATAGTTCAAATTACTCTCCAGAAAGGTTGGATCAGTTCACAACTCCATCAACAGTGTATTAATGTCCCCAGTTAATACATCCCTCTTCTAATTGCAAGGCTGTCCTTTCCTGTTAGGATTTAGCCTGGCAGGTATTCTAATAGGCAATGGCCAGGAAGACCCCAAGGGAAATGATCATCAACAGATCTGAGAAGTAACAGGCTCATTAACAAGGGAACACAAGAGTAAATTAGTTTTTTACCTTTCAAATTGCTATCAACTAAGGCCATTTTCTTGGTTTAAGGGAATAGCCAGGTCTTCCCAGTCTTATGTTAGTGAGAAAAGGCTCTCTTTTCTCAGCATGACATCAACTGAGTGACCCTACTGCAATATTGGAAAACCTCTAAGTTTCCTAGCCCCCCAAATCTCTGTAGCAACCACCTCAATAAGATTCTGCTTTGGTTCTTTAAGGGCCAAGTGCAAATGCTGCAGTAGCAGCAGTAACAGCTGCCATGGAGAGGGGTTGAAACGAAAGGAGGGAATTCCTCCCCCCTTCCCACTCCTGGGAAGCAGTTCTAGCTTGATGTTCAGTGATGTGTAGCCATTAAAAGAAAGGAATACTCATCCTACCCCAAGGCTAGAGTTATGCCAGCTGCACAAAACTAACTTCTACCCTCATGCTTAGTCTCCAACTCTCCTTCCAGATGGTGAGACAATTTTATATAAATACAACATTTTGTACACTTCCCCCAAGCCCACATTTGCTCTTCCTGCTCGATAGACTAGGAATGCAAAATCCTAATGAACAATTCATGTATTCTTAACACTGAGCAGCAGTAAAAATGAATGAATGTCCTTCTCATCCAGCACACATTGAAACTCCCAGTCAATTCAAGTGGTTACTTAAGTGCACCATGATGGCCGTGGCATTAAAGATTTCTGATGGTCCTGGTCTACAGTATCTTCAATCAGAATATTCCTGGGGCTATAATCTCAAGGCAAGCTAGTATTTTTCCCTGGTTTTTTTTCCCCTAGACTCGTGGAGCCTTTGTAGGCAGATCAAAAGACATGATTAGCAGGAAATTGCATTTTTCCTTGCAGTTCTACAAAAATTAGCAATTGAGTGAGACCAAGAAGATAAAAGATGTGCAGTATCAGATGGGAAGGGGGAGAGAGAGGGGCAAAGACAACTGAGTCCAAAGTAGCTGCTAATGAGATGTATCACTGCTCTTATAATTTGACATAGTAAGAAATGTTGAACTTCTAAATGTGTTGAAATCCCTCACCGACTTAAAGCAGGGCATTAAATTATTAACTCAGGACATGAAGGTAGATCACAGACAGCTGCCTGAAGATCAGCCGGGTGACAGAGTACTTTAATCGGTTCATCATTCATTAATCCCTTAATGTATGCTCGGTATAGCACCTTCTAGGGATTCCCCAACCTTTGACAGGACTGAACTCTTACACGGCAGGTCTTTGATTAGTGTTAACCCCTCTGGTCCTTGGTTGTCAGTCTTCTACTCCAAGGGCTATTTGCTAAATGCTTTCCACCAAAAGGTCAGAGAAATCCTGGGACAGACTAGATAGAAAGCATGCCCCAAATCTGGCACGTGGAGACCAAGTTTGAAACTGCAGCTTTTGAACATTCTGTATGGGCCTACATAAATACCTCAAGGACTTGAAATTTGGGTGTAAAATTACCTCTATCGAGACAGATCACAGCCCCTCTAAAGCCTTGTGCTGGAGAGAATTGTCTCAGGCTCAGAGTAGTCATGTCCTTGCTCCATGATCACACAGCCAATGAGTCAGAAGTAGCATTTGAACCCATTTCTTTCTGACTAAAAGTCCACCAATGTATCCACAATACCACTCTGCAACACTGTCGAAAATTATCCACATTAAAACCAGTGGTTCAAGCTGACAAGGGCGAAGTGGCTAGGATTGTTGGTTTTGCTATTTTTTTCAGAGCTCTGGAATAGGCAAATATTCTCCTATAAGTGATAAAAATAAGTGATTGATAGTAATTTTACTAGTTCTCTTGAGCTAAGCTTATTAAAATGCAACTAATCACAATGTCTGATTGTTCTCAGTCTGACCATTAAAGCAGGAAAAGAGAGTGCTGAGGAAGAACATGGTGGAGGGCGGGAAAGCCCCAATTCTGGAGTCAGAGGACCTGGATTCAAACCTGCCCTCTGGAGCTTTCTTATATGTGTTACTCTGGACAGGTCCCAACCTCCCTGAGCATCTGTATCCTCATCTGTAAAATGCACAACCTGACTTCCAAGTTCCTTTCCAGATCCATACCTGGGATCTTATGGTCATTAGTTTAGAAGAGCTACGCTTCTGTCATGGGCAGCCAGGCGGCACTATAGTGCACCTAAATGCTGGGCCTGGAGTCAGAAGCGCATAAGTTCAAATCCAACCTCAGACATTTACTAGCTGTGTGACCCTGAGCAAGCCTGTTTACCTCAGTTCCTCATCTGTAAAATGAGCTGGAGAAGGAAATCACAAACCACTCCAATATCTTTGCCAAGAAAACCCCGAAAGAGACCATGAAGAGTCAGACACAACTGAAGATGACTAAACAACATTTCTGTCAATGGAAGATTCTTTTAAGAGCCCTCATTCCCCAGACTCATCCTCCACCTTCCTCTTGCTGCACAGCTGTGCCAATGATGGAAACGTGGAAATCCAAGGATATTCTAAATGGGATGTCCTCCCCCAACATTTCTATACAGGTAAAATCTATCTCTTCCATCACCTCCCCATCTTCAGTATCTTCACTTCATTCTGGTGTGGACCCCTAGCTCTGGCAAGTCCCACACCAAGCTGGAAAGGCTTTGTTTATCACCAAGCAACAGATAATGTGTCTTTGGAGCCAAGAGCAGTCTAGTTAACTCCAGAGAGCCTCACTGGCAAGAGGTGATCTTTTTTTTGCCATAAAAATCTGTGACTTTCGTTTATGAAACGGATGAGTTTCTATCTACGTTGATGGAGGGAATAACCGCACTGATGGAATCATAGAACCCTGCAGTTTTAAAGAAATAAGGCTAAAATGAGGGAAAAAAGGAAAACCTCAACCAGGAATATCACCAAAGGGAAAACAAAGGAGAGTTTGCGTGAGGGGGAAGGGCAGAGTCCCATCCTTGTCTCTGAGAAGGGTGTTTGGAAGCTGACTGGTGTGTCCGAATCTGATCTTCTTTAGTGCTAGCTATAGGAGCCAATTCTCCTGCCTCACTAGCTGCCTCCCTATGTTAATGTCCAGCTGCCAATGTCCTCTGAGGCTGAGCAGTCTTCACAGGGCCAGCTTAGAGACAATATTAGTCACAAATTAGCTACCTGTTAGAGAGAGAGAGGATTTCACTTAGAGTCAGGAAGATCTCAGGTCATCTCCCCTTGGAAACTGACTAGTGTTCTGACCCTCGGTAAGTCAACTTCCCTCAGCCTGAGTTTCCTCAGTTGTAAGATGAGGATAATAATAGTAAACTCCACCCCACCCCTCAGCATTGTCATGAGGCTCAAATGTGCTATGTGCAAAGCACTTACTAAACCATGAAGGGTCATGTACATGCACGGTTTTCATTACTACTGCAGCCAGGATGGCACTTAGAGGCCTTGGGATCCAACCTCCTTAATTAATACCATACATGGGGGCAGCTAGGTGGCACAGAGAATAGAGCTCTAGCCTTGGAGTCAGGAGGACCTGAGTTCAAATCCAGCCTCAGATGCTTAACACTCACTAGCTATGTGACCCCAGGCAAGTCACTTAACCTTGATTGCCTAAGCAAAAAAAAAAACAAAACTTAATACCATATATGAAGAAAGTGGTGCTCAGGGCCACTAAATGGTTTACTCAGGATTCCACAGACAGAAAGTGGTTCAGTTTTTGAACTAAGTCCTCTGACTCTAAACCCAGTTTCCTTCCATGGCACCACACCGCCCACCTTCATGACAGAAGCAAAATTCTTTGGCCACTAAATATAGCTCACTGTCACCAGGAGATGAGGGAGACTCAAGAAAAGGCCACTTTGTCCACATAGGATAGAAAGCTGGCCTCTGAGCCAGAAAGACTCAGGATCGCTTTCTGCCTTCGACATATTTGTCCGTGTGACCTTGGGCAAGTCACAGCCTCTCAGTGCCCCAGGCACCTCTGTCACTTGCAGAGAAGGTACTGATCTGTATTGGTTGCAGAAATGTCTTTATCTGGTAGTTCCCTATAATAATGAAATCACAGGTCCAGTCCCTTCATCACCCCCATCTTTAGTTTCCTTTTCAGTCTGAAAATAGCATTTAATCTTTCTGCAGCGTTTAAGAAAAAAAGGCTTCAGTGGCTCTCCATGACCTCAAGAACAAAATAGGAATTCCCTTGTTTGGCATTTAAAGCCCTTCACAAGACCTCCCCGGCCACCTCTGCAGACATACCTAACATGACTCTGCCTCATGGATGCCATACTCCCCCTAAATAGGCCTCCTTGCTGCCCCATCAATGCCATCCCATCTCCCCAGTGTCACATCTGAAGGCTCTCCCTCCTTACCTCTGTTCCTTGGGATCTCTAACTCCCCTCAGGGCTCAGCTTAAAGGCTCCCTAAAGGCTTACAAGGAGCTTTTCCAGATTCCCCAAACTGTTAGTGTTCCACTTACCAAAATAATTTGCTTTGTATACAATTTGCATATATTTACACATTCCTATTATTTTCTACAACAAAGTATAAACTCTTTGAAGGCAAGAACTATTTCTTTTTGTTGTTGTTTTGCTTTTAAATCTTTGTATTTTCCACTCTGCAGCATTCTGCAGAAACCAAGGGGAACATTTAAATGTGAGAAGCAAACAGGTATGTGATACCCATGTCTATATCTTCTACTCTGCGCCATGGTGCCTGGCACACAGAGGGCACTGAATAAATACTTGGTGAATTGAATTGGGTGCTGATAGAATAAAGGGGACCTCTTCACAATGTTTTACTTGAGAATATGGAATTTAACCTTAAGCCACTGGCCTGGAAACATTTCCTTTAGATAACCAGTGTAAAACTAAGACTTGGGAAAGGTCAGTGGCTATGTTCCTGGCTACACTGAAAGGGTGGATGAAGATGCTACATTATGATTTTCTTAGCTTTCATGTCCCTTTCCGCTTCTATAGGCTAAGACCCACTGAGTTCCAGGAATCATTAATGGGGGGCATCACCATTTTGCATTACTTACCTGAAAGCCAGATTAAATGTACTGATTTTCCCCAAAGTCTGTGATCTGAAATAGTACATGGAAGATCCCCTCCTAGGCAAGAGTTTATAATGAGCAAAATCTCATTTTCCTTTAGTTTCTGGGTGGTTTTTTTTTTCATCTAAAAGTATGCAAGTTTTCCCCCAGGTCGTTTGGTCCCATGCAGTTAATCATACAGTGACTGCTTATTAATTTCATTTTTTCAGGTAACACCAAGACAAAATCATCCTAAGCGATCAAAAGAAAAAAGCCAGGTCTGAGTCGAATGTTAGCATTTATTATATTTGGGATTCTGACCTCTCCATCTTCTGAACAGTGTAGGATGGTCTGAGCAAAGGGAGGCCAGTTAACTTGAATCAGTCCTGTTGCCACAGCCCACTTGTAGGAGATAAAAGGAATCACCTAAACCAGCTGTTGACCACCTTCTGTCACACCAATAATCTGCACCAATACAATTTAGCTAACACAGCAGGGAGGCCAGATGTGTCAAGTAAATAAGATCCTTTGTGATTCAAGGAATTCAGGGAAACCTGTATTTTGTTACAATCATTTAGAGATTCCCTTATCGTGTGTTTATTTTTCCTACCAAGGACCCTCAATGGGAAGATTGCTATATCTTAAGGGCTTATTTAGACTGAAAAAAGATCTCAAAAATATGCCCTACTTTTGTAACTGAAAATCTCCCCACATTGGTCCCCAAACAGCCTTTATCTGCTCGTTGGTATGGCCAAGCTCCAGCTCATTTCTTTTCTTCTCAAAGTGGGATAGGACTGGCAAGAGATTTGGAATCAGGAAGCCCTCAATTCTAGTACTGTCCCTGACATCTACTAGTTATGTAACCCTGGACAAATCACTCCCCCTCTCTGGGTCTCAGTTCTCTCTTCAGTAAAACATGGATAATAGTGCCTATAATATCGTAGAGCAATGGATAAGCATTGCTATTAAGCATTAACTATGTGCCATTCAAAAAAGGGACAGTTCCTATCCTTAAAGCACTTCCATTCCAGCAGGGGGACACAACACATAAATAAAAAGGTCCATATGAGATACGCAGAAGAAAGGAAGCAAACCTTCACCAACCAGGCTCAGGAGGCTGGAGGGATGGCAGAAAGGGGCATTTGAGAAGGCATTAAGATTAAGGAGGACTAAGAAAGGCCTCTCACAGAGGGAGGGACTTCAGCTGAAACTTGAAGGATGACTGGGAATCCAGAGGGTGGAGGTGAGGAGAGAGAGCATTCCAGGCATGCCAGACAGCCAATGACCCTCTCAGAATCAGGAGATGGAGTATTTGTACAAGGAAGAACAAGAGGCCTGAGTCACTGGATCTCAGAGAACATGTAGGGGAAGAAGGTATAAAGACTGGAAAAACAGGAAGGGGCTATGTTATGAAGGGTTTTAAAATGCAAATAAAAGATTCTCTATTTGATCCTGGTGGCCATAGGAAAACCACTGGAGGTCACTGGGAAGGGCTTGCCCTTTATGAAGAGCAATTTGGCAGATGAACCACAGTGGGGAGACTGAGGCAGAGAGGCCAGGGATGAGGTGATAAAGGCCCACACAGGGTGGGGACAGTACCAGGGGAGAGGAGGGCCATCTATGAGAAGTGCCAGGAAGGCAGAATCAACAAGACTTGACCACTGTTTGGATATAGGGGGTAAGGGAGGAAGGAATCAAGGATAACATCTAAGTTATGAGCCTGGGAGATTGGGAAGATTGGGTAGCCTCAACATTAATAGGGAAATTGGGAAGAGGGAAGGGTTTGAGGGAAAGATAATGAGTGATTTGGACAGAATCTACCTGCCTTATTGTGAGCATCCAGTGTAATAAAGTACGAAAAGCATTTAGAAAACTTTAAAGCATTAGATAAATGTCATTTATTATCATTGTTGCTGTTCTCATTCCTCTCTGATATACAACAAAATTCAGATAGAAATGGTGCTCAGACCAGTCACCCTCCTGTTATTATTATTATTAGTAGCAGTAGTAGTAGTAGTATATATTTAATGTCCATCAGACCATTGCACGGATAGATAGAAAGATTGCCTTTTTGTAATTAAAAAAAATGGTTGGTAGGTCAGCTGATCTACTGCCCATCAGGACAAGGGAGAGGGTAGCTATTTCAGCTTTTCCCCACAATGTCGATTTTTTTAAGCTAGGTCTCTATATTTTGAGTTTTTAATTGCACAAAATTTGGAAGTTGAGAATCTGTCATGCTAACACCCACTAAAAGTTATGTTTTTCCATATTTATGGGTCAACATCTCATCATGTCTGGGTGCCTGCCAGTAAGAACTGCTTCTGTGGTGGTACTCTTGTTCTGGTACAACTTCCGTGTTGAACTCTCAAGGATATTGAGGGGTTGTTTTCATCTGGGGATTTGTTGTACATGAGTTTGTGAAGGATAGTGAGCTTCTACTGCATAATTCTGATTACTTATGGGTTTTTTTTTTCAGGGAATTCAGTAGGGGCTAAATTTTTACAACCCTCAGTGATGTTATAGGGTTTCTATCACTTTTTGGAAAAATTTGCATTGATGTGTAAATCCAGACGGCCTCAGGCTTACCATGCCTGAAATTGGTGGTGACAATAATCTGGCGGTCTTGAATCTCCACCATTAACCCCTCCATTTCCGTCAACAAGTCTACACTATTCGACCTTTGGTTTGACACTTCTTCATTGATACATTATTGTCTGAGTTCATGTGAATGTCATCCATGAGTCATAATATGAAGCAAAGCATTTACAATTCAGTCCAACAAGTCTGTCAAGTGTCCATCACATGCTCGGTGCTATGTTAGCTGCTAACAGATTGAGAGAGGGAAAGGGGCTTGGAAACCATTTGGTCAAGCCCTCTCATTTTACTGAGACCATATCGGAGACTGGAGTAAAAGAGGAAATCATAGGATGATTTCATAGGGATGTGAAATGAGAAAACTCATATTAACAAAAGCAGGGCAGTATGGCGAGACCCAATTGCCCACAGAGGAATAATGTGTAAGACGTTTGGAAAGACAAGTAGTCAAGTTTAGAAGAGCCTTAAATGCCAAACACAGGAGTTTATATTTGATACTTAAGGTAATAGAGAACCATGGTGGGATGAGGGAGTGTACGGTGCCATGATCAGATCTGCACGTCAGTAAAATCACGCTGGCAGTTATGTGGTGCATAGGTTGGAGTAGGGAGAAACTTAAGGCAGAGACCAATGAGGGGGCTTTTGTAATAGTCCAGGTGAGAGCCAAGAATTAGGATGACCCACCAGGGGAATGGGCTACTTCGGGAGGTTATGGGATCCCTCTCCTTGGATGTCTTCAAGCAAAGTCCTGATGATCGCTTCTCAGGTTTGTTATAATGAAGATTCCTTCCAGGTTAGGGTTGGACTCAGCCACTAAGAGTTCCTCCAAACTGAAATTTTGTGATTCTGCAAATTAGGGGCTATGTCCTGATAAAGAAATGGCCAATCCCACCTCAGATATTACCTGTGTAACCTGAGGAAGATTACATAACCTCCCTGGACCTCAGTTTCCTTATCTGTAAAATGAGGGGTTTGGGCTGGGTGGCCTCTAAGGTCCCTGCCTGCTCTGAATTGACGATCCTAAAATCTTAATCTAGTGTTCTTTGCTTAAAAATATTTATATTCCTTCAGTGCTCAATATGTAATATGGGTTCTTTCATTAGAATGTAAGCTCCTTGAGGGCAAGAATGTTTTTTGTCTTTCTGTGTATCCCCAGCACTGAGCACAGTGTCTGGCACGTAGAACACACTTCATAAATGTTTGTTGACAACACCACCCAGGTGAGATGTTCTGCCCCTCATGTATTCTTAAAGCATTTTCTCTAGAGCTCTCCTCCCCTCCCCCATCACTTTCTACTTTGCCTTAAATTCATCTGAGTATGTCATATTCCCCCACCCTAATGAGCCTCTTGAGAGCAGGGGTAGTTGAGTTCCTATAGAAAAAGCCCCTGACCCTTTGGAGTTTCTTCCAGCTACTTGTTCTCCCCATCTGATGGATAAGAGAGCTGAACTCAGCAATTTCCAAGGTTCCTTCCAGCTCCAAAAGTCTTTGAATTTATCATGATTCATTTTTATTTTCCTCAGCCTTTATCCTACTATCCACCAATCACATAACCCTGCTTCCTTCATCATCTTTCGCAGAGCTTAATGCAGAACTCTGCCGGCAGTGGCCCATAAAAACACCTGTTTTCAGAGGAGATGTCTGCCCCCTGTGTCCCTGTGAATGAAGGAGCCAAATAGAGTCAATGTCTTAAAATACATTTTGAAAATTAGCCAAAGACTTGTTATGAGAAGGTCTGCCAATCAGTTCCTATTTAGTTTGTCTGGGCTCCAGGGCTTCACACTGTCCAGAAGGCCAAGCTGTCCTCCACTTCTTTCCCCCTGCTGCTACCCAACCTTCCATCTTTTTCCTCCTTACTATTTTCTTTATGAACATCTATAGCCACTTTATTCAAAGAGGGGCACTCCCACATCCTGGAGCCAAAGCAAATCTTGATAAATCTAATCATGCTACAGAATAAAAGAACCATGGGCCAATCAGAGAGTGTCAAGACTGGCACAGTGCTTAGCCAGTCACATCATATTAGAGTCTTTTGGAATGAGGGTATTAAGTGATAGGTAGGCAGTCACCAGCACCTATAAAGGGCCCACTGCCAGCAAAGTTCTGCATTAAGCTTTGTGAAGGATGATGAAGGAAGCAGGGTTAAATGTGTCTACTCCCTTGTCACATTCAGGATCCCTTACTCTGGAAGCCAGCTATCTAGCATTACCTTTTGAAATCAGTTTAATTCTTTTAACTAGAGCAAAAGGAACTTGCAGAATTCTATCTATTTGAAGGTCCCTATCTCTGGAGTTTTAGCTCTTAGCCTTCATACACCTGGATTTTATGGTTTTAAAGAAAAATCAACATACTCTTTAAAAAAAAAACCCTGAAATTTGTTGAAAGAGAAATTGACGATTTCCCTTTTCCTATGTACCTATGGAACAAGTAGAGGGAGCTCCCCGAGGGTGACTTCATAGGTAATTGAATTTCTTGTGAAAACAACCAAAAAATGTCTGCTGTGCCTCACAGGGCACTCCTTACCGCCTGCATCCCTAGTCACAGGCCTTGGGCTGACTAAAAGAATGCAGAATAAAACCAGAGCCTGGAGGAGCCATCTGCCCTTGGGAGAAGCCGTCACCTCAGCCCTTCAATCCCACCCACATGAAGAAGCATCTGGAAAATGCTGAACTAAAGAGATATTGTGGGATTCTAGAGCCAAGAGAGCCCTTGGAAGTTAGCTGATAGAACCTCCTCATCATAGAGTTGAAAAGTGAAGACCCAGAAAATGAAATGAGCTGCTATGCTTCGCAAAGCTGGTTAAGCGGCAGAAATTAGAACCCAGATACAATACTTAATTTCTGTTATGCCAGACAGTAATGTGATCTATGACATCAATTTATGAGACCTATTTCTCCTTTTCCTCCCTAGAAGTTACTGACAACCACCAGAGGACAGAAAAAGGATTGGCAAGGCTCTGGTAGAGGGCAACATATTACTTCTGGTCTTGCCACATATTAAACTGGACCAAAAGTCTGAATTTACTAAACATATAGAAAGATGGCCAAATGGCAGGCATTCCTCACCTTATCTTCTATCAGGCTTCCCATACTCCAATTCTCTATCTCTAGTCAGACTGAAATGAGTCCTTACCTGTGGACTCAGGCCTATCCAAAATTGAACCTTATTTATAGTCTTGAGTGAGAAGCATTTATAGGAATGGGAATAGAAGAGACAATCACAGAGACAGAAAGGAAATAGAAACAAGAAACAGACAAATGAGACAGAGACAGACAGAGACATAGAGAGAGACACAGAGACAGACAGAAACAGATTTTCCACATACACTTTCAATATCTTTTACTGCTGGTTTCTGTGTCTGCTATTAAATGCTACCTAGATCCTGACCCTCACAACCTCATCTCTCTGTGATAGATGCCAAGCACCTTTGTACTTCATTCCCTGCCTTTCAATTATCCAAGGCTTGTAGCCTGACTTCCTTGAACACTGCTATCCCATCTATTAGATACTGATCTAACCTGACCACCAGAGAACCCTGTAACTTCCTTCTTTGATTATAATCTAGACTCTCTACTTAGAACCCCAGTGTCATCTTTGTCCTGGCTGTGCTGATCTCCTGGGTGCTGGAATATTCTGCCCATTTGGACCCCCAAGGGCTACCTGTTCTCCACTCATTTCAGACTCAGTTTACCTTTGTGAAATCCTATTAATATGCTTTACCCTTCCTGGCTATGCTTATCTTTCCCTACAGTAGTCACAGCCCTTTCTGTTTCCGATGAAATTCTGGGCGTGACGTTTTTGTCCAACACTCTGGTCTCCTTCAGACTCTTCTAATATAATTAGACACTCTTCTGTCCTGTCATCCTCCAACTTTTCAAGTCCCAGGCACTGATCTCTTGTTCCTATTCCTGTGATGAAGGATGGATAAAAATGGACAGTGAGTTGAAGCAGGACTATTAGAAATTACAAGCTCATGAGACAAATTTTCAGAAATGGCTGTTACTTAATTAAAAGCAAATCAACCTTTAGTCCTTAGAAGCTAGAAAGGCTAAGCATCTGGTAGAAGTTGCTTCTGTTGCTCCCTGTCAGTTGACATCAGGACTAGGAGATGCACTAGCTGCATCTCTACAACGGCTTTCATGTACTGCTTCTGCCACCATCTACTCCCACACCTCAGATCAGGCTCTCATCTCTTCTCACCTGGACTATCACAACAGCCTCCTAACTGGTCTTCCTACTACCAGCTTTTCTCCTCTTTAGTCTGTCTACCAAGGAATATTCCCAATGAACTGCCCTGATCCTGTCATTGTCTTTCCCCAAACTCTCCATTGGCTATGCACATGCTACTGAACAAAATATCTTCGCATTCAAGGACTCCACAATTTGACTTTGGATTATCTTGTAAACTTTATCTCCTGCTACTCCCCTTCACGAATTCCATATGCCAGAAATATGGGACTGTCGAATAACTTTTGTTCTCACTTTGCCATCTCTCACCTCCATGCCTTTGCCCACCAACCCCCAAGCATCGAATGGACTCTCCCAACAATGTCTGTCTATGAAAGTCCCTTACATTACCAAGAGTTAAGTGTCTACTGGCTTTTTTTTTATCCAATCTAGCATCAAGGCCCGAATGATCCAGGAGTGGCTTTTCGAATTCAGCCCATCAGTAGCTAAGACAGGGACTCATTCGATGTAATAGTGCATTTGGATGAAAACTCAGTAGAACCAATGCTGCATGGAGACTGTGTTAAGTCTGAGCCCTCCCTCCCCAGGGATGGGACACAGGGAGACTGTGCCCCTGATGTGTTGGGAGTGGGTGTGTTTTGTTTCTGTTCTGCCTGTATCTTCAAAGTAAATTCCCTTTGTAAGAGCTTGAAAATGTCTTTTCTATCCTTCAAGACCCAGTCAGATGCTACATCCCCATAAAGTCTTTCCCAGCATCCCTAACTCAGTAAAAGTGATCACTTTCTCCTCAAATTTCCTCTAGCACTTTGAACTTTTCTATTATACTCAAGATGTCTCACTATCTTTGTATTGGGGTCATCTGTGCACCTACCTTTCCTGCCTATTAGATTGTAAATTCCTTGACAATAAGGTTGATGTACACCTACCATGATGCTTCCAAGGTTGAGCACAGTGACTTGCACGTGATAGGTGATTTTAAAAGTTTGTTGAATGAATATTTGTTGTAGTCCAGTCATTTTTCAATCATATCCAACTCTGTGACCCCATTTGGAGTTTTCTTGGTAAAGTGGCTTACCATTTCCTTCTCCAGCTCATTTTACAGATGAAGAACTGAGGTAAACAGGGTTAAGTTACTTGCCCAAGATCACACAACTAGCAAATGTCTGAGGCCAGATTTGAACTCAGGAAAATGACTCTTCCTGATTCTAAGTCCAGTGCTCTATCCACTGCGCCACTAAATAAATGATCTTCAGGAAGCTGATAAGTCCTTCCTTTGGCAGGTTTAGCTAAAGAGGACATTTTATACAAAGGCTGTGTTTTCTGAAGCCTTGAAAGCATTACAATAGCATTTTATTACTAACCCCTACTGAGCACACAAAAAAAATAGTATGTTTTTGTTACTCTTTAAAATCAACAACAGAATTCTTAAAAGCAAACTCTAATGGAGCACATGAGTTCACATACATATGTCTATATATTCTTGTTTCTATATATGAATGTTCAGGGGATTTTTTTATAGTTACTAATTACAAAATAATGTTTTTTAAATTATATACATATGTTTTATTACCTATGTAAATACATGCGTGCGTGTGTGTGTGTGTGTATTTTCCCTATTGAATTAGCAGAGTCTTGAGTTCATGGCATGTCGAACTAGAATTCATCTTAAAGATCCCCAAAGACAGCCATCTGATCTTGCAAATAAGGAAACTGAGAAGTGACTTACTCAAGGTTACTCAGCAATGGCGTACTGATTGGAACCAAGGTCTTATGACTTTCAATCAGTTTTCATTAAGTATGTCAGTGACTTACTATTACCATGATTTACTCCATTACTATGATTTCTCCATTATTTCCCCTTTGGCCCTCTGTTCATTTAAATCTTGAAATGATTATTTGGGCAATAGTCAAACAAAAAGATCAGAAATTGTCACCTAGAACTAGAGGGGTTGCTTTTCCGATCTAAATCACAAGCAATATACGTAATATATTTCTGTTTACAAACACATACACACACACACCATTTTTTTCTCTTTAGGCTGGAAAATGAGGAATGCAAAAGGTTCAGGAGAGAGCAGAATCCATTGAAACTGGTTTCTCCTATCCCTGAAGAAGCTTCATTGTATTCTGCTCTCAGGCAATTTTGCTGCTTCATATGTTTATTTTATGAGTGTCTTTTGCCTTGGCAATAATCATAAGAGATATTAAGTCTGTGGTTTCAACATATGACCTGTGTAAATCAGAAAATAACTTCCCACCTATGGATTAAGCATTATCATCAGTGTTAACAACAATAGGAGCTCTCCTAGGTGCTAGCAGTACAAAGAGAACCAACACAGTCCTTGTTCTCTTACAGTTTTTTCCTCGGGAGTAAGGAGTTCTGGCCAATTCAAAAGGCAAAACATCAGGGCTGACATTCTAAGTAGGCATAGCTTTTTCCTGTAGTCTTTATACCATGTTTAAATGCAATAGTGACAATCCTTCCACACACATACATTTATTCAGCTCTTTAGAAAATAAAATGTTCTATTTTTTACAGTATTTTTTTTGCTTATTTGTATATTAAAATGTTTGTGCTTGTTGACTTTTACATTCATATTATGAAGAAAAAGATAAATGCAAACATGTCCCACTCCCTAAAAGTCAAAATAGAAATCAATAAGAGAAGCATACAGTCCACATGTCTTCAGTATATCCTAATGGATTCAGACAGTCCCCTAGGTCATACTGGGACAATGCACATATGGCAAGGCAAGGCAATTACTGGTGGAATTTGGTCATTGGCTAACAGCTTAGAGTTTCCATCTTTCTTTCCTACCTTCTGGGGATTACCAGATTTAGATGCAGAAGGAGCCTTAAAAAGCTCAGGTAGTCAGTCCATCTCACCCCTCATTTTACAAACTCAGTTCAATTCAACAAGTATTCATTAAGGCATCCACAAAGCCAGGTACAGGGATACAGAGACCAAAATGGAAACCAACCCCTATCCCCAAGCAGCTTTGTTTTCTAAAGATATTGGTCTCTTGAAGTGAGAAGCTCTTCAAGAGTGGGAAACCTCTCCCCCCATTTCTTTTAGCTCCCCATAGCAGTTAGTAGCATGGGTGGTAGAAAGCCCTTTTGTATACTTCCAACTCCAAAGTCCAATTGCTTAAACCCAGAAAACTTTCAGACTCATAGAAGGTCTTTCCAATCTCTGGCAAAAGAGAATCATTGAAAATATTGCACACAGTTCATGTTGCCACATTACTCAGCAGTCATTTCCTCTGGAGTTAACTCTAGCTGAGATTCATTTGTTGAATATTTTCCATCCATGAGGAGAAAAGGATAGATTACGAAGAAACTTTCCAGCTCCAGAATCAAATTTTCAGTTACTTATTAAAGAGGGGTCTTGGAAAACTAAATAAATCTGGTTCAGGGCCAACCCAGGACTACTTACTGAGTCATGATCACCATCCTAAGTGACAGCTATATAGCTCCAAGTTTGTAAAGCATTTTACATATAGTAACTCATTTGAGCCTGATTACAGGCATTGTTGTGTCCATTTTACAGATGAGAAAACTGAGTGTCAGAGAAGTTAAATAACTATCCCTAAATTCATTGTTTAAAAAATTGTCAGAGAGAATGTCTTGCCTGACTCCAAATTCAGCACTTCCTGTTATACCATATTGAATTTAATCTGAGGCAATAGACAATTCTCCAATTTATTATTACTACTACTAATAATTGGTAGTATTATTGGTTGCATAGCCCCTCAATGGATGAGAGAGAGCATAGCATAATGGAAAGACCAAGAGATCTAGAGTCAAGCAAGACATTGATTTAAAACCTGCCTCTTATTCTATCATTGCGACCATGGGTGAATCATTTATTATCTCTGCATCTCAGAGTCCTCCTTATCTATAAAACAAGAATGGGAATATAATTTTGCACAACTCTGTCTCACACGGTTGTTGTAGAGAAGGTGCTTTGTAAATGCTATATAATTTTGAGTTGTTGTTTTTATTGTTATTTGAACCTTATAAAGACAATGGGCAGGAAGGGGGCAGTATCATCAGTTCTTCAAAGCCAAAGCTAAGTAGCACAGTGGATAGAGCGTCAGGCCTGCAATCAGGAAGACCTGAGTTCAAATCTGGCCTCAAACACTTAATAGTTGCATGACTCTGGGCAAGTCACCTAATCTTGTTTTCACTCAGTTTCTTCAACTGTAAAATGAGCTGGAGAAGGAAATGACAAACTACTTCAGGATCTTTGCCAAGGAAACCCCAAATGGGGTCATGAATAGTCAGACATGACTGAAACAAATGAACAACAACTAACATAATTAGTTTGAGGTTTCCGGACTCAGAGTTCTTTAAAGGTATCTCCATATTCCATGTCTTTGCTAATCTGTAGCAATCTCCCTTTAAGAGAAAATAGTAAAAACATAAATGCCATGTAGACTTTCCCCAAATCTTCATCCCACCCAATAAATATAGGATAAGGCATCCTTGGAAAGAGGCAACAGGCCTTCCAAGGCAGGGAGACATTCTGCCTGTGAGAAAAGTACCATAAAATGAGAAAACTGAAGCTCAAAGAGATTAAGTTAAGCAAAGGGTCATATGTTAAAGAAATACAGAAACTCAGAGTTATTGCCTCTAATCCAAGCTGAACAAAAATCCCCTCTACAGAAGCCCAAACCAAGAGGTTACCTAGCATTCACCTAAAATCCTTGGGCAAGGGGCAATCAACTGTAATCTAACAGGGCCCATTTTATTTAAGAGAGCTTTTTCATATGTCAAGACAACAATGATGATTGATGATTATGATGATGATGATGATGATGATGAGATAAAAGGAAATTATTAAGCACTTTAATGTTTGCAATGCACTCTGCTTATGCCATTTTATTCGGTTCTCACAACAACCCTGCAAGAGAAGTGTTATTATTATCCCCATTTTACAGATGAAAAAACTGAGGCTTAGAGACTTAAGTTAGTTGCTCACTGGCACACAGCTTGTAAGTGTCTGAAGCAGGATTTGAACTCATCTTCTTCCAGTATTCCATCTCCTTTGCCACCTGGCTGCCTCCCAACATCTGCCTCTCAGCAACTTCCACCCATTATTCCCAGTTTGAGGCCAAGCAGAACAAATCTGATCCCTCTTTGCCTATCATAGCCCTTCAAATTCTTTGAAACAATGTCTCCCTCCCCCACACTAATTCCTCTCTTTGCCAAGCTAATCATGCCCATTTCCACCAAATTATCCTAGAATATGTAGCATGGATCCCAGTCCTCTCACTCCTCTTTGCCCTATTCTGGACATATTACAGCTGGTTTCTATCATTCCAAAACTATGCCATCAGAGCTGAACACAATACTTTACATGTAGTGGAGTAAAACTGGAAATACTGACTCAGTCATTCTGGGCACTATACCTTTCAAATTAAATGAAAGCAGGAGCTTTTCTGGCTGGCATGTCACATGGACACATGTTGAACTTCTAGTCCAATAAAACCAAAGCTGTTTTTTTTTCAACTCCAACACTTATCTAGTCACACACACACATACACACACACACCCCTCAACTTGCGATGCTGATCTTTTTAAACATAAATAACATCTATCCAAGTTTTGTTCATCCCTATTAAATTTCTTATTAGATTTTGTCCAGATCTTTTCCCATCCTGACTTGGAAAACCAGTGTGTTAGGTACCCTCTCAAGCTCCATGGCATCTAGAAATTTGATAAGCATTGCCTTTTATGGCTTTGTAAAAGTCACTGATAAAAAGCTGAATAAGTAATAATGCCCCAGATCTCAAGGGCATTCCAAGTCAATTCAATAATCATTTATTAAGTACTTGTTAATGCCTATTCTTTTGTTTTGATCAGTCAACCAGTTCCAAATCCATAAAAATGTACAATCTTTTAGCCCACGTCTCTCCACAGTATTAGCAAATGAGACTTTCTTACATATTTTATGAAGCCTAGTTAAGTGTCATTTGCAGAACATACAGAAATATGTATGTACATATGTATTCTTTCAAAATCTGAATAGCTCAATGAGTTTTTTAAACAGTACCACTGGTGTCTTTAGTGAATTTCTCCACCCTTTAGTCATCAGAATTATTTTTATTTGTTTTATTCTTGAGAGTTAGAAAGCAGCTTTTACAAGAAATCTCATTTCCCAGAAGAATGTCTGGTCATTGAATCCTATCTAGCCTTTCTCTGAATGCTGTGAAATCTGTTCTCCTGAAATCTACAATGCACATTAAATGATGCCCAGATTTTCTTTCCTCTATCATCATCATCAACACTATGATAGAATGGTCATTTGTCCCCAACGTTCCTGTCATTTCTACTTCAGCAACTAGGCTTTCCTTGTTAATGATGAATAGATTTTGAATAGTGACTCCCTTTGTCACTTTCTCTACCTTTTGGAAGATGAGATTTTTATTAAGTCACAAAAAAATTTAGGTACTCTTATTTTTTTTGACAAAGAAAGAGTTTCAGAGGCTACCCATAGACCTGGAGTCTCCTATCAATACAGTATCTATGCCAAGTTTGTGATGTTTCCCCAACTCTTCATCCAATTCCTTCTCCTACCCAGATGGTCTAGAGTATTCCTGCACAACAATGCAAATGCTTTCCAACACATTTTCCACTTTGGATTCCTGGTCTTTCCTTTCCTGGGCATATTTGCCCAGTACAAAAATGCTACTCTACCATCCTCTATTTATCTATTTATTGTCTTTCCTTTTGAAAAAGGTATACCCTTCCAAAGTCATTCTAGACATGAGCTCCATCTAACCACCTCTTGGTAAGTGATCCCTATAATGTCAAAGTTGTCTAAGCTTTGCTTTATATTCTCTAGTTCACCCTATTTATTTAGTCAAGAGCTGAGAAGCAAATTCTTTTTTCCATAAATTGCATCCAACCATCCACAGGCTTTGTTGCGCTGTCTCCTTGTAAGTCTCCTACTAATTGCCATCCCTTTCCTCACCATTCTTCCTGTTACTTCCTATAGGACAAGACTTGACAGCGATCTCTATGAGCAGGTCTTTCCCCTTCTTCTCCCATTTCAATTTCAACTTCTATAGATGAGATTTGTAATAATTCAAGCAAATATATTTATACTAGCCTCTGCTAGGTGTTCTCCATTTATAATCAATAACAAAATCAATCTTATATGACTCAATTGGTCAACAAGCATTTAAGAGCTTAAAATGTGCCAGGAATGGTACTAAGTAAGTGATGATACAAAAAAAGGGCAAAAACCACGCCTAAATCCGAAAGTGATACTCTCTCCTCATTTCCCCTTCTCAGACCCATACTCTTAGGTAGTTGATCATTTTCCATCTCTCAGTAGTTATGGAGGGCCTACTCATGTCTCAAAGGTCTTCGAGTTTTTGTCCAGAACTTCCTGATGCTTAGTAATGGGATATTTTTCCTCTAGTTTCCTTCTGATACCATCGCTTTTCCCTCCATGAATCCCCATAGATGGGCAGCACTTGTCAGGCTGCCTTGATCTTGGAAGAGTCTCCCTCATATTTTAGACATAAACCCCCAAGCAGACTGCACTCCTCTTATTTATGTCAGATTAACAGATGGTTGCCTCAACACCCTTCACCAGAGTCACAACACTCATTACTCATATCTTCCTTCTTCATTCTTCTGGTACAAGCTGACATTGCTTCTTCACACACTTTTTCATTTCCTCCTTGAGACATTTTTTCTCTTCTTTCAAGGAGCACTCCATTTTTCCTGGCCATCTATAGAATGGGAATTCAATCCTCTGGTCCTTTCACTTTCTCTGCCATGGAGACAAATTTCACGTTGTGCATGCATAGTGTTACTTGATGCCAGCAAAAACCCAAACCTCTCTGCAGGTCAGTCTACATTCTCCACCCACTCTATGATCCAATGAGACCGGCCTCCCTGCTGTTCCCTGAACATAACACTCTGTCTCCTGCCACCGCTTTTTCACTGACTCTCCTGTATCTCCAGAATTCTCTCCCTCCTCCGTGGCTCAGTTGCCTTCTAGTCTCAGCCAAAATTCCACCTTCTGCAAGCAGCCTTTCCCAGGCCCCTCCAAGCTAGTGCCTTTCCTCTGGGATTACCTCCAATTCATTGGGTATATACCTTGCATGTGCACAGTTGTTTGCCTGCTTGTCTTCCCCAACTAATTGTGAGTTCCATAAGGGCAGAGACTGCTTTTGCTTTCCTTTGTACCTGCAGATCTTAGCACAGAGCCTGGTATACAGTAGGCACTAAATAAATGCTTGCTGACATAACCTGAGTACAAAATCCTCCTTGCTAGAAGAAACATACTCAGACATGTAAATTGGAGAGGGAAATGGAGGTATTTCTTTGTGAACAGATAACCCTTGCAGCAAAGCATTTATTTGCCACACCTGTTTACTGGTCTGAAGACTCAGTTACTGGAACTCCTAAGGGAGACTTTATTAAAAGCAGGTTTCACAAACCCTTTTCTCAGGATATGACATTTACTCAGCTTTCTTTAATTGGCCCTTAGGACCATGACCTCATGTAGACTTCATCAAACAGAAACCAATCCCCCAAACAGAAATCCAAATATCTAATTAGGTCTATCCACCACATTTCTCCTTGCCACCGATCTTTAGATCTCTCCTTCTGTCATCCTAAAGGGTGGGCTTTCTGAATTAGTCAGTTTCAGATCTAGAACTCAAATCAAGCTTTTCAATATCATTGTCCTTTCTACTTTACTAGGGGAAGGGGGGAAAGGAGAATCTTTTCTTTTTGCATTAGAACCTTAAAGTCATATCACTGAGAATTGCAGTTAATGTACCTACAATGCTTTTAATTAATATAAAGTGATGGATTAAAACCTGCCCCTGTAGGATTTTGCAAGCCTCAGCACAAAGTCAAGGCTATTGAACAGCTAAGAGCTATTGACCAGGAAGGAAGGGAGTATATCAGTGAGCTGTGAGTACCACAGTTGAATCCAAAAGTGAAAGTATTTCTACTTGTCTCTTCAAAGTAACAAGCCTGGGTGGTCAGAACATGCACTCATTCAACCAATTTATAAAGGAAGAAATGTGAGAGATATAAAAAGGAAAGGTATCAATAAAAACGAAAATTTTAAAACAGTATTTATTAACTACCAACTGTATACAGGGCACTGTGCTAGATACTGTGGAAAATACAAAGATTAGATAAAATTGAGTTCTAGTTATCATCAGCCAAGTTGGGAGATAAGACACAAATACAGATAACTATAATTAGGTGGGTCAATGCACCTGAAGTGAAACTCAACCACTCACTAGCTGTGTGATCCTGGATAAGTCACTTAATCTCAGTTTCAGTTTCCTCATCTGCAAAATAAAGATAAGGAGAGCACCTACCTTCCAGGTTGGGAAGATTAAGTAAGTTAGCATATGTAAAGCACTTTGCAAATCGTAAAGCACTATAAATATAAACCGCCATTATTGTTATTATTACAGTACAGAAAGACAAATGCATTAGGGAGACACCAGAAAAAAATGCTATATGGAATAAAACCAAGGTTCTTGTTTAACCATTTGCTTCCTTGTATTTCCTAGGAGCCAGCCTAGCAGCCTGGATAGATTTGCTAATGTGGTTTCATTGTTTTTGTTGCTTTAGCACTGACCTAGAAGAAGGCTTTAGACTAGAGAAAAGAAAACCACTGGCCCTAGGAAACCTAGTTTTGGAAACACCCTCCCCCTCCTCCCCGAGGCAGTCAGACAGGACAGAACTTAGAGGAAATGAAGACTCATTTCTTATTGGGAAAACACATTCCAGTTGGGATATTTTCAAATTTTGACTCCCAGAATAGAACACCCATTCCTTTTCTCAAATGGAACATACAAGCAATCAAAGGCCTCACAAAATTATGATATCCATAAGAGCACAGGGAAATTGGAGAAGACATACATAAAGTGAAGGAGAGAAGAAAAAAAAGAGGAATATAATCTGACCTCATAAAAAGAGAATTAAACTAAAAAATGACAACAGAGCAATGAGACTAGGAAAAGTAGCAATGAATATATGAGGCAATGAGATGCCACCCATTAGGAGAGAGGGGAAAACACGTACTAAATAAATGTCCAAATCAAAATATAAATTCTTCATAATAATGGAGGGAAGGGGGTATATCATCACATAGCAATATCTACCGGGAAGAGGCCCAAGATTAGGGAGGATCAATAATTAATTAACACTGCTCTAAGTCTACTTAATGGACAAACTGGGGGATTGTTTTTCTTTGCAAAATTTTTATATTATCCTCAGCTCTTTGTCTAACGTGAAGATTAACTAGCTGACAGGGGCAGCTCTTGCCAGTAAAAATAAAGGAATAAGTCCTGTTGGACTCTGTCCTAATTAGGCTGTATCTGGAGTATTGTGTTCCATTTTAAGCACTGTATTTTAGGAAGGAAATGCATGGGCTGGAGAGCATCGAGAGGAAGGTAACCAGACAGGTGAAGAGCCTCCAGAAGATGCCATAAGAAGGAGCAGGAGACGTTTAGCCTAGAAGATTTAACAAACACATAAGAGCTATCTTCACAAACTTGAGGGGCTGCTGCATGGACTTGTATGAAGCCATAGAGGCATGCTTGTCAAGTTTCTAGAAGCCATGGAAGTGGGGAGGATTAGGGTTTTCCAAGGCAGGATCAAAATAGACTTTGAGAGGCTAGAACTCTTCCCAAATTCCCTACTACTGTCAAAACACCACCAGCCCCCCTGCGCCCCACCCTGTCCCCTGGCTTGCCACCTGGGTGTCATCCTCTATCCCTCACTCTCTCTACTCCACTTACCCAATGTCATCATATTTTGCCCTCACATCCTCCCCTCTCTACTGATAGATACCGCCCAGGTGCAGGCCTTTATCACGTTACTCCTGGAGCTCAGGTGCAGGTCCTCAACACCTTTTGGTCCTGCCTCTCCCTACTCCAGCCCAACCTCCACTCAGCTGCCCAAGGATATTCCTAATGCACTGATCTGACCATCTCACACCTTATGACTCAATCAACTCCAATGGCTCCCTCTAGGATTGAATATAAAATCCTCTTTTAAAGCCCCTCATAACCAGCCTTTTCCAGACTTCTTAGACCTTACTCTTCCACACACTGAAATCTAGAGATGCCAACTTCCTTGCTGTTCCTCAAACACAGCAATCTCTGCCACTGCCTGTCCTGCTAATAAGGCCACAAAAAAAGGAAGGAGGAGAGAGGAAGAAGGAGGGAAGGATGGGAGAGAAGGATGGGAGAGAAGGAGGGAAGGTAGGAGGGAAGGAAGGAGGGAAGGAGGGAAAGAAGGAAGGAAGGAAGGAAGGAAGGAAGGAAGGAAGGAAGGAAGGAAGGAAGGAAGGAAGGAAGGAAGGAAGGAAGGAAGGAAGGAAGGAAGGAAGGAAGGAAGGAAGGAAGGAAGGAAGGAAGGAAGGAAGGAGGGAAGGAAGGAGGGAAGGATGGAAGGAAGGGAGGGAGGGAGGAAGGAGGAAAGGAAGGGAGGAAGGAGGGAAGGGAGGGAGGGAGGAAGGAAGGGAAGGAAGGGAGGAAGGAAGGAAGGAAGGAGGGAGGGAGGGAAGGATGGGAGAGAAGGATAGGAGAGAAGGATGGAAGGAAGGAGGGAAGGAAGGAGGGAAGGAAGGGAAGGAGGGGGAGGAAGGAAGGGAGGAAGGAAGGGAGGAAGGAAGGAAGGAAGGAAGGAAGGAAGGAAGGAAGGAAGGAAGGAAGGAAGGAAGGAAGGAAGGAAGGAAGGAAGGAAGGAAGGAAGGAGAAATAAAAAGGGAGGGAGAGAGAGAAGGAAGAAACAAAGATCCATGGATGTAAACCTACAGGTAGTTTTGTGCCATGTAGTACCAGCTCTTACAGAGATCATTATGTTTTGTGACATAAAGTAGGTGTTTAATAAATGCATGTTGATATAATTTTAACTAGAATCAATTGTAGAGGTATAGACTCATGCCTTTTCCAACATGGTCACACTGCATGGATTCATTTGCCTGCCTGCCTTCCTCTCCTCCTTCTATGTTTATGTCTTCCAAGGGGTTTTTTCTTTCTTTCTTTCTCTTGTTTTTAAATTAGGGAAGGGAGTCAGGAGGAGAGAACTCAGCAATAATTTGCCTCCAAAAAAGGCCCATTGAAGCATTGATTGAAATGCACAGAAGAGAAGGAAGAGAGAAGGAAGCACAGGCAAGAACAGCTTCGAAAGTAATTCATGTAGAATTTATTACATACTTGCAAAAACAAGCAGTAATAAATGGTAAGCCCCTTTTTGTGTTCTGCTGTGTGCTTAAAAATGCTGGTTTTGAGGTTGGGTTCCAAACAAAGCCTATTCTGTTTGGTTTTTAATTTCCAATGTGTGACACACTACTGGACACACTGTAGGCATCCAATGACCACCTGTTAAATCAATGCTTATTTATTGGGATTTTATTATTGTGGAAAGTAGAATAGGAAATGAGAAAGGAGAACAAGAAGGAATGAAAGGGAAGGAATGGGATGAACAAGAGAAAATAAAGGAAAAGGAAGAGAAGAAAGAAGAGACTGTTCCCTCCCTCATTCATCTTCTTCCCCATCTCCTCACATCATGTGCCTCACTGGAAAAGGAGGCAGAGTGAAGAAAGTGGAACCCTTGGCCTCATGTGCATGTTGGGTACAGCCATGATATTATAAACTGAAGGGGAACATTGCAAATTCATGCTTTAAACCCAGAAAAGAGGGTTCCAAAAGACAAGGAAAAGAATGATGTGGGTACAACTACTATTTTATAATTAACATACCCATCTTTTAGATGGTTTAAACATATACAGCCATTGACAATCCCTAAGAGTATTTTGTTCCAGATTGTTTTCATTTTCTCTTCTTACGGTCTTGTCTCTCGAGATTTCTGAAGCACGTCGATGGGAGGCAACATGAAACATTCCAACAGAAGCATACTGTTAAAAAGCAATAAAGGCAAACAATTGAAGAAACAGAAAAAAATTGGGGAAGCCATTCAGATGGACAGCACCATTCAATAAACATTTGGTCTACATAAAGCAATTTTTACACAGTGTAAGCCAGGAGGCAAGAAGGAAGGGGACTGCATGGTTCAAGTACATGAGGGGCAGAACACAACCAGGAGTAGCTGGCAACATGCAGGGGGACAGACATGGGGCACCTGAGCATGGACAGATAGAAGACAACCACACAGGGTCAGTGAGGCAGGTGGGTGGGTGGATCAGGGCAAAGATCTCCTCTCTTGGTGCCAAGCCTCGATTGGGTGTTGTTCTGCTTTCGTTGGAGGGTGAGGCCTTTGAGCGGGGCAGGAGAGGCAGGGGAGCTGGGAGGCCACAGAGCACCAAGCAGAGGGGCAGGAGCAAAGAGGTCCCACACAGCACCATACAGTAAAATTAACACGGGTGGAGTTTTTTTGGAACGCAGATTTCTTTCAGAATTCTTTACATAAAGATAAATTTGCTAATGCAAAGTAAGAGCTGTCTATAAATGCAAGACATGGTAGCGGACACTGGATTATGAAGACAAAAACTGGAACATTCCCTGTCCTCAGGGAGCTTACATTCTCCTGGAAGGATCCAGCAAGACACAGCACAGATGGGTAGCTATAAAATAATTTCCAGGGGGAGTCAGCGTTAGCTCACCTGGGAGGTTCACAGGGGAGAAGAAGGGAATAAGTACCTACTACACGCCAGGACTGTAGCATTTTACAAATATTAGCTTATTTCATCTTGACAACCCTGCAAGGTAGGTGGTGGTGTTATCCCCATTTCACGGTTAAGGAAACTGAGGCAAACAGAGATTAAGGGACTTGCAAAGGAACACACAGTTGGTAAGAGTCTGAGGGTGAATTTGAACTCAGATCTTCCTGACTTTAGGATTGGGCATCAGGAAGGTTTTGTGGAGATGGCCTGAATGTGACCTATTCCACATATCAAGGAATAACTGGGGAAGGATGTGAAGACAGGAGATGAAGTGTGGTGCTCAGGGAACAGTTAGCAGGTCAGATTGATCAGAATGGGGCATCCGTGAAGGTGAACAATGTAAAAATAAGACAGGAGAAGGAGGTTGTAGTCACATTCTAGAGCAGGGGTGAGACCACCTGGGGCTCTCTAGGTCCTCAAGGGCAGACCTTTGCCTGAATCCAAACTTCACAGAATAAATTCCTTAATGAAAAGATTTGTTCTGTAAAACTTGGACTTAGTCAAAAGGCTGCACTTGAGGACTTAGAAGGCCACATGTGGCCTCAAGCTACAGGTTCCCCATCCCTGTTCTAGAGGGTGTTAGGTGCCAGGAAGAGTGCTTTGCATTTTATCCTAGAGGATTTTTTAGTAGCTGACATGGACAAATCCGTGTTTTACAAATATCTATTTGTCAGCTATGTGGTGTATTGGACTTGAAGAAAAGGAAAATGGGAGCAGGGAGAGAAATTAAGGAAAGGGAGGGTATAGGCACACTATGTGTTGGGCACTGGGCTAAGCATGTTACAAATGTTACTCATTTGATCAGTTAGAAGCCTATTTCCAGAATCCAGGCTAGAGGTGATGAGGACCTGAACCAGGGAAGAAGCTATAGGAATGGCATGGACATAAGAATGGATGTTGGGGTGGAACTGACAAGACTTGGCAACCAATCAGATGTGTGGGATGAAAGGGAGAGAAGAGTCAAGGAAGCCCCAACCTCTCCAACCTGAGAGAGTATGAAATGATACTGGGAGCAACAATAAAACAGAGATGAAAGCAAAATTAAGTTCTTAACCTAGCAAATTCTCTTTTTAACCAAGGGAGAAAGTATAGAATCAATGAGTGTAACAATGAGAGTCATGGGCATATTTTCTGTTTCTCAACTGCTCAACTCTTCCCATTTCTCAGCTCCCTGGATGATTTTCTCCATCTGTCACATAATGGGGAGACCAAAGAAGGGAGTAGAAAACCAAAAGTGAATGAAGAAACAGGGGTTAAAGGATAAGAAGTGAGAAAGAAGGGACTTGAAAAAATGGGCAAAAAGAGGCATACAGTGAGTGAAAAAGAGAAAAGGAGAAATTGCTGCTGGTCTTTACTGTTCACTGTTTTTTCCCCTTCTTCTTCTTCCTCCAGTATATTCCCATTTCTATCTTGTGCCCTTCGTTCTTTCCCTTTCCACTGCATCCCCAAGTACACATTCTCTAACCAAGCTCTCCACGCCCATCCCCCATTCTTCCACACTCAAACCAAGAAATGACAGGAACACAGGAAAACCTACAGACTTGAGAAAGAAAGCAAGCAAGCTGAAGGTTATCGAGCCAAAGGGAAACATCAATGTGACAAACCTAAAACAAGGACTTGTTATTTATACAGATCAATAGAAATAATCCACCTTTCCCCAAAGAAGAAGCTACAATAAATATGGGCTGCCTTTCTGGAGTTGAGCTGGAAGTGACATGGCTCTGCCTTTTACCTACAAGGTTTTAAAAGCTCAATGGCTGGGTCACATATCTCCAGAGAGTACAGCCAGGGCCTTTTCCACAGGATATCAGGAGCAACAATGAATCTCTCAGGCGCTGGCAGGGTCCTTTTCCTTAAAAACCACTCTCTCAGGATCACAGCCCAGACTCAAGACCCTCCTAGCTACTCCTCAATTGCTTCTCTCCACTCAGCCACCAACCCCATCAAGGCTGCCTCCTAATTGGTCTTCCTGCCTCAAATCCCTCCCCTTCCCAATCCAGCCTCCCCACATTTACCCAAGTGATATCCCTAAAGCATAGCTCAAACCATGGGACCTCCTGCTCAAAAAAAGCTGCAGCAATTCCCCTGCAGAAAACCCTTCAGGAATGTGCAGTCATTCAATACCCCCAAACAACTGAAATTAAATCAGAAACGGCTTCAGTTGTGTTTGGGGAGGAAAATTTCAGCGATAACTGCAGTGAAAGTCCTTCTCTGGCAAATTCATTTGTGTAACTTTTGAACCCCAGGGTGGAAAACTTCTACCTGCAAAAGTGTTACCTAAACTTTTGAAAAAGTAACAAGATCAGATAATCCTGCTGGTCAAATGTAAATAATTTTAATGGGGCTCTTATACTTTTACTTCTCCCTATCACAGATTTGTGTCTTCCAGACTATAGGCCATTCACCTACAGTTGGTAGCAAATAGTAAGTACCAGCCAATGTCCCCCCATCATCCCCTGAATGCAGCCTGTGCTTGGCTCCAGTCAACCTCCTCTTTGGGACCCCCTCGAGGCAGGGACATCTCTACCAGCAGGAAGCAGTTTCAGAAGCCAAGACCTTCACCCCTTACCCCAAAAGAATTTGGGTCCCATTTGTTTGAGGGGGGAATGATGGGGATGGGATCTGAACCCCTAAAAGGAAAAGACTATGTCTTTGGGATCTGGACCCCAAAAAGGAAAATCCCTGGACTGTCCCAAATCCCTGGCATTTGTCTGAGGCTGTAATCCACTCAACTGGCCTTTCATTGTGGCTACACCCAATCTCCCAGTTCTGTTCTGTAACCTCCGGATTGTCCCTACCTACTTCCCACCTTTAATGCTATCTAGATTCCATTCTCCCTTGGCCACATGGATCTGGTCCTTGGCAGTCTGCTCACCCCAGCTTACTTGCCACTCCCATCCAGATCTTTCTTAGACCTCTCCTCCAGTCACCCCAAACTACTCCCATAGTCTTTCTATATATAAGATCCACCTGGCCTCCATTAAGGTGCTCAGATTCTTAAAATCTAGCCACTGCTCAGATTCTTAAGATCTGGCCCGCTTGCATTAGTGATACAAATGTTTAGATTCCTTAAGAGTATGGCCAATATGGTGGATCTGTGATAAACCTTGTCTTTGGCTGAAAAAAAAAAAAACAAAAAACCTTCAGGATCTGGCTCCAGCCTCTTCTTCCAGGTTTATTCCATATTATTCACACAAGCTCCATCCCAGCCAAACTGGCCCATTGCTATTCTTGACACAATGTTTAATCTCCCACCTCCAGGACTTTGCACAAAGGGTCCTTCCTGTTCCCCACAACTAGAACGTGCTTCTTCCTCAGCTGGAGCACCTTTCCTGATTCCCTTCCCTACCCCCAAAATTATCTCGTACTCACTCTGTGCACATGTCATATTTATTCAGAGGGGTGTGTGTGTGTGTGTGTGTGTGTGTTTGTATGTGTTGTTCTCCACAATGGAATGTAAGTTCTTTGAAAGATTTACATGAACTGATGCAAAGTGAAGCGAGCAGAACCAGAAGAACATTGTACACAGTAACAGTAACATTGTTCAATGAAGAAATGGGAATGACTTAGCTATTCTCAGCAATACAATGATCCAATACAATCCCAAAGGACTAATGATGAAGCATACTATCCATCTCCAGAGAAAGAAGTGATATTGATTGAATACAGACTGAAGCATGCTATTTTTCACTTTCACTTTCTTGTATTTGACTTTTCTTGTACAAAATTACTAATATGGAAATGTTTTACATAATTGCACATGTATAAGCTATATCTAGTTGCTTACTGTCTCAGGGAAGGGAGACTGAAAAGATGGAGGGGTAGAATTTGGAACTCAAAACTTTAAAAAATGTCTTTAAAATTGTTTTAATACATAATTAGTGGAAAATAAGATATATTAAATTAAGAAAAATATGCATAGAATTGAAAAAAAAGAGCAGGGACTGTTTTGTCTCTGTATCTCCAGAGCCTGGCACAGTTCTTGGCATACAATGGGTGATTAATAAATGCTTGTGTATTGATTGATCAGCGCAGGTCCTCACTCTTCAGCCTGGCATTTAAGGACTCCTCATAATCTTCCTTAGCCTCAACTTTAGCTCTTAATACTTTCCAAGACAAACCCTCCATCCTAATTAGACTGGTGTCCTTACTGTTCTCCCTCCACACCATCCATAATCATTCCTAGAGGCAGCTAGATGTCACAGTTGATAACAACACTGGACTTCCCGAGTTCAAATCCCTCCTCAGATACTAGCTGTGTGACCCAGGGTGAGTCACTTAGCCTCTGCTGCCTTCATTTCCTCATCTTTTAAATGGGAATAATAACAGCACCTACTTCCCAGGGTTGTAGAGAGAATCAAAAGATGGCTATGTGCAATTCTTTGCCAGTCTTAAAGCACTCTACAAATGCTAGCTGCTGTTGTTGTTATCCACACCTCAGTCGTTCTGCTCATGCTGTTTCTCCTGTCTCAAATGCCCAGCTACCTCGTTCTCTGCTGACCCAAATCTTCTGTGTCCTTGAAGGTCCAACCCAAATCCCAATTCTCCATTAAATGCTTCCCCAACCAGACTAGCCAAAGCCACAGCCCAAGGAGTCTCTATTGTACAATCTAGCCCTTGTTCTCTCCAATTCAGAGAATCTTGAGTCTGAAAGACATCTAGAGATGGGACTAGTTGGACTCATAGGTCAGATATGTTTTATAAATGAGGAAACAGAGGCTTAACAAGGTTAAAATGATTTACGCAAGCTCCCACTGCTAGAATACTTCAGGGCCAGGATTAGAACCCAGTGCTTCTGACTCCAAGTCCAAAGCTGCTTCAAGTCTTCTCCACAGAAGAAAAACTGCCTAACTGCAGGGAGCATGAGCTGCAAATTCATGCACCCTGTTGCAAACTCACTGAGAGCGAAGATCATGCCTCAGTTCAGCTGGGTAGATTTATATTATTAATTTTTTTTTATCAACTGATATAATTTATGTAAGCACTTTGCAAACCTGAAAGTGTTATATAAATGTTGGCCATTGGCCATAGTGCCTCACATGTGGTAGACATTCAACAATTATTTGTAAATGAACACAGTCTTAAACTGTCTTTTGCATCCTCTATATTTCCTAGATCAGGGCCAAGAGCACAAGAGGCATCCAACCATTCAACCATTATGGTCAGCTTTAGAAAAAGGAGGGTTGGGGGCAGCTGGGTGGTGCAGTGGATAGAGTACCAGCCTTGGAGTCAGGAGGATCTGAGTTCAAATCCAGCCTCAGACACATAACATGTACTAGCTGTGCAACTCTGGACAAGTCACTTAACCCAATTGCCTCACAAAAAAAAAAGGAGGGTAGACTATAGGCCAGATCCCCCATTTCTAGGTGTCTCAAAGCCAAGAGGGAGATAAGAACACTAAAAGATGAGTAGAATAAAGCATTAAAGTGAAAGATTAAAGCAGATTTAAAAATGGGGGGGCTAGGCAATGGGGTTAAGTGACTTGCCCAGGGTCACACAGCTAGTAAGTGTTATGTGTCGAAGTCTGATTGGAACTCAGGTCCTCCTGAATCCAAGGCTGGCGCTCTAACCACTGTGCCACCTAGCTGACCCCAAGCAGATTAATATTTAAAGATTAAGGAGCCCAGACCTACAGTGACCATATTTTCCAAACCAAAACACAGGGCACATGGGCTAATGAGGGATTGTGTGTGTACATGGAGGAAGGAGGTGTTTGAGGGCACATAGCATGGTATTCAAGGATTTAACCACTTATTCACACACTATAACGTGTAAACTGCCCACATACATGTTACAAGCCTTGCTTATCTGTGAATTTTTTGCAAGTATCTCAGAATCATAGAATCTTATAGCAGGAAGGGTACTATGAGGAAATCTAGGCCAACCTATACGTGACCGAGAATCCCTCTCCCACAAAGCTAAGAAGTGGTCCTGCAGCCTTTAATATTAAGGACTTCCATAAAAGAAAATGCAATACCTCCCAAGGCAGCCATTCTGTTTGGGTAGCTCTAATAATTAAGAAGCATTTCCATTGAGCAATAAAAATTTGTCTCTCTGTGACAACCATCCTGCCTCTGGCAGGGGCCTAGGCTGCCATACCACTTTCCAAAGTCTCTTTGGCATGGCTCTACTCACCAACCATCTCTATCCCACTAGAAACTAGGGCTCCACCCATGGTTCCCTGGGTTTTGCTAAGCAAGTTTTTTTTTTTGCCTTACTTTCTGGAGCTAGACTTCCTGAAGTCTACCTGCTATGCCCCTGGAGCTATCTCAACAAACATGCTTCCTAGAATCCTTTAGGTACCATCTTCTGCCATTAAAATATAAATTCATTGAGGTCAGAGGCTCTTGCCTGTTTATATTTAAATTCCCAGTACATAGCTCAGTGCTTGGAATATGGTAGGTCCTTAATAAATGATCTATCTATCACCTACTGCTCCTAATTTAGCTCCCTAGTATCAAAGAAAGTAAGTCTCTTCCCTCTTCGATATAACAGCCCTCTACAAACTTGAAGACAGTCATCACATTCCCCATCTATCTTCTTTCTCCGAGCTAAACATTTGGAGTTCTTCAAACATCCTTCACCAAAGTGGACACCCATTGGACTCTTTTCAGTGTATCAAAGTCCTGGCTAAAACATAACACCCAGGACTGAATAAAGTACACCAGATGTGTATTGGCCAAGGTTGTAATTAGCAAGATAATCACTTCCTGACCCTGAATGCCACCTACATCTTTTTGGTTTCAGCCTAAAAGCAGGATTTTGGGGAGGCTCTTTCTCTCAATGAAGCTTGCAGTCCTGGCTGAAATGTGACCAGAGAGCTGAATATAGCATTCCAGGCATGTACTGATCAGAACTGTATATAGTGAGACAATTATGATGATGATTATTATTGTAATTACCACCACCAAGAGGAATGATCTTCGGGCTAAAAAGGAGAGAAGGAAAAGGGGCTAATATGACAAGTTGACACTCAAGATAAGTAGGGAGATAGTCAGAGACCCTTTAGTTGAGATGATATATGTAAAGTGCTTTGTAAACCTTGAAGAACTATATAAAAATCTTTACCATTATTCTTGGTGAGTACCTGGGTGCATTCTAGAGTATTGAAAGAAGGATATGATAGCACTACTCTTCCATATAAAAAAAGGGAAAGTCAAGACTGAGGCAAAGCCGTGGAATGGCTGTGGCCAAAAGAGCCTGAGGGCAGAGCATTTAGTCACAGACCCAGTACAGATCAACCTACCTCTCACCAAAATGCTGGGTCTATAGTCTTCTGGGTTATTTGGGTAAGGGAAAGAGTCAAGTTTTGGTTTGCCTTAGGAGCCAGGACAAACCATCCTTCCACAAGCTCAGGCATAGGGGGATTCAGACCCTGTCTTCTGTCGCTGCAGGGCATGCACTGTGATGATTTTTAGTGTCTGTCTTTGAACATTTATAGACTTACATAACTCCTTCAGAAATTAATGGGAAGTGGCAAGACAAATAGTATTGTGAAAAGATTTAAAAGAAGAAATTAATGGAGGCAAAAATCCGAATCAAGGCTCAAGTATCTGGCCCTTAGTCTAATGACAAGAAGCATTTTAAGAAGGGGATTTGTTTTACTGCGATTCACAGTAATTCAGTATATAATAGCTAGAATATTGAGGCATAATTGAGAAATAAAATTCCATCTCATCTAAAAATAAGAGGCAGGAGGGTGTAATGGAAAGAGTACTGGATCTGGAATTAGAGGACCTGGCATTAAGAATCTTAGTTCTGCTACTATATGAGTGTGTGTTTTATGTACACATGTACACATGTGTGCATGTACATATGTATACGTAAGTATAGACAGATATGTGACCTTGGGCAAATCACTTCCCTTCCCTTGGCCTCCATTTCTTGGCTGTAAAATAAGGGGTAGATGGTCCCTAAAGTCCCTTCTGGTGTTAAATCTTATGGCTCTACAATATTATCAACTAAAGTGTCTGGCTCTCGGTTGCTCCCAACAGAGCCCCTTTACCATCTGCTTTTTCATAAAACCAGATTTAAATACAAAGAGATATTTTCTGATTTCTCCAAGAACCATATTCTGCCTTGCTTTCAAGTGTTCTGTTTGCTTTCAACTCCCAGATCAAGAGCTAGAATGAGAATGTACACACACACACACACACACACACACACACACACACACACACACACCCCTTTATCCTCCTTGATTTCTCTGCATTTGACATTAATAACCTCTCCCTAAGCCCTAGGTAATCTCTCCTCTCTGTAGTTGCATGACACTCATGGCACCCAATGTCCATTGGGTAGCTTCACTTGAATGTCCCATAGGCTTCTCAAATGCAACAAGTTCCTTTTGACAAACATCCCACTTCTTAGATTTGACCATGTTACTCAAGAAGCTTCAATGAATCTCTTTTACCTTTAGGATAAAATCTCCACTCCTCTATTTGGCATTTAACAACCTTGTGGCAATCTAGTTTTCCAGATCTCTTTCATAATACTCCCCTTTCTGACTCTGTTCCAGCCCAAATTGGATGGTTTGCTGTTTCCATATGGGAGATTTCATCACTTACCTTTGTGCGTGTGTGTGTGTGAGCGCGCACATGTGCAAGCACCCATGTCCTCATGCATGCACCCATTCACTCATGTAAGGCTGTCCTTACATGACAGGAATGCTCTCCTAGCACCTTGCTGGATTCCCAGATCCCTTCAAAGCTCAGCTAATATGCCACCTCCTTCCCCACCATTTTTAGAGCACCTAGCCTCATTAAACTTACCTTGCATTATTTTTTACACATGCCATACTGATACATTTGCATGGATGATAAGTTCTTTATGGCAGGGACTGATTTCATATTTGTCTGTGCTTCCCAGCACCTGGCACAGAGCAGGTCCTTAATAAATGCTTGGTGACTTGAAATGATGCCATAATATCCAGCGTTCTATCCAATGAGCATAAAGGTTCACCCCCAGAAAGTCTAACTATTCCTCAAAGCTAAAAAGCACAAAGATCAATCAAAGATCTATATGACAAGTTTTTGGATACCAAAGGCATGGTATCTTTTCATGTTCTACATCCAAATGATGATTTCATTCACTTTGTCTTCTATTCAACAGACAGAGGATATTCACTGTGTTATCTCTGTATGACCTCTCAGGATCCTCACATCACCACCATGACAAAATTGGAAATTTTCAAGCCATACCAGATCAATAATATGGCCATGGTCAATTTATTGCTACTATAAGATAGGAGGTAAATAAAAATGTGTTTTCCAGAAGTAAAATGAGAAGCAACATTCCATAGTGAAGAGACAGCCAGCCAGCCTCAAAACCAAGACTTGGATTCAAGACCCACCTCCATCACAGACTGACTATGTGACCCTGGGCAAATCACTTAACCTCTCACTGCTCTAGGGGACTCTGAGAATATAAGTTGCTGAGAAGGTACCAACCTGCATTGGAGAAGGGAACTTCCCATACCAGTGAAATCAGAGGTCTAAGTGAAAAGTGACCATCTCCAGGGTAGCCCTAACCAGCGGCAGAAAGCACCTGTCCAGTCTATATGCACATTGGAGAGCCCAATTCTCCTCATTCTATTCAATTTGATTGGATTTAACAAGCATTTAGGAAGTGTCTCCTAGGTACACCAGCCCTATGGGAGACTTTGAGTTTACAAAGGTGATAGATAAGAAGAGAAAAACCTATCCTGCCTCCAAGGAGTTTCTATTCTGCTAGAGCTCATTTAGCTAAAGATCACTGAGGTTTACAGTCTTCAAAGTTGTGGATTTGAAGAGCTAGAATCATAAGTTTTCCAGAAGCACTTCCCCAGTAGAGGAAAGACAGGTGATAAATCAATCATCAACCTACTCAGAGTAACCAAAAAATAAAGTTCTTTAAAATTCTCCCTTCCAACATTGAGAGAGGCAGTGCAGTGTACTGGACAGAGAGCTGACCTCAGAGTGAAGAAGCTCCGGGTTCCATTCTCACCCAAAACATACTGACTGTGTAACCTCCACCAAGTGACTCAACCTCTCAACATACATGGCAATCTTCTGTGGCAAGAAGTTGCCAAGAACATGCTGACCACCAGTGGTAGAGGAATTTTCCTCATGGTAGTTCTCTAATCAATTGAAATCCTCCATCTAACCCAAATGTAAGGATAATGATAAACAAAAAAAGTAGAACGACTTTGGGGGAAAATGTCCAAAAAATGTCAGAAAAAAACAAATTCTCAGGCAAGGGTTTGATATCAAAGATATTTAAAGAGCTAACATACATACATATATGTCTCATACATATAACTATGCTATATACGTGACCAAAAGCCACTCCCCAGTAGATAAGTGGTCAAAGAATATGAACAAACAATTCTTAGAACAAGAATTACAAAGTATTAACAGCCACCCACATAAAGGCAGCTAGGTGGTATAGTAAGATAGACTGCCAGACTCATCTTCTTGAGTTCAAATCAGGCCTCAGACACTTATTAGCTGTGTGACCCTAAGCAAGTCACTTAACCCTGTTTGCCTTAGTTTCTAATCTGTAAAATGAGCCAGAGAAGGAAATGGCAAAATCACTCCAGTACTTTTAGCAAGAAAACCTGAAAGAGGTCACGAAAAGTCAGACATGACTGAAAAGACTGAACAACAATGGTCACAGGAATGAATGCTACAAGAGAAATGCAGATCAAAAAATACTCTGCGAGTTCTCCTCACGTGCAAAATTGGCAAAGATATCAAAAGATGGGAATACTCAGTGCTGGAAAGGATTGTGAGAAGAAAGCAATGAGGGCATCATTGGTGGAGCTGTGAAGCAATACAATCATTTTGGAAAGAAATTTTGAATTATGCAAATAAAGTGACTAAAATGTCTATACCCTTTGATCTAGGGAGTCCACTATTACATTTATACCCCAAGGAGGACATAGATAAGAAATTCCTTATGTACACCAACATATTTATAGTAGCACTTTTTGTGATAGCAAAGAATTAGAAGAAAGTCAATGCCCAGCTGCTGGGGAATGACTAAACAAATTGTGGTACGTGAATGTATTAGAATATTACTGCGCTGTAAGAAATAAGAAACGATGAGTGCAGAGAAACATGGAAAGATTTATAAGATCTGATGCAGAATGCAGTAGTCAGAGCCAAGAAAACAATGTACATGACTACAACAATGCAAATGAAAAGAACCACAAAACAACCAAAGTAAATGTTATGTAATTGCTAAGAACAAGGTTGGCTCCAAAGGAGAGCCAAGAGAAGGCAACCTCACCCCAAAGTTCTGCAGACACAGGAAGTCCCCAAGGGCTGTACATTGCCAATGAGCTCAGATTTGATCAACATATTGATCAAGCTTGCTATTTTTTCTCTTCTTTTTCTTTTTTTTTCTCTTTAGAAGTATTTGGCATATGGGGTGGCTCTCTGGGAAGAGAGGGAGAAATTCTGATGATGTTAAAAAAAAGTATACTGACAACTTTGTTTTTTAGAAAAGAGAGACTTCAGAATTCTGATTGATGCAGTGACCTACAATGACCTCCAAAGACTAACGGAGAAATAAGGTATGCATTTTCAGACATGACTAATGTGTCCATTCATTTCGCCTGATCCCACTTATTTGTACAAAGAAGACTCTATAGGATGTGAAAGTCATTGCAAAGTGATGGTGACATAAAAAAGAGCATGAATAAAATACTATTTAAAATAATAATAACAATAGTTGACATGTATAGAGTGCTGTAAGATCTGCAAAGTGCTTTACATTAGGTGTGCCTTTGGTCATAGCAAGAATGGTGTTAGTCATTTCCAGCAGACCTTCATCTTGATTTAAACCAAAAATCTTGGAGAAAGTAAAGGTATCACTGGACCAACAACTGGATATTAGGCATCCCCTAAAACACCATGCAGTTGAATTTTTTACCTTTCTGTTTGACTGGAAAAGATCAGCAGGTGTAGACCATGCCAAGTTGTAGAAACTGCAATTAGTTAAGAGATCTGGGTTCCAGTGTTGTCCCTGGCCAAAAAGCAACTGAGGTGAACTACACAAGTAACTTCCCCTCTCCAGACCTTATTTTCCTCATCTGTAAAATGCTATGGTTGGACTGGATGATTCCTTCTAGCACAAACTCCCACCTAACACTCTGGATACATTAATGGTTAACGAATGGTTAAAGAGCAAATGTATTTCAAGTAACTCTAAAGTGTTCCCCAAAAAGATATTTTATTCATTTTCACTCAAAAGCAAATGCTAAATACCATTAAAGCAGAAGAAATGCACATTATTCTCATCCCTGAGACATTGAAAATATTTTTGTCAAAATCTTTAAATACCAACAGATTGGAGGTGAATACCATAAATGAGGCCAAGCCCAATTTTAAAAATCTGATTATGCCACTATGACCAACATGTCCCTACACTAGAATCATAGTTTTAGAGCTCATCTTCTCCAACACCTTCATTTTACAGATGGGGAAACTGAGGCCCTTCAAGAGTAAGTGAAGACCCAAGATTACCCATTTGGCAAATGATGGAACTGGGAATTTGAACTCTGACTCCCAAACCAGGACTTGTGTCTTTCATTTTTCAGGCTCTTAATAAAAAACATTTCAATTTTGATATTCTAGCTCAGTTATAACTCCTAGTGATGATCAAATTATGATGAAATCATTCAGCTGTTAAGTTATAAATCCATCATTTTTACAAAAGTCTGCAACACAGCTGAGCAGCATATTTTTAAAAGGTTTCTCATGAAAGAGACCTGGGATTTGGATCCTAGGGGGCGAGAGGGATTTCTAAAAGAGTTGATTGCTCCTAACTGAAAAGAACCTAATGAAAAGGCAGACAAGGTGGTATTGAGCCATGGAAAATTCCCACTCCTTAAAATGAAATTACAAAACATCATTAAAATTAACCGCTCCAAAAAACCCCTTATCAACCATAAGTTTCCATAAGAACATCCCTATATGAAGAGACAGCCTAGAAATCAGTTTAAATCCCATTCATCTTGTTCATATCATAGCCGTCATATCACATCACAAGTTCTAACAGCTAAATGAAATGCGAATGTCTGCTTTGTTCAAAGATTTAAGCAAACCCCTCTTTGACAAGGTTAACCTCTATTTTGAATTTGACAGTAATGTTCGTCATCCTTACTTCCTGTGCTTCACAAAACAGTTGATGAAATGCCACATAGATCATATTATTCACAAGTTTCATGTAGACAGACACAAGGGAATCCAATACAAAACAGGTCTCAGGAGCAGATTGGCACTCAACTCCCCATGAAATAGCCTTTCTCTCAAAGTCTAGCTAATTCAGCCCTGTTTCTATATGAAGTCTGCTCAGGCCATGTACAGAACCAGCAGAAAATGAAATGCCCAAAATCCCCTCTCCTTATTTCTCTCAAAGGAATCAAAATGCTGGGACTCTGAAGATGGTGCCTTAAAATTCTCAACCCCAATTTATTCCTTGGATGTCAGACCAATAAGTCATAATGTGCTAAAGAGCCATTACAGTCAATGGCTGTGAATAGCAGCCTCAAAGGACTTAGATATATTACTACATGAAGCTAAGTTTTCTTGACATGTTATTTAAATGGTTTTGAGCAATGTGGAACACTTACTACCTTTCAAAAGCAGCTTCCTTTGGTTTTTAACTTCAGATCTATTAAAATTCCAAGTCATGCTTCAAAATACCTTCACCTGATTCTGCTGGAGCTGACAGATGGAATATAAGAATGAGACATAGTTTCTTCCTTCTTTTTTCCTATGCTAAATACTCATCCCATTTTGGATAATGAGCCTAATGACTTTGATTAAGCCCAACTATATTTAACTGAAGCAAGTTAGGCACCATTCATTTTCATATTGCTGGAGAAAGTTTCCTTAATGCAATAAGATGAGATAGATGCAAAGATAGGGATGTAGCTTTACTGGTTAATTTCTCCAGAATGTCTAGAAATTTAAATTAAGACCTATTATTTATTAGACAAATAGAGATTTCTATCTCTCTTAGTTTATATCATAAAGAAAGTGACCTGAAGCTTAAAAATATGAAAGCCTTTGCCAGTGATCAGTTGGATAAATGTAGTGACACTTCTAATACTCTCCATGTTCATAGCATTAACACACACACACACACACACAACACACACACACACACACACACACACTTTGCAAAGAAAAATTCTTGCCTGTCCTCGTTCTTCCATCAGACTGAAAATAAGTACATGCATCATTTTATGCCTTGTCAGAAGGTACAAAAAACCATCATCATTTTCATTCATTTTTGTAATACATAAAGACCAGCGCCAGACAGACCTGCTGCCTCTGTTAAGAGCATTACACTTTTCTCGGCATGCGCCAAGTAACCCTTACCTTTTTGTGGACTTAAGTTTTTATATACTTCAAGGTCTGCCATTCGCTTTGCTTTTCCTCTGCATCTTTGGTGAGCACAATGAGATTCCTCTCTAAAGGCACACGCCTTCTTTCTGTTCCAGATCATCAGTGAAGACACAAGTATAAGAAAAGCATCCAAACTTTGCCCACGCCATCTTTTACGGCGAGATGAGGTCTTTGCAGTCGGGTCTCAGTGAGGGGACTGGGGAACAAATCCAGAAGCTGTTAGTCAGGAACTCTGTCCCAAAGTGCCAGCCTGGCCACACAGGAGGACTGGCAGCATCTGCTCGGTGCAGCTGCTACTGTGGGAACACAGGGGCTGCTGTCAGTACTTTGGTGTGAGACCCGGCATCCTTAGTGCAGCGATTCAGACCCTAGGGGCATTATGCACAGCAAATGCCTAAGAAGTGCAAGTCAGTAGAGGCCCTGGAGAGAGAGGGATCATCCTCACCTGGGGAGGTCACTGAGAAAGCAGGATTGCCCGATTCCTGTTTCAGAGCGAAACTGAGCGAGGCTGGCTGAATGCTCCAAATGAACATGCATGAATATCCACACACAGACGCACATAGACTTGAAAGCAAAAACCTCTGCTTGTCCATTAAAAATAATCCATTCTGCAAAGGGCTGTGCAGCCTACAGACCAGCCACAGTGGATTACTCTCTGATGTTCCACGTTGTCATTTTAGGGGAGGAAGATTTTAGGCTTTCCCTGGTTGATTGCCACTGTCCTCACCTCCTCCCCACCCAATATCACTCCACATGCAAACACCACATCATTGGTCACAGCACAGACTGAAACATTTCCAACTTCAGAGCAAATGAGGCCACAGCTCCAAGCCACTTATGCAGTGAGGGATGCTGATTTGTTTTTCTCCTCCCATAATATTCCTTTGATGTTGAACAACATCAGGTCTCCATGAGATAAGTGAATGAACTGAAAAAAGCCCGAGCTTCTCATGAATGAACCAGCTTTCTACTACACCATGCATATCATTACAATTTCAGTGCCTCTGAATTATATATGCACTTCCTTTATATGCATTCTGTAGTTCTTTTCCCAGAATATTATATTTCAGAAAGCCTTTCATTTACCATAATTTTATACATTAGAGTACAAGAGTTCTCTTCTTTGAAGAATCAAAGCAAGTGTGTTGGATGCCAAACCTAGCCTTCAATTTCCCATTTCTGGGTTTTGCCCAACTCTCTTTCTCTGCAGACCCCCCACCCTGGCCCCTGGCTTTACTCTTTCCTACCCATTCCCTCTCCCTGATCCGCTGAGCCAAATTTCTACCCAGATGATGTTCCCAAGTTCCCCAACCTTTCTCATGATGCCCCAGATTACCTGTATCCATGTTCTGTATTCCCATCTATTCCAAACTTTTCCAACACCTAGCTTTCAACACCTACTTTTGCTTTCCAAATACTTAAGGCTGTGCCCTAGTTCCCAAATATTTGGGAACTCCAATATACCTACAATATCCCAGAGTCATCTGTGATCTCTCCCCCATGCCTTTTAGCGATTATGAGAATAACCATATAAATCTGAATGTCTCTCATGACCTGCATGGATGTAAAACTCAGAGAACATAAATGGCTGTCAAAGTCTTGAGAAGCCCCTAAATAGGGAATCTTCTTCCCAAGTCCCCTAACAGCTGGTCATTCAACCTATGCTTGAACTTTCAGGGGTTGGGGTGAGCATTAGCTCAAATTTCAATACACAAAACATTTATTAAGCACTTACTATGTTCAAGACAATATGCGAGTGATAAGGGTGCAAAGGCAAAAATCAACAAAAGAAATATTCCCTGCATTCAGAAAGCTTCCATTCAACTAGGGGAGACCACAGGTAATCAGACAAAAGTACCCAAGCTATTTCTCCACCTTGGCCATCATTACCGACCTATGGTGAGCTGACTACTTCATCCAATGTCAAAGAACAGTGACTTGAGCAGACAAGGCTGAGCGGATGGTAGGACTACAGATTTAGAGTTGGAAGGGACCGTCTTTGGCCACTGAGTCTAAGCTCTTCATTTTACAGAAAAAGGAAATAGAAGCAGCTGCCCAGGTTCACACAGTGAGCAACTATTCAAGATGGGACTTGAACTCAGGTCTTGAGAACTAACGTCCCAGTCTTTGTTCCACTTCTCCATGCCAATATGTTGTTGTTTAAAAAAAGTCATTGAATAAGAGTCATCAGCATTGTTATTCTGCAGTTAGAAACCTTAATGACACCAAGTAACACTAAAACACCCGGTCCTCCTTTCACATCCTTCAAGCAGGTTACCTGCCATGCATCCTCTTGCTATCCCTGTGAGGCATTGACCCTCAATACATCAGGGAGCAAGGGCTTCATCCCTGGGTGTATCCCAGCCCCTCTTCCACTCTCCCAGTGGTGCCCAGACCTTCCATGCCTCAGCATGTGGTCCCCGGTAGCCATGGCCCAACATATTCTTTCACTGTAGAGGAGGAGCAGAGCAATGCAGGTCATCAGAAAACAGACAGACATTGCATCCCCAAGCCCATTCTAAAAGCGTTCCCTGCTTAGGAGAACCCTCCAAAGCTCTATTAGCATGGCCTCTGAGAGCCCCCCATCACAGAAAGGCAATAATTGTGCCCAATAATTGTGCAATGTCCTCAGTTGGAGTAAATGGAAGTAATGGAATATGGCTGCAGCATAAGAAGCCGTGAACATGAGAAATTCAGAAAAGTTGGGAAAATTGTATATGGACCAATGTAGAGTGAAGTAAGCAGAACTGGGAAAAGATTATAAACAATGACTGCAATGATGTAGATGGAAAGCACAGACACAGACACAAAGAAACTAGAAGCTATAATTACAAGGACCAACCTGGCCCTAAATAGGAAGAGATTTAAAAAAAAAAGAATACACCAAAAAAAAAAAACACTGGGTCTTCCTGGCTGCAAGGCCAAGTCTCTATCTACTATGCCACACTATGAATAATCAATCTAGTTTTACAAGTGAGCCAGATCAACTCAGAGAGTGATGACACGACTTACCCAAAGTTATTCAGCACATTCAAAGCACTAGGGGAATATCTCAGGGCTCTTGACAGTCTAGGTTAATTACTAAATTAACTGGGATATGTGTGTGTAACCCAAAATGACAGAATCATAAATCAAAGGAGGAAATGTGGAAGTTACCTAACTGTCACACTGGACAAGTCACTTAACCACTGTCTGCCTCAGTTTCCTCATCTGTAAAATGGGGATAATACTAGCACCCACCTCCCAGGGTTGTTGTGAGGACCAAAATGAGAAAATATTTGTAATGTGCTTTATATATCTTAAAGTGCTAGGTAGATGTTCGTGTTATTCCCATTTTACAGATGAGGAAATTGAGGCAAACAGAGGCTAAGTGACTTGCCTAGGGTCACACAGCTAGTAAGTTTCTCAGGCCGTATTTGAGCTCAGATCTTCCTGACTCTGGGCCCAGGGCTATAGACACTGTACCACACATATCATCCATTTTAAGTTAAATTAATTCACTATTACTATTGAGTTAAAAGGAAGAATCACTAATTATAGAAAGTTAACTCCTTCTTTTCTCAGCTTCACATTGGTTAGAATCGTGAGCACATTTTCTTTCTGCAGCCAGTTTAGGAGGCGTATTGCCTGCCTGGAAACTTCAGTCCTCATGTTGGCTAGAGTTCTCCTGCATTGTTTCAAACCAGAGCCATTCCAGGCACCATTATGGAAATCATAAATCTGCACCCAACTTGACTTCCTTCACTTCAGTAGAGTGAAGGATAGCACAGTAGATAGAGGACTGGGCTTCTGAGTCAGGAAGATCACATCCTCTCCCTACACAGGTTGGCTTTTTCTAAAGGAGGGATTCACATGCATCCAGAAGTGTGACTTCTAACTGAGAAGATATTTGAAAATTCAGAAATGTCCCATTTGTTTCAGTCTGATTCAACTCTTTCAAATGATCAGATGACAGAAGAAGCTGGATAGCCTAGCAGACAGAGAGCTAGCCTTGGAATCATGGAGAGCTGGGTTCAAGTTCCGCATTTGGTATATATAGTTTACACAACTGGTTTTTTGAAGAGGTAGAAGAACTAGAAACCAAATTGCCAACATTCACTGGATTATGGAGAAAGTAAGGGAGTTCCTAATCTACTTCTGCTTCATTGACTACACTGAAGCCTTTGACTGGTTTAAGACTAGAAAAGGAGTATTAACTGGGCTGTATATTGTCACTTTGTTTATTTAACTTATATGCAGAATACATCATGCAAAACGCCAGGGGAGATGAATCAAAAGCCGGAATTAAGGGTGCCAGGAGAAATATCAACAATTTTAGATATGCAGATAATACCACTCTGATGGCAGAAAGTAAAGAGCAATTAAGAAGCCTCTTGATGAGGGTGAAAGAGGAGAGTGTAAAAGCTGGCTTGAAGCTTACAAACAAACAAACAAACAAACAAACAAACAAAGATCTTGGCAACTGGTCCCATTACTTTCTCGCAAATAGAGGGAGAAGAAATGGAAGCATTGTCAGATTTTATATTCTCGGGCTCAAAGATCACAGCAGAGGGCGACTACAGCCATGAAATTAAAAGACACTTCCTTTTTGAAAGGAAAGTCATGGCAAATCTGGACATCAAGCTAAAAAGCAGAGACATCATCTTACCAACAAAGGTCCGTGTAGTCAAAGCTATGTTTTTGTTTTTTTGTTTTGTTTTGTTTTCAGTAGCAACGTACGATTGTCAGAGTTGGAAAGCTGGGTGCTACAGAACTGACGTTTCTGAATTGTGGTGCTATAGATGACTTGAGAGTCCCCTGGACAGCAAGAAGGTCAAATCAGTCAATACCTGAAAATCATTCAGGCTGTTCACTGGGAGGTCAAATACTGAAGCTGAAGCTTAAATACTTTGACCACATAATGAGAAAACAGGGCTCACTGGAAAAGCCCCTGATGTTGGAAAAGATTGAAGGCAGAAGCAAAAGGAAATGGCAGAGGATGAGATGGATAGATGGTGCTGTGGAAGCAATGAACATGACTTTGGATAGCCTTTAGAATACAGTGGAGAACAGAAGGGCCTGTCCGGCATCCTTTGGTCCATAGGGTCACGATGGATACCCTGACTGAACAACCACAAAAATTTACATGACCCTGGTCAAGACACTTAAGCTGTCAACACCCCCACTGAGCTCTCCAAGGCAGTAAATCACAAAACTACTGTTCACCTGAATTGGTAGGAAGAGGTTTACACACCAGGAGTTCCCCACATCAATGACATTCCAGGTACACACACACACACACACACACACACACACACACACACACACACACACATAGAATTTGGATTACACTCTTATTCAGGACCATATACAAAGATAAATAGATAACTTAAACTCAATAGGATTATTGAATGTCACAGCTGGATGGAACCCAGAGATCCTCTAGTCTAACTTCTAAGATTTATTGGAACAGAGACTCTTTCTTGCCTCCACTTGGTATCTCTCCCCAACCTTGCATGTCTACCACTGCCTGGCGTGCCCCATACACCTCAGATCACAGAATCACAGCTAAAGACCAGTGAGTCCAACCTCCTCCTCTTACAGTTTAGGAAACTGAGGCCAGGGATTTGCCCAAAGGTGTCTGAGATGGGATTTGAACCCAAGTCCTCTGACTCAAGGGCAAGCTCACTTCTGTGGGTGCCAGGGGCTGAATAAAACACTAGGTGAATTAATGACCTCCTTTTATAGACCAAGAAGAGGGCCCCTATCTATCAAAGGACTCTAAGAATAGCAACAGCAGCCTATATTTGCACAATCTGAATGCTTACAGAACATTTTCCACACAACGACCCTGTGACAGAGATTGTATGTGATTATATCTCATCCCTCTCTGCTGCAGAACTCTCTCAGAGAGGTCATTGAGAACCCCAAGGGCAGGACAGGCTTGGGGCCGAAACCCACCAAAGGGAAATGCCTCTGCCTCACTCTTCTTCACCGCTGCCATGGCCCTGCCAAGGTCTTGCCAGCCTTGCTGCCAGGGGTCTCTGCTACACACGCACATACACACACATACACACACACACACACACACACACACACACACACACACATCACCACCACACACACTGCCACTACAAACACACACACACACATTACTTCCACACACACATACCCCATCACCACCACACACACTCCACCACTACTACCACTCACACACACACCCCACCATGCACACATCACCCCACACACATACAAACACATTGCCCACACACACAGACACAATCATCACCATACATACACACACCACCACAACACAATCACCACACACACACACACACACACACACACACACACACAATCACCACACACACACTATCACCACCACACACACACATCATCACCACACACATATCCACCACCACTACCACTCACACACACACACATCACCACCACACACACACAAATACATCAAAACACACACACACACACACACACACACACACACACATATGCACACACACTGGCTTCAGCCTTCTAGACCTGGTCTTATTCAGATTCTCTGGAGCTCAGGTCCTTCCACCATTGCCTGCATACGCTAACATAGACCCTGATCCAAACAGACCACTTGTGCCAGGGAGCAGAGTTATCTCACATCCTCTCCAGTCTAATGCCACAGAAAACTGAGATGAACTTCAACAAGGTCCAACTATTCTGGGCTTGACATCACTTCCTGTCCAATCCAGAGCCCTCAGACACAAGGAGGTGTTCCTTGTATTCACAAAGACCTCTCTCTCTGCACTGGCCCTTCACTTTCATGAGCTGGGTAAGAAGAATTTGGGACCTTTCTAAATGGTTCTCGCCCACACATCTGCCAGACAAACAATGTCCACGCAATGGAACTTTCTGTCATTTACGCCATGGCCCATCACCCCCCTCCCCAAGTTGTTAGTGTGTATGTAGCTGAGGAGAACGTGAAATGGCAATACACAACCATAACCACAGATGAACAGGACAGCTCTTTAATCAGACATTAATACAGCCTTCTCAAAAATTAACAAGCACTTTAATCTCTTCATCCTTCTTGATCCCATCCCCACCCAATAATTTCAGAAAAGCCCTCAAGATAAATAAGCACAGTCTGGATAAACAAAGTCCTACAATGACCTTGTCCAAAAATAATATAACCTTTTTCAAAAGGTGCAAAGAGGTAGAAAATAGACTGTAATAGTAGATAGAGATCTGGTATTGAAACCAAAAACTTGTTCTTAATTATATGACCCTGTGCAAGTCATTTAACCTCTAGACATCTCTCTAAGATTGGAGAGTACAAAGAAAGGGGCCACCCTGCATTGGTATAGGAGCTCCTGCATCTGGGCGCTCCCTGTATGAATGATGTCTCAGGTCCAGCCCCCTTCCCTGTACCTACAAGAGAGGTGTTGGGACAAGGGAACATGAGAAGTCACCTCATCCATAGAAGAACGGGACCTAGCTTCGGGCACTGGCAATTATGTCCTTTTTCTACGTCTGATTTTGTCCCTTTGGAATGCCAAGCAGCCAGCTCACTACAACCCGGTGGCACGATGCCTTTAATGTCCCAGATCCTCAAAAGTCAAACAAGGGAGACCATGCCCATCTCCACCAATTCATAGGCAACAGAGCATGAAAGAACCCAAGAGGTCAACGAGTCCAAGCCTCTCATTTAAAAATGGGAAGATGGGACTTAGATAAACAACATGACTTTCCCATAGTGGAAGAGACAGGATGAGAAGCCGGTTGTCAGGACTCTCAGTCCGGTGCTCTCTCCATCCCACTATAAATGTGAAGGGTGGTACCAAGTAAGCCAAGGAGTATGACTTCCAGAGATTTCTCTCTGCCCATCAGATTTTCTTTGCTTTCCATTTAGCCAAAAGAAGGAAAGTCTCAGAGGAGATGGGGCAGAGGGTTACAATAGCTGTGCCTAAACACCTGAAGAGCCGTCATGTGACCGACAGACAATACTCGTCCCATTTGGACCCAACAACAGAACCAAGGATGATGGGTAGCAGTTCCAAAGAAGACAACTGAGGTAAGAAGGCAGAAAATCTTCCTGCCGATTAGAGCCGTCCAAAGACAGAATGAGGCTGCCTCCAGAGCTGGTGGAGTCCTCCTCACTGGCAGGCTTCAAGAAAGTGCCGGAGGACTCCCCGTCACCGGTGCTATGTTGGGGCTTCTTCTGGGGCACAGGTTGGACTAGATGGCCCCAAGGCTCCCTTCCAACTTTGACAACACTCGGGCTAAATACACATCAACAAACAGACCGCTCGAGTTACGCCCCCCCGTGCCCGCCACCTACCCCTGCAGCCTTCCTCATGGCCCCATGCCAAGGCCGCACTAAGGCACTACGCAAATGCTAGCTAGTAGTATTCTTGAGACAAACACAAAAATATGACGCATCCTTCCCACACAGGAAACTAGGAAGAGAAAGGGCAGGCTAACTGGATGTCTTGGGCGTGACGTTTTTAAATGCTCAGCCAGTGATGGGGCTTTCAAATGTCAGCTAGCCTAACACCCTGGGAAATTAGGGCTCCGTCAAGCCATCTCGGTGATGGCCTAATCTGTAGGTAAACTGTTCATTAGTGGGCACCGTCGTCAATGAGCAAGATTAACAGACTGCACTGCAGCGAGATTATAGACCACATCAAAAGGAACAAATGAGGCCGTGTCTCTGATCTGTTCAGGCCTGGGCTGCTTGGCTGGGCCATGCTGGAAGAGGTGCGTCGTGGTTTCGCTGCTGCTGGTGTTTTAACAGTGAATGTTGGTAGCAGGCTTGAGAGGTTGAAGTTGGTCCCCTCAACAGCACCAAGAGGCAGGTCTTATTATTACTCCTTTACTAAGTACCACATTTACTGTAAATTACAGTAATAATTCATAAATAAAACATTTTATAATAAAATAAATATATACCATATAAAATAAAAAATAATTTCTCAATAAAATAATTAAAATACTATAAATTTACAATACATTACCACTTTACTGATGAGGAAGCTGAGGCTGAATAACTGGTCCAGAGCCACGTCGGCTGGGCAGTTGGCGTCCATAGATACTAAGGACTGCAGTCTGATAACGGCAACACGATTTCACATTTATGAAGTCTTCGAAGGTTTTGCAAAGTGCTTTAAATATGTCATATCATTTCTCCAACTACTTTGTATTTATATTTGTTCTGCATATACTGAGATAAAACCTTGTTGTCCCATTGAGAATGCAAGCTGTCAGCAAGTAGGGATTGGTTCATTCTCTGTATTTGTACCCCCAGTGCCTAGTACAGAGTAGGAACTTCATAAATACTTTTCCAATGGTTTGAATTCCCAGGAATCTGACAGCCTCCTCCCCAAAGCTGGAGCTTTCCCTTCACTTCTCCCTTCCACAGACGCCCTTTATCTAGATGGCCTCTTGGAAACGATGCCTCTTTGATGATCTATTGATCGCTAGCTTGTGCTGCCAAGCTTGAAAAGAAATTTTTTTCATTGCTTTCTTGAGAGACTCAACCCCTTATTGACTGTGTCATTCCAAGGTTTATAGGTCAGCATAAAAATTTACTGGAGTATCATTGTCATTTCGATGAAGCTATCAGTAGGATTCCGAACCCAGGCTAGTGAACATGCAAAGCTTGACTTGGGATCGAGAGTTTAGAGGAGGCTGCTAAAAGCTGACGGGTCCAACTTCTCTCACGCCATCAACGAGACAGGCAGAGGCAGAAACAAACCCTCTGTGGTTGGCGGCTGTGTGGAACACACAGTGATAATAATACTCACGATAACTAACATTTTAAAGCACGTTAAGAATTACAAAGTGCTCACGTTAAATATTTCATTTTATCTCCACAACTCTGGGAGGTAGGTGCTGTATTATCCCCATTTTACAGATGAGGAAACTGAAGTACCTCTGCTGTTGACCACCAATATGACTTTGGGCAAATCATTTCACCTCCCTGGGCCCCAGTGCCCTCATCAGTAAAATGGGGGGTTGGATTCAGTGCTCTCCGAGGTCCCTCCCAGCTCTGAACTAATGATTCTGTGAAGCATCTGGTGAGGCTGTAGACGAGAGACAGATGGCCTAGTGGTCAGAGGGCTGGCCTCAGTCTGGATATCAGGAAGATCAGTCCAAGTCCAGTCTATGCCTCATGCAAGTAAGCTGGGTGGCCCTGGGCAAGTCACAACCTTCCAGCGCTCCAGGCAGCTTCACAGCAGTTGTGAGGTCCCCCAACCAAGCAAAGAGTGGGAGGGTGGGGGTCTCAGAAAATGAAAATGGATCCCTGGTCAGCCTAGACCCAGACCCCACGTCCCTGTGCTTTCTCAAACAGTGTGCGACCTGAGACTCGAGATCAGTCCTGGAGCAGCCAGCCCCTCTCCTACTAACCTCTTCATACAGGAGCTCAGCTCACTGCTCATTACGATGTCAGTGAAGGCCTAATCAGCCTGCGGTGGGGTCAGCACACGGGAAACTAATGGGTGTTGACATGGGCACACTATAAAACAAACATCGCCTCGAAGTCCGAGGTATTAACTGAACTCTCATAGCTGAAATAATCATCCGGCTCGAGTCCAAAGCTCCCCTCCCCCCGTACCACTCAGGACCCGCTCCTACCCTGTGGGTGGAAAGAAGTCTATTTGGCTCGAGGAGGGAAAAAGGAACTGGGGAGAGGCAAGTTCCGGCTCTGGCTCCAGGAGGAAACCCTAAAAGCTAATGTTCTTCAGCATCTCAGCACCAACCTGACAACTGTTTCTCAGATAACATGAGGCTCTTAGCAGACCTCCTCTGGCTTTTCTTAGTACTGTGGTCATTGTCGGCTGTTCATCCAAGTTTGAATGTGGAATCAGATCACCCTTGGCCAGTGAGCGTATTTAAAATGGAGCGCGCAGGACTCCCCGTTAAGTGAAGCCTTTCACTCAGTAAGAGGCCCGTCCCTCTTACCTCTGTAACATCTCTCGAATTTGCCCCTTCCCTCCAGCCCTGCCCCCACTGTGGTGTGGGCCCTCATCATCCACCCCTGAACTAATGCGATAGCGGCTGGGGGGGTCAGCCTGCCTCAGGTCTCACCCCACTCCAGTCCGTCCTCCACTCAGCCACCAAAGTGATCTTCCTAAAGCACAGGGCCAACCACATCACTCCCATGTTCAAGACTCTCCTTACTGCCTCCAGGATAAAATCTGAACTGCTGTGTTTGGCATTCGAAGCCCTTCTCCTACCTTTCCAATCATCTTATACTCTACTCCACCAGTACCTTTGCTCCGGTGACACTGGCTTCCTTACTCTTGCACTTCTTGCCTCCGGGAATTTTTTCTGTCTGTTCCTCAAGCCTGGAATGGGCTCCCTCCTCATCTCCACCTCTTGGTTTCCTTCAAGTCCCAGCTAAAATACCATGTTCTACAGGAAGCCTTTTCTGGTCCCTCTTAATTTTTTCCCTCTCTTGATTATCTCCAATTCATTCTGCCTATAGATGTTTGTACACAGTCCTCTGCATGCTGTCTCTCCCATTAGATTGCAAGCACCCCGAGAGTTAGGACTGTCTTTTGCCTTTCTTTGCCTCCCCAGTGCTTAGCACAGTGCCTGGCTAAGGTATATAGAGAATTTTAGAAATATCATCTCATTTGATCCTCCCTCTGAGAGGCAGGTGCTATAATTATCCCCCTTTTATAGATGAGAAAATTGTGGCTGACAGAGGTTAAGTACTAGTGAGTGTCTGAAGCTGAATTTGAACTCAGGTCTTTGTGATTTGACTGCAAGGCTCTTTTGAAACACTAAAGTATATATGCATTTAGAGATAGCTATACGTGTAACCACACACATACAATAATATTTCTTTAACAAAGTCACTGGTTGGGATAGAAGCAGGGATAGACAAGTTGCTCTGTGGTTCCACAGTCATGTCCTATCTGGACAGGCCTGGGGAAGGTTCCAGACTCTTCAGCACAGGGCCAGTAAACGAGGAGCCTATGATGGTGGTGCTGTCTTGTGGGGGTCTCTCACCAGCAGGAGACAAGGGGCCTGACAGGGAAACAATCACCTTAAGTAGTGATGCCCGCCCTCCTGAAAAATAAGGAACGGACAAATCTTATACTGAAGGGATCATCGTCAAGACATGAGTTTTCAGATGAGAACCCCAAAGCCCTGGGAGATGTAGTAATTTGCTCCACGTCATGAATCTGGTTAAGAGTGAAAACGTAACAAGATTCTATTAATTCCTTTGGCAAAACACTTGTGCCTTATGACTCCAAGTCCAGCTAGGACTTTCTAAATCCCTGGACTAGCTGATTTCTGCTATAATTAAAGGCCCAATCCCTCATCTCATCCTCAATGAAGTAGAGAGGGGCGATTTTCCAGGTCATTCTTTTCCATGTAATTCATATTCCATGTTATTCTATCATAGACTCATCCATTTATTAATCATCCATTAACCTTTACTTCTCCATGTCAAAAAACCTCATTTCTTTAGCCCTTTCTTCAGAAGTCACCATTCCAGACCTTTAATCTCTTCTCTTCCAGACCTTAATCTCTCTCTAACCCAGAGGTTCTTAGGTTCTTGACTCTGTGTGTGTGTGTGTGTGTGTGTGTGTGTGCTGGATCCCTTTGGCAATCTAGTGAAACCTATGGACCCCTTCCCAAAACAATGACTTTAAAGACATGAAATGAAAAAATAGCATTACAAAAGAAAGCAACTAGATTGAAATAGAGTATTTTTTAATAGAAAAATTGATGGGTCCTGGGTGAAGAACCCCTGTTGACCACCTTTATTAAGAACAACATGGGGGCCAACACTACAGATAAGATTCTAATAAAGACCACTGTGATGATTAAGAACTTTGAGAGACATAGTTTCTGGATAATTTAATCAGTTTACTAAGGCCAGCAGGTTATTAATAAAAAGATGGCCATTTGGCCATCCCTCTTAGACCAAAGACCCCTAATGGCAGTGGGGAGGAAGGGTCACAGTTTATATGCCCTTTGAAAAAGAGGCTTTCCTGAGGGGTACCTACTCGACTCTGATTGATTAATCAAATGGGAAGTGGGTTATCTTGGGATATGTGACCTATGCCAATGAAATCTTGGTCAAACAGACATCAATTTCCACATCACCTGTATTGACAATATGGAGAATCAACATTTTCCCAAGACCTGTCCGAGTAAACACAATGAGCAGGAATATACTCATTAGCCCAAACTTAAAATTTCTTGTACTGTCTGGTTAGAGCTTGACCTATGTAAATTTCTAAGAGAGATTTCCCACACTGGTTGGTTTCCGAATGAGGAAGTAGAAAAGGGGAAAAACCTTGGACCTAATACAGTAAGTAGTTATTAAATATAAGTAAGAAATAGTCATTCCTCACATCATACAGACATCAAGCAGGAGAGGACATGTAGCTATTTTTTTCTCTATTCTGAAGCTTCAGGATGAATTGCCTAAGCTATTCAGGAAAGATGGGTATAAATCTTTAGCTAAAAAAGGTCACTATAACTGATTCAACATTCTGTAGAGCAATCTGGAACTATGCCCAAAGGGCTAGAAAACCATGCCTACCCTTTGACCTCGCAATAACACTACTAGGTCTATATCCAAAAGGAGGTAAAAAACAAAAAGGAAAAGGACCTGTATGTAGGTAGCTCTTTTCTGGTGGCAAAGAATTGGAAATTGAGGGGATGCCCATCAGTTGGGGAATGGCTGAACAAGTTGTGGTATGTGATTATGATGGAATACTATGGTGCTATAAGAAATGATCTCAGGAAAATCTGGAAAGACTTGCATGAACTGATGCAAAGTGAAACATACTGTGTACAAAGTAACAGCAATATTGTAAGATGATTAACTGTGAATGACCTAGCTATTCTCAGCCATACAATGATCTAAGACAACTCTGAATGACTTATGATAAAAAGAATGCTATCCATTCCCAGAGAAAGAACTGCTGGCATCTGAATACTGACTGAAAACATACTTTGTTTTACTTTATTTTTCTTGAGATTTTTTGTTGTCTGTGTTTTCTTTCACAAGATGGCTATTGAAATGTTTTGCATGACTACACATGTATAAACTATATTGAATTGCTTGCCTTCTCAATGGGGGGGTGCGAAAGGAGGAAAGGAAAGAATTTGGAACTCAAGTTTTAAAAACAAATGTTGAAAATTGTTTTTACATGGAACTGGGAAAAAATAAAATACTAAATAAAAAATACATAAATAAAGGTCACCACAGAATTGCCTTCGGAAATGCGTGGACAACTCACTCTAGCTGCCTCCAAAACCCAGATTGAAGATCACCTTGTGTAAGTGGAAGGGCCTTTCACAAACATCTCTGTGCTATGTCAGGGGCTGCCCTCCTTCTCCCTTTTGCTCCGTTACAGGGAGAGTTGGGTCAACAAGGGATTGAGGAAAAGTCTACATGGGGCTTGACACAGGATTATTGCCGCAGTCACTGCCATCCTCCACTGGTCCATACTTGAATACCTGATGAAAACTTCTATGGTGCTCAATTCCTGGTTGCCCTCTATCCTGTACTCAACTATAGGCAAGCAACAGTCAGTCAGTTGATAAGCACTTATTAACCTACTATATTCTAGGCACTGTGCTAAACAGTGGGGATACAAAGAAAGCAAAACAATCCCTTTCCTTGAGTAGCTCACAATCTGATGAGAGAGACAAGAAGCAAATAAATACGTTCAAACAAGCTAGAGACAGGATAAATAGGAAATCACCAACAGGAGAAGGTACTAGAATTAAGAGGAATTTGGAAAGGCTTCTTGCAGAAGGTGGAATGTTAGCTTGGATTTGAGAGATTCCAGGGAAGCCAGGAGGTAGAGACAAGGGGGAGAGTGTTCCAAACATGGCAGACAGGCAGAGAAAATTCCCAGAGCTGAGAGGTGGACGGTCTTGTTCACGGGCCTCATCAATATTCCATTTTGCAGATTGCTCCTGCTAGGGCATATCTTCAACAGAAGCCTAATTGCTAAAACAGCAATGAAGTTAAGATTGAGGCGCTTTATGGACACAAGCCCCAGGTATTCAGCTGGCAGTCTTAAACTGAAAAATATCCTTCATGCCGAGTCAGTGGCCTCAGAAGTAAGGCCCAGGACAGCCTAGAAATAAAAGACGGCCTATTGGACAGCACATGCCTCTTGGTATAAGATAACTTTGGTCTTTGTCCAGGCTGAAAACCAGTATTCACAATGTGGCCCCTTCCTACCTTACCAGGCTTCTCACTCGTCACCATCCCCCATGTACTCTACACATAACTTCTTGCCACTTGGCACATATGATGCGCCACCTCCTGACTCCTTGTTTTTTTCTGGCTGCCCCCAGGCCTGGGATGCTCTTCTTTGTCCCCTCTTTGTCCCTTCCTTCAAGTCCCAGCTCAAATCCCACTTTCTGCAAAAGGTCTCTCCCAGTCCCCACTCCTACTGCACAACAGCTACTGTCTTCTCTGAACTAGATAACTCTAACCGCAAAATAAACAAGAAAGAAGTTAAAGAGGTAAATAGAATTTTAGAGAAGTTAGATATGGTAGTCCTCTGGAAAAAATTGAATGCGGATAGAAAGGAATATACTTTTTTCTTTTTTTTCTTTTTTTTTTTTTTGGCTTTTAGGCAATTGGGGTTAAGCGAGTTGCCCAGGGTCACACAGCTAGTAAGTGTCAAGTGTTTGGTCCGAGGCTGGATTTGAACTCAGGCCCTCCTGACTTCAGGGCCGGTGCTCAATCCACTGCGCCACCTAGCTGCCCCAGGAATATACTTTTTTCTCAGCAGTACATGGCACTTACACAAAAAATTGACCATGAACTAGGGCATAAAACCTCACAGTCCAATGCAGAAAGGCAGAAATATTAAATGCATCCTTTTCAGATCTCGATGCAATAAAAATTCTATGTAATAAAGGGCCATGGAAAGATAGACTAAAAATTAATTGGAAACTGAATAGTCTAATCCTAGTGTCTTTTCTCTGAGATTACCTCTCATTTATACTGTATAAATGTTCTATCTACATAGTTATTTCCATCTTGACTCCCCATTAGACTGTGAGCTCTTTGAGGGAAGGAATTGTGTGTTCCTATGTCTCCCCAACATTTGGCATAGTGTACAAAAGTGTAACAAATGTTATTGATTATAAATGTTTCTTTATGTTCAATGGTGTTGTATGGTAGGTAAAATCTGATACTACCAGTCAAAAGACCATTACAACTAACTATTTGACTTGGGCAAGACATTAAACCCTAAATGCCTCATCTAAAAAATTTCTTTAATGATACCTCATTAGTCTGAAAGCTGGGAAGCAGATCAGATTCGCTCAAGGGCCATTTCAGTCCTAAAACTGATGATTTTGTAGTTTAAGCTTCTTCTTTAGTATAAGCTGGAATATTATACGCCAAGTACTCATCGAATACAACATCCCAAAGAACAGTAAGTGCCCTTGAAGTTAGAAAGAATCAAAAACACATTCAAAAGACTCCATGTTTCATAACTCCACAATCTACATCAAAGGGTACCATCAGAATGCTTGAGAGCAGATATAATTAAAGCTTCTGCCAATAACAAAATTGATTTTTTTTTTGCTACCAAAATTCTTGCCCCTAGATAAATTGTACCAAGGTCTTCAAATATGAGCAGAGACATCATAAAAGTCTGCAGCGCTATAATTACTTTATCAATAACAGAAGTGACTGAGAAGGTAGATTCATGATTAGTATTAAAATTACAACATCAAAAGTAGTTTAATTTTCAGCTTCACCAGATCTCCTCCCTCATCTGTAGTCCGATAGCACACAAAATGGTTACAGAGACTAACTTTGGCTAGGGCCCCAGAGAATAAAGGGAAAAAAATTCCTCCTTCATGAATATTCTAAAGATGAAAAAATAAGAAACCAATAACACTTTATCATGTTACATACATTTATCTAATTTAGAAATAAGTGAGCACTATTATTTATTTATATTGGTTATCTAACAAAGAAAAAAATCTTACATTGTCAGTATCAGAAATACCATACCTGGAGTTGCAGGATATTAAACATCAGAACAGATTTATCTAATTTAAGAGGCTGTAAGAGATAGGGGATCAGAAAATACAGTTAGAAAAGAGGGAAAATCTTGGCATATTATGTGCCAGGCAGTCAAACAACAGCATATTTAATAAACCTACAAAGATTTAAGGTGATGTTAAATATGGCCAAGTCCTCCTTGACAAGCAACAACCCATCATTTTTGTAGCTATATCGTCCCAGTGTTTCCATCTGGTACCAACAATCAGACACCACGATCTCCACAGAAATAAAATTGCTGGGGACCCCAAGGGGCATGGAGAGATGCATGGTGGGTGTGAGCAAGCTGTAACATATGCCTACAAGTTAACACCTGGCCCAAGAGATGTCATGTCCAGGGGGTGTTTGGAGATGACAGATGACTCAGTCACACAGCATGAGGGAGAGAGATGGCAGACGGTCCAAGAAAGCTCTTAAGTCATGTATGTGGGTATCCAGAGAATAGTAAGAAATGACAGGGGGGATCTTAATGTGCAATTCCTCAACTTGGATTTTTTTTTATTATTAAAACTGTATTTCAATACACTGGTTTCCTTTTATCATTCCTAAGGTGTTTTTAAAAGGCATTTAAAAACACAATTCTGAGAAAGGGTCCACCAGACTGCCTGCCAAGGGGGCCTAAGATACAAAAAAGGCGAAGAAACCCTGGTCTACAGACAAACCTCTGGTATGTGGAGTAGACACTTAAGGAAGGATTTATGGGAAGACACGGACAGGATCAGAAAGGAGAGAGCGGCTGTGGTCTGGACCAAGGGACCAAGCATGTGGACCCACAAGGCCGTCCCAGAAACAGCAACGCAAATCTATGGATGTGGGCATGGGCGGCAATGGTGCAGACACTTCATGACCAGCAGTTGTTCAAACAAATAGTGTTCTCCTGGGATCTGAGCTGAGAAGGAGCTTTCAAAGTGTGGGATTTCAAAGCAAAATTGTAATTTAAAGGAGGGAGAGAGAGACAGAGAATGTGTATGTGTATATGTGTGTGTGTGTGTGTGTGTGTGTGTGTGTGTGTACGTGCACATGTATAAAGAGAGAAAAGGAGAGGGAGGGGAAGAGAGAGAAGAGGAAGGGGGAGGGGAGAAAAGGGAGAGAGAGAAGGAAGAGCATGAATCCAGCTCCAAGCCAGAACCAAACCCAAGCAGGGGCACTCCTGACAGGGCATACATTATGCTGCTTGTTCTCTGTGTAAAAGGTAGCACACGACTCCTGTGGATTCTTCATAAATGTTTATTAACTCCAGTGACATAAAAACAGTGCGGAGTAGTAAAAGGAACAGCAGACCAGAAGCCAGGAGGCCCAGATTCTGGTCCAAATTTGACTGATCCAAACTGGGTGGCCCAGAGGGATTTTCTGAACATTATTTTCTTCAACCAAGCCATGAGGAAGTCTCAGCCCTTAGCAGCATGCTTGGAATACAGTAGGTGCTTAATAAATGCATGACTGAGTGACTGAGCAGATGTTCATTTAGATCCCTTCTAATCCTACATGCCGTGACTATAACTAAAAAGCCAACTCTATCCCACCAAGTGCTGCAGGGGCACTGCTTGGACCTGTGTCTACACAGCTGCCCTCAGGGGGTCAGAACCAGCGGGGCCCAGCCCTGAACTCCTGCCCCTAGTCCCGCTGCCCTTAGAAAAGTTTCTTCCTGGCGGCCGTCTTTGTTTTGCTCACGCGGTCAATTCAACGTGGCGACAAGTCAACCAACATTGACTAAGGATCAATACTGAGAAGACCAGTGACCTCTGAGGATGCAAAGATGACCGAGGGTCTGCAAAGAGCTTATGAGGTATTGGAGGGGCGGAGCCCAACCCAAGTGCAGAAGGACAAAAATGCTTCACAGAGTTATGAAGGCACCTCCTCCAGGAAACAGCTGCTAGTGCCCTCCCAGAAAGATAGCTAGACAGATAGATACACACACACACACACACACACACACACACACACACACACACACACACACATATATATACTCATTTATGTGCCCTCCCCCCCAAAGAATTCACTAGGGACGTATGTATGTATGTATGTATGTGTGTATGTGTATGCTGCAGCTCCTAGTAGGATGTAAGCTCTTCAAAGGACAAGGACTCCTCCCTTGTTGCTACTGTGTCTCTAGCCCCAGGCTCACGGCAGGTTTTGTAACAAGTGCTAGAAAAATAATGGAAAGGGAAGATACAGGGGAGAAAAGGGCTCTGGGAAAACGTGATGAAGCAAAGAGAAGGTTCTGCTGAGGGAAGGAGGCACGGAGTCAGGGAAGCACAGCTTGGGAAAAACAGGAGTGAGGACGTTTCATCTGGGCAGAGGCTCCATCCCTGCAAAGAAGTACCAGGGGTCCTGATTATCAGAAAATCGCAAGGCTGGACATGTTTACACACAAACACATACACACATGTATACAAACATTTATGCATAAATACACACAAATATGCACCTATACACAAACACACAAGACATGTTTGTGTGTGTGTGTATATATATATACACACACACATTCATACACACAAATATGCACCTATACACAAACACACAAGACATGTTTATACATATGTGCATACACATATACAAATATGCACATACACATAAACACATGTATAAACCCATGTATATACAAATACACGTGTGCACACTTGTACATACACAGACACATACACAGGCACATATATAGACACATACACATATAAACACACACATCCATACCTATACATACAATATATATGCATATATACACACATATACAACACACGTATACACATATACGCATATAGACACGTGCATACACAAATACACATATGTTTGGTTATTGTCCTTTAGTTCTCAAAGAGGACCAAAATGATATCACCATGTTGGAGTCAAGGTACAGTCTGACTGTGGCTGATCAGACTAGTGGGAGCTTGGAAGGTTCCACCACAGGTCAGGCACAAATGGATCATATGAACATTTGGGAAGGAGATGTCTCTAAGTCTGTGCATCTCCCATTTCTTTTGAACTACTGCAGTCCTGCTTTGCTCATAGAGCACAGTTCCTTCTTTGATGAGGTCACACTATGCTGGGCGGTCCTGTGCCAGGGTCTCCCATGACACACAATCAATTCCAAAGTTCTTCAGACTGATCTTGAGAGCGTCCTTGTATCGCTTCTTCTGACCTTCACGTAAGCACTTTAGGCAAACATACGTTTGCCATTTGAACAATGTGGCCAGGCCATCAGAGCTGCACTCTCTGCAGCAGAGTTTGAATACTTAGCAGTTTAGCTCGAGAAAGAACCTCAGTGTCTGGTACCTTCTCCTGCCAGGTGATCTTCAGAATCTCCCTAAGACAATTCAAATGGAAGTGATTCAGTTTCCTGGCATGATGCTGATAGGCTGTCCAGGTTTCACAGGCATACAACAATGAGGTCAGCGCAATGGCTCTGTAAACCTCCAGTTTGGCAGGCAGTCTAATACCTCTTCTCTCCCCCACTTTCCTTCAGAGCCTCCCAAATACTAAGCCTAGCTCTAGCAATGCATGCATCAACCTCATCATCTATGTGGACATCCCTGGAAAATATACTGCCACAGTAAGTAAACTTATCCACAGTCTTCAATATTTCACCATTTGCTGTAAATGACAGTCCACACAGATTGTGTGGTACTGGCTGGTGGAGAACCTCCATCTTCTTGGCGTTAATTTTCAGGCCACAATAAGCACAAGCAGCAGAGAATCAATCCATACTTTGTTGCATCTCAGCCTCAGAGGCTGCATTGAGTGCACAATTATCTGTGCACAAAAAGTCCCACACCAACTCTCCCTCCACTTTAGTCTTGGCTTGTAGCCTTTTCAAGTTAAATAATTTATCATCAGTGCAGTAACTGACATTGATGATGTTTTCATCCTCGTTGAAGGCTTCTGACAACATTGCTAAAAACATCATACTACAAAGCATGGGAGCAAACACACAGCCCTGCTTCACTCCATTGGTGACTGGGAAAATTCAAGAGCATTGTCCATTACCCAGACTCCAGGCAAGCATGCCATCAAGAAACTGATGTACAATACAGATGGACTTCTCCAAGCAACCAAATTTTGTCATGATCTTCTACCTATACACACATATGTACATATGAAATGTACAAATACACACATAAATACATATAGACCCATGTATACATAAATATACATATATACACACAAATACAAACCAAACATACACACACATACACACACACCCCAATCTCTGAGTGACATTTCTGAGCAAATAGCTCTTGCCACCTGCCAGCAGCTCTGGTATTGTTTGGGTTAACTGCACCATCCTCTATTATTACAGAACAGATTAGAGATTTTAAGCCCACCCCATGAATCCAGTCTATCTGAAATATTCCTCATGATGAGAGACTTCTTTCTCCTAATCCCTCCACTTCATATCCATTTCTACCATCAACATATTAAATTCCACTGCCATAAAATCCTAATTCTCTTTAATCAAAACAAAACTATTTAATCAAAATAAAAGACTGCTAATCTGCTTTTGGCTGCTTGTGGCCAAGCGCCTTTGGAAAGCCTATCTACTTATTGACATGGGAGATGATGAAGCAAATTCTGGGGTCAGTGATGGTTTAAAGAGAATCTATGCCCATAGATAGAATTCACTTTTCACAGTAGTCATGCTGCCAAAACAGATGTGCTTTTGGGTCAATCGAACCATGTTTTAGACGAACGAATAAGATAGGCTAGTGATTTACAAAACTACCATTCTGGAGAACAAGGGAGCCACTAGTAAGTGAAAGCAAAGTCGTTTTTTTTTAAAGAGCAAAAGTAAAACATTTTTAAAAAATACTGCTATGAATAGAAGAATACAGTTAATACAGAGACTACACTATCAGGAGGAAACAAACCACAATGTCAAAACACACACAGCCCAAATGGTAGGGAAATGTGTATACATACACACACACACACACACACACACACACACACACACACCCCAAAATGGTAGGGAAGTGAAGAAAAGGTGTGGGTCCCTGTAACCACCCCCCACTCCCACAGTCAACCAAAAGGAATATGGAAGTGATGGCTGTGCAACAAACAGGGGCAGAGCTATTGGACAGAACAGGTAACTGCAAGTGAGGAGGGGAGGGAGAAAGAAGAGCTCCCTGCCTCTTTCTGGCGCTCATCCGGCAAGGACCCAAATGAAGGAGAGAAGAATGAAGATGGACCAAAGACTGGCGTGCTTGGCAGGGATCAGGTCAAGGATCCAAGAGGAGGGACAGCTCATCTTTTTATTCAGACCAAAAGGACATCTTCCTTGAACCCAAGCACCTCAATTACAAGCTATGGAATTCAGCTAAACATCGGTTACAAAACTCCCCTCTTCTCCTTGGCATAGGTGGCAGCATCTCATGGCAGGAGTTCTCACTGCTACCTCTTGGAGCCCAGGGTTTCCTTCAAGTCACTGAGTGTGCTCATCTCCTCCCCAAGTCCTTCCCTGATTTCCCCATCCCTAAGTTGCTAAAAATGACCTTCCTCTGGAAATCCTGTTGTAGTATTAATACCATCAAGCAATCAATAAACATTTACTAAGTGCTACTACGAGCCAAGCACTGTACAAGGACAGGCAAAAGACCCTAATGGATGCAACATGCAAACAAATATATGTGAAGCAAGTTAGATACAGGATAAATGGGAGGTAATTAACAAAGAAAGGGCACTAGAATGAAGAGGGAAGGCTTCTGGTAGAGAAGGGGGGATTTTAGTTGGGACTTAAAGGAAGCCAGGGAAGTCTGAGCAGAGCATTCCAGGTATGGGGAAGAGAGAGACAGAGACAGAGAGAAACAGAGAGAGAATATATACATATACACATATACATACACACATACAAACACATACAGACATGTATATAGCTGGAGAAGGAAATGAAAAACTCATCCAGTATCTCTACCAAGAAAACCCCAAATGGGATCACAAAGAGTAGGACCCAACTGAAAAATGACTGAACCACACACACACACACACACACACACACACACACACACACACACACACACATATATACTTTGTTTATACAGAGCAGATATACTTTGTCTTTACTTTTCTGTGTATGTGTTGTGTTCCTCCCAAAAAACATCAACTCCTTGAGGGCAGGGCCAATCTCAGTGGGTTTCCCTAGCATCTAGAACAGCGCCTTGCACAGAGTGGTCTTGCTCAATGCCTCCAGAATTGAGCAGAATTCTCTCACCCAAGATAATTCTGGCTTCTTGGAACCCCTTTGCTACCAACAAATTGGGATTAAACAGATTTATTTGTTGGGAAAGTACTTGAGATTTTTTGATGAAAGGCACAGTTTTCCTCTGAAGTATTGTGAGCCATTCATCTCTTTTGTAAAGCTGAAATCAAAGCAGAAGCATATCTTTGTAACTTGTTGAAGCACAAACCCTCCTGTTATTAGTTATTCTCCTCCTGTAGCCAGGCGGGTGTCTCCTTTTTCTCCAGAATTGTGGCTTTTGCTTTGAGGCATGTAGCAACTCCCATGGGTAAAAGTTACAGACCTGATAACATCCCCTCCTGTGACAGACAGTCTCAGACGTGCACACATAAGAATTTTAACAATATGCAAAATACTGCAATTAACAGCTTTTCCTAATAAAATTATAAAAGGGTAAAAGGAAACACCCAGCTTGTTGATGGATACTAAAATGCACACATAAAACTGACATGGAGGGTCAGGAAATTATTTAAAATGCAACTTTTCATTGAATTCAGAGGGCCTGAAAAACAGTTTGGAAGAAATTGACTTCTAACAAATCAAGAGAAATCGGTCCGTCACTGTCAGCTCTAAGACAGTACATTATGAAGCATCAGGCTAAAGATGCTGCTATTTCCCACAGGTCAGGAGGAATTAATATGTACATCCTCCAAGAGGAAACAGCATGTGAATGAGCTAAGAGCTCAGTCAGAAGATTGTAGGAAAATGAATCCTTTTAATACATAATAATGATCACTTTTTTAATGCAATCCATATTAAACCTTGCAACAAAGAAATCTCTAAATGTTCAGCATTTCAGCTGAATCTCACATTGTTAGGTTTTTTCTCTCTTTTTTTATTCCTTTCATTTGTTGTCAGTGATATGGCCTTTAAAATATCCACTTCCTTTATTCATGTTGTTGCCTTAGAATTCACAGTTGGCCACCATTAACTACCTGCTTCCACACATGATGACAAGCAGTTTTTTAAAAATTTAATTTTAACAGTGATAAATGCTTTATATTCTTGAAAAGGAATTGACCAGATAGTAGATAGTGTTAGATTTCAAAGTCAGAAGTCACCAGAGTTCAATTTTTACACTTTGGGTTCAAAGGATCAACTTGAGAAATGTAACGTGGGTGAGGTCCCATCAGCACTTTGTAGGAAACAGATCTGGGGGCTCTGAGCTACCTATGAATCCAGAGTGTGCTCTGATAGTCAGTCAACTAGCATTTGTAAGCATTTCCTATGTGCCAGGTACTGTACTAAGCATTGGATACAAATATTAGTAAAGAGAGGAATCCAGCCCTGACCTCAAGCAGCTTTCACCCTAACGGGGGACACACAAAAGAGAGATGAAAAGGGAGGAGGCTGCACATTGAGAGAACTAGCTTCCAGAAATGAGTGGGTGACACAGGTCCCATTAAACTCTGCCCAGGCCAGACAACATCGGGAATACTCAGTTAGTTAGGCAACAAGCATTTATTAAGTGCTTACTGTGTGCCAGGCACTAGGCTAAGCCCTGGAGATACAAGGAACATAGTCTGCCCTTCAGGAACATCTGAGCTTCGCGGCTTAAGAAGGTTATTGAGGGGCAGCTAGGTGGCACAGTGGACAGAGCACCGGTCCTGCATTCAGGAGGACCCGTTGAAATCCAGGCTCAGTCACTAGCTATGTGACCCTGGGCAAGTCACTTAACCCCACTGCCTAGCCAAAAAAAAAAAAAGTTATTGATAATTTTGGAAGGGTCCAGATGTCAGATGAGGAACAACAAAAAGAACTGGAGAAGAGTCAGTGAGTACAAACAACATGGCGGTCTTTAAACATCAGAAGAGCCGTAATGGGCAAGAGGGATTAGACTTTCCCTGTTCATGTCCCAGTGGCAGAACCATGAGCAGCGGAGTCACAAAGAGCTCGATACAAGGAAGATTTCCTAACAGTGAGATCTATCCATAAGTGGAATGGGCTGCTTCAGGAAGCCATGCACTGCCCCTCATTGGAGGTTTGGTCAATGGTGTCAAACTCAAGCAGAAACAAGGGCCACCATCCATAATAACAATCCTTGCAGTCCACATATTGACTTGGTTGTAAAATGTTGTAGCATCTGTGTTTTATTGTAGTTTCGTTTTTTGTTGAATCTTTCCCAATGACATTTTCATTGGGTTCAGGTCCTATTTGGGAGTGTTGCAAGCCCCCAGCAGTCCAAGCTGCATCTTCTGGGTTAGATGACTCGGTCAGTTATGGTGGTTTTTGTTATTCATCGAAGAGAACCAATGGCATCACGAGGGTGACGGGCTGTAGCAAGGTCTGTATGTTTGGCAACAGTGAATGGACAAGATAACTAAGGTCCTTTCCAACTCTAAAGTTGTGACTCTATGACTCTGGTCTCCCCTACAGTCTGCTTAGCTGGCCATGGAGAATAAAGTCACAGAAGTTCCCAGCCTCAATTTCCTCATCTATAAAAGGGGGATCATAATACCTGTGGTATAACCTCATAGGGTTAGAGAATCCCATGAGGTAATGCACTTCAGGTGCCTAGTAAATCCTAAAGGAAGAAAATGCCCACTTTTACGAGTAGCCCAGCTTCTCCTACTTTTCTCTCTTGAATTACTTCCCCCTGGGCCCAGGAAAAGGAGGGTGAACCAGATTGGCAGAGCCATCAGATAATCCTAGCACAGGAAATAAATAACCCTTCTCATCCAGGAACATGGTTGAGCCTCTCCTTTGCAAAAAGGCAGAAGTCATGATGACAAATGATAAGATAAAGAGAAGTTATCTGCACACTTCTCTTCTCAATTATTTTCTTCTTTCCTCTGACCTTTCCATTCAGACTTTCAGGGAAAAAGAGAAACCAAGAGTAGGCAAGGTTACTGAGGACCTCATAGAGAGCTACAGACACTGAGAGCCATGCCAGGGAGAAGCAACCAAGCTCCAGGAGCTACCATGCCTTCTGTGTGCCAAGTAATTATCGAAAGGAGAAGGGAGGGCAACCAGATGGTGCAGTGAATAGACCACCCGCCCTGAAGTCAGGAGGACCTGAGTTCAAATCCGGCCTCAGACACCTGACACTTACTAGCTGTGTGACCCTGGGCAAGTCACTTAACCCCAATTGCCTAGCCAAAAAAAAAAAGTAATAATAATAAGAGGAGAGGGGAGGAGGAAGCCAAGGCAGCCCAGAGAACTTCTGGTCCTAGATCAGGGATAGCCACTGGGATAGAACAAGATCTAGACTTAACCAGACCACCAGTAATTATGAATCTCGTTTGACTGGCGAATCAAGGGAAGCTACCTCCCCTTTTCAGTGCAGGATTCTGAGATGGGGTTGGAAGTCTTTCACCACCTTCTCTGGTTTCCCTTTTTAGACCATGAGTTTGAGACAGGAAGTACATACCCCTTCTACCCACTGCTTTCTACAGCCTGTGGGTGTGTATACCTTAAGAATGTAAAAGGGAAATGAGAGGAGGGCTAAAAGAGAGAAATGGTTGGAGACCACTGTCTCTATCTGGTCTAGTTTCCTTTTCACTTCATTCTCTGTCCAATAAACTAAGTGATCACTGCATGCTGAGTTTCTAAATCTATGAATCCATTGGAAAGTAACCTGAAACAGTAGAATCAACTCTAGAGTGAAGATTCAGAACTAAAAATAAGCAACAGATTTCATGTTTCAATATTTTCAGCAATATCCTCTTTCAGCCCCTAAGTTAAACTGAGACCTGGTCAGCATCACACATCTCATCAAAGCTGCTTCCCTGCCACTTCCCCATGGCTCGGTGGACAGAGGGAGCAGCCTAGGTGTTTGCAGACCAAGTGCTCCCTCCTGGTGATCAGGGATGCTACAAGCCATACAAGGAAGGGTCATCCTTCCTGCATGTTCTTGTATGATAAGACTAAGCCTAGGTGCTCAAGGAAAGGGTCACTTTATGTATGGTGCAGTAGCATTTTAAGCTACTGAATTTAATTTAATTTAAGCTACCTAATTACATAGCTAATTAAGTTTACTTATGGATACAGTGACACGCTGCCTCCCCAAAAGCTTACATCCCCGAAAGCATTTATTAAGCACTTACTATGTTCCAGGTAGCACACAAGTCACAGAAGCAAAGAGCTCCAAGCACAGTGCATCATATTATTAGTATTTCCTATTCCCTATAGCCAATCTTGGGTACTCAGGAATAACACCACTGCTACATACTCATGGGTATACCCAGAAGGACACTGCCTAGATGAGCCTGCTAGGACACCAGCATCAAAAGGCCTGAGTGGAGAGGTGAATCTAAGGATAGATGACCTTCGTTCTATGCCTAGAGAACAATCATTCCCAAACACAAAGAGGTAAATTGACACAATATTGCCCAGACTGATTCACAAAAGTAATATTTGATCCAATTCAACAAATATTTCCTAAGCATTACTACAAACTGATTGCTGTGCTAAGGGACATAAGATATAGTTGCTGCCCTCAGGGAGCTCCAACTTGAGATCAGCTCTTGCAGACTTCCCATTTTGCAGATGAGGGCTCTGAGGGCCAGAGAAATGAAGTAAGTTAGCTAAAAACATCCTCAAAGTGGAGCATTGACTCTGACTCCAGTGTTCTATCCACAGCAGCATGCCCACAGCTCGGGAGACCAAATTAACCAGCAAGTATCTAGTTCTTAAAGTGCTTTGGGAGAAATCAGAGAAATACAAGCCACAACCCCTCATCTTCACCATGGAGCTCATGATCCAGCCAAGAAGACTGACAGAGGCAATAATAACAGTAAGTCAACTCCGTAACCCTTTAACATTTAAAAAGCACACAAGCAAATAAACACAACAAAGTAGGGAATGTAAAAAACCCAAAGTCATAAATGAAATCTCAGCGAAAGAGGGAGCACGAGCTAAAGAACTTTGGTCTAAATGGCTTTTTAAGAATTACAGCTGCAACCCTCAATAACAATATCCAATATGTATAATAATACTGAATAATATGGTCACCTAAACTCAATTAATAACCACTTATGGTTAAATTAGCTTCAACAGATAAAATAAAACTTTTCCTCTTCTTTACCTTGTCTATTTTTACCTACCAAATCACCTTGCCATCTCTGCCCCAAACCCCCCAGGAGAAGAGCCACCTTTATAACAAATATACACAACCAGCACCCTAACTACATCTGACAAGGCACGTTGGGTTGTGTGCTCCTACTAAATCACCTTTCTGCCTAGACACAGAAAATGTGCTTCATCCTCCTCCTTTTGAGGCCATGACTGGTCACCCTGAGGGGGGCAAGGATGCTGAAAAGCTTTGGGGGAGAGCTTGGAAGGTATTCAGCTGTTTCCCTTCCCGTTACTCTCTTGGTCATGGCAGAAATCATTCTCCTGGTTCTTCCAGCTTTGCTCTGCATCTGTTCATATTAAGTCACTCCATATTTCTGCCAATCCATCAGGGTGTACTAAAATGCAATTGTGTGCATATAACATAATTCACAACTGAGGGAAACCTATTTGTTTCCTGCTGTTTGCTACAATGAGAAGTGTTACCGCAAACATTCGTATATACATCTGACTGCCCTCAATAGGGCACATGCCTAATAGTATCATCAGCTCGACTTCTTCCTATGAAAGAAATATGACACAGAAGAAAAAGTATAGAAAATATAGAGAAAGTATAGAAAATAAAACTGTAATCCAATATGATTGTTGATGAGAGTGAGAGTGCCTGACATTTCTTCAAAATACAGAACTCTCAATATGGACAATCCCCTACCCTCTACACACACACAGAGCAAATCGTCTATATTTTATAGCCTTAGAAAGTTGCGGAGGATACTGAGAGACTGAATAGCTCAACTAATATGTGCGAATGACAAGACTTAAACCAAGGTCTTCCCGACTCTCAGGTCAGCTCCATATCCGCAATGCCATGCCGCCTCTCTTTTCCTAAAGAAAAATGATGCAAAAAATACTGAATAAAGAACTATAGCAAATATATAGTGATTGTGGCCAGGTCAGTACATGGTTTGGCTATGTACATTACACACACATATATGTATGTCTATAATACACATTTAGATCAGTATCTTACACTATATGTCTCAATAAATTTCAAATGGATACATTACCTAAAGATTTAAAAACCACATTTTAAAAGGAATAATGGGACATTCTCTGTTTCACAATTATAGAGAAACAGACTCCATAACTAGGCATGGGACAGAAGAGATCAGAGAAGATACAATTGCATTTAAAATGCAAAAGCTTTTAGACAAATAACATTAATAGAGTAAAAATCAGAAGGCAAGAAACAAAGTAGTAGGAAAGCTCAGGCATAAATATACCTTTAAGACACCAGAGATCCAGTCTATTGGGGAATTGACACAAATCCACAAGCTTAAAAGCTATGATGAAGATGATGGTCAAAGATTGAAACTACATCCTTCCAAAAGAGACATACAAACTAGCAACTGCTTGAGAAATGTTTCAAACAGGTCCGAAGTACTACTCCACATCTAACAACAAGGAGAGCAAAGGCGGGAAACTAAACCAAAGATGGGCAACGCCTTCTTGGAAGAGCTATGCAAAGACAGGTCTGCTATCTCACTGCTGCGCTAGCTGTGAACTGGGTCACCCATTCAGGAACATAATTCAGAGCTATGCAAGAAAAATCATTAAATTGTTCCTATCCTTTGACCCAGAGAAACCACTTTTTGGACTAGATCTCAAGGAAATTACTGGCAGCAAGAAAAGACTCGTATACAAAAATGCTGATGGCAGCATTATGTGTGCTAACAAAGAGCTGGAAAAGAAAAATGCCTGCCTGACATTTGGGGAATGGCTGGACAAATTATGGTCTATGAGTTTGATCAAATTTTACGGCATTGTAAGGAATGACAAACATGAATAATTCAGTGAAGACTCACCATGAAGGAATACAGAATGAATAGCTGCCAACAATATTTAATGCTTTCAGTTTTGCTAAGCACTGCAGCGACGGTATTTCATTTGAGCCTCACAACATCCCTAGGAGGTAGGTACTGACCATAAGTTTGATTATCCCTGTTTTATAAAGGAGAAACCTCAGATTGAGAACCATGGCCACAAAGGTGTTAAGAGAAGTAGCAATGGGGCCAAGGGACAGAGTGCTGCACCTGAAGTCAGGAAGACCAAACTTCAAATTTGGTTCTGGGCAAGTCACGTAACGTCTCCCATTCTCAGTTTCCCCATCTGTAAAATGCGGGTAATAATAGCACCTACCTCACAGGATTATTGTGAGGATCAATTGAGATAATATTTGTCAAGCACTTTGCAAACCTTAAGGCACTACAGAAAAGCTAGATATTACAACCATTATTATTTCAGAGGTAAGATTCACACTCAGGTCTCTCCTGACCATAAGCCCAGGACTCTTTCCATTATACCAAGCTACCACTCACTTGGAATAAATAGAGAACAAAAAACTGCTAACCTCTAAAAATTGAGTGTTTTGACTACGTGCCCTGGATGTTGTACAAGGGTGGGATCAATGCAGGAGAGAAGACTTATGGGAAATGTGCTGGAATTTGTGAGGGGGACATGAGCTAGTCTTGGAAAGATTGTTTGGTTCTAAATAACAGAGGAAAAGTCAAAGCAGACTGGGGAGTGAGGGTGGGGTGCGTTTTAAGCAAAGGCATAGAGGCAGTATGGTGTGGGAGAGCACCAGTGAGTGGACCTGGCTGATTGGAGCTGAGATTGAATGGTGGTGACGATAGCAACTCGCCCAACTTGCAAACGACCATCTATGCCAAGGGCTGTCCCCTCCACTGCTCAAGCTACCTGTTCTAGCTGCCATGGGACATGGAGTACAGCTTTCCAACAATGGTATATTTAGTAGTGAAGGAAAGGAGGTTCCTACTGGTACAAACAGCTAAGGAAGGCTCACCAAAGAGAGTAGAATACCCAGAATGGGCTGCATTCAGGAGTCACTCCTGCCTGGCCAAAAAAAAAAAAAAAGATTTCCTCTCTACTAATGGAGAGAAGTTTTCACTTTACTCTCTAATGCTTTCTGAAAGTGGGGTTCAAACAAGTGGCCTCTTTTTGAAGTACTAATACTTTGATTCACTCCACTAAACTTGTTTTTTTTCTTTTTTGTTCTTTGCTATAAGGAGTGGCTCTCTAAAAGAGGGAGGAAGAAGGGATACTTTGGGAAATTTAGGTGACACAAAAAAAGGTATTGATATAAATTTTTTTTTAATAATCACACTTCTGGGAAAATTATTGATTGTGTGTACAAGACTAAACTGTCAAACAAAAACTGAGGAGGGACAGGGTCAAAAGAGAGAATAGAATAAATGGGGAGTGGGATAGGATGAAGGAAAATATAGTTAGTTTTTCACGACATGACTACTATGGAAGTGTTTTGTATGATTGCGCATGTATAACATGTATCGAGTTGCTTGCCTTCTCAATGAGGGTGGGTGGGGAGTGAGGGACAGAATTTGGAACCCAAACTTTTAAAAACAAATGTTAAAAATTGTTTTTATGTGCAACTGGGAAATAAGATATACAGGCAATGGAGTATAGAAATCTATCCTGCCCTACATGAAAATAGAAGGGAAGGGGATAATAGAAAGGAGGACTGATAGAAGGGAGGACAGATTAGGGGAAAGGGTATTCAGAATGCATGCCACCTTGGGGTGGGGGGGGTGAGATGGGGAGAAAATTTAGAATTCAAAATCTTGTGGAAGTGAAATGTTGAAAACTAAAAATAAATTTAAAAAAAAGACTAAATTGTCCAATACTGAATCTGGATCAGGGGAAGAAGAAAAAAAAAGGTAAAGATGGCTTACATGGACCACTTCAAGGTGATATATGGAAAGATATGCTAGCAGATGGAAGAAGAGATTCAGAAAGGAAAATAGAAAGATGCTGAAGACAAACTCTAGGCTTTTGTGAGTCCACCTGGGACTCTAACTGGCATGTATTGTGGTAGGAAAAGTAAGCTCCAAGCTCCAGATGACCATCCTTTGAAACCCAACTCACTGGAGATCTCCTGGAGAAGTCATCTAGATAAGCTTGGCTCAGGGGAGTCTTTATGAAGAATAAAACATTCCAGGAATCACTTGAGAAGTATATGAAGATGAAGGGTTTCTTTTAAAGAAGCCATGTTTTGATACAAGCTCAGAATCTTTGCTTGAAGTCAACATTATTATAGATTGCCAACATTGCAAGTGGCTAGGATATTTCACTCATCCTCCTTAGTGATAAAGGATGAAATAATAGAAAACAGAATTCAAACTTGCTGTCTATTGGCATGATTTCATTCAATACAATAATCTGAAAGGATTCAAAACATTAAATATAGACAATGTAAATAAATGTCATTTTTCTTTCTTTGGGAGGGAGGGGTGTAGTGTGGTAGGGGATTTAGAAGCCCTCTGATTAGAGGGTTGGAGGGCAGTGACAAACTCCTCCCAAAACCTCCCTTTGGAGGGACTCAGAACTCTCCAGCTCACTTCATTTCCCATCACAGCTGCTCTGCTTGGATCCGATGCCAGGAACATTAGGCTTCTCCCAGCATGTTTTCTGGTCCAATTCCCCTTTCCCCTTTCAGCTTCCTTTTGTGGACCATCTTCCCCCACCAGATCAGGTTTCCGGTCAGTGCTTAGCACTGTGCCTGGCACAAAGTCAGCATTTAATAAATGTTTTATTGACTATTGATGAAAACTCCCAATGTAGAAACTCCCTCCCCTGAAGGGAATTCCCTGGGCAGAATTTCCCACCACTAAGTGGATTGGCTGCAATTTAGACTTCAGATGTTGCCTGAGGCAGTGAGAGGTGAGGGGAATGGCAAGAGTCAACAACTAGTATGTGTTAGAAACAGGCCTAGAACCCAGGTCTGCCTGATTCGAATGCAAGACCTCAATCCTTTACACAATTCTCATGCCTTTCCACATCTTTGTTGCAATAGGTGACATTCAGTAGTTTTTCTTGATTACAAGTGCAATCAGTCATAATTCTCAGTGCAAAAAAAAATCTGTATTTAATCAACAACCAAAAAAAACCAAGAGAACAAAATCATAATGATGAACTAAGAGAACCTGGAGCAGGAGCCCAAAGAAAACGTGCCAGCCTCCTCCCTTCAGGCTTTGTGAATATTTTAAACCTAAGAGGGTAAAAGACAATTGGGGATAATGAGAACACAAATGAAAATTAATTACAATTACGGAAATGAAACTTGAGGAACAAAAGACCAGAATCTGCGTGGTAAGTCAATGAAGAACTAACTCTTGTTCACAAGTGACCACTTGTTGGGGAAGGAGTCAGGCTGGTGGGGAGACCAGGTTGTTTCTTCTGTCCATTTTAGCATTTAAACAATATTAGTATTTTCGAATATGAGTAAACAAACTAAGCCACCAGACTGCTTGGCTGCTCTTTCCTCTGCCTTAAGTTTAAAGGCCAGAAATTGAGATGAAAAGTGGGGCAGCCAAGGCCACATTTCATGATAATAGGATTTGTTCCAGTCAGCAAGGGGGAAAGAGAAAAGCTACTAAAAATAACACAGTCCAGGCTCCTTCATCCAGGCCCTGACAAGCCATCCCTCTGGGTTACCATTTTGCCCACAGTCGATGGGAAGAGAAACTTGCTAACAATTAGAGCTGCCCCCAAAAATAGAACGGGCTGCCTTGGGTGGGAGCATGGCCCCTTTACCAGAAGACTTCAAACAATGGAAGAGAAACCTATTTTTAGAGAGGTGATATAAAGGGGATTCCCATACAGGGATGGGTGGGACCCGATGGCCTCTCGAGTCCCCATCGAGATTCAATGTTATTCTGTGATTTTACACAGTCTACAGGGAAAGCTTTCCACAAGCTTTAAGGTCTTCCCAGGTATCAGTTCTACTATCTATTTCCTTCTTTCCCTCTAATTCCTTATGAGCTCAAAATGTTAAACAGAGTGGATTGGTTATATCTGTAGATGACTTGGCCTCCCTTCCACCTGTCAGTTCTATGGCCCGTGTCTATTTCCATAGATCTCCCTCTCCCCACCATAAAAAATTTCCAGTTTAGGAGCCTTTTGGATTTTCTCTGATATTTTCTGGTCAACCCACATATAAAATCTTGTATTACCTTAGGCCACTGAGATAGATCATCTTTGGGGAGAGAATATTAGGCTGGGAGTCAAGAGAGGCAGAGACGGAAGCACTGGGATTGGAGTCAGGCAATGTGAGTTTGAACCCTGGCTCTGACACCAACCACCTGAGTGACCATGGACACGTTGCTTAACTACTTTGTGTCTCAGTTTCCTAGTCTCTAAAATGAAGACGTTGGCCTAGTTGACCTTCAAAGCCCCTTACAATGTTATATCTGTGATACAATGAGCCCATCGAGTCTGGGCTGTAATCCTGTCTCAGCTACTCACTAGCGGTATGACAACAGATATGTCACCCACTTCCTCATCCCTTGTCCCTAGGAGGGCTCGTCTATAAAACGAGGCAGTTGAACAAGAAGATTCCAGTTCCAAAAGTATAGAACACAGCTTGAAGAGAACTAGCCAACATTTCCAGGATTAACTTTGGAAAGGATGAAGAACAAGAGACAGAAAAATATTTACTCCATCTCCCAACCCCAGGCATTTTCATTAGTTGTCCCCCATACCTGAAATGCTCCCCCTCTTCATCTCTAGTGGCTTCCCTGGCTGAGTCCTAACTAAAACTCACCTTTCACAGGCAGCCTTTCCCATCCCTCTTAATTCTAATGCCTTCCTTCTGTTAGTTATTTCTTATTCATAAGCTTGTCAATTTATAGCTATATGTCAGTATGGTAGCTCCGCCATTAGACTGGAAGCTTAAAGAGAGGAACTGTCCTTCTGTCTTTCTTTGTATGCCCAGCACTTAGCACAATACCTGGCACATAGGTAGGCATTTAATAAATGTTTATTGAGTATTATTTATTAAAGTTATCAGACATCTACTATGTATAGGGCACATATAGATGCAAAGTTGACAAAAGGACTCTGAACTGGAAATTGAGGGAATGCCCATCAATTGGGGAATGGCTGAACAAGCTGTGGTATATGAATGTAATGGAATACTATTGTGCTATAAGAAAAGATGAGCAGGCAGACTTCAGAAAAACCTGGAAAGACTTACATGGACTGATGCCGAATGAAGTGAGCAAAACCAGGAGAATGTTGTACACAGTAACAAGCCACATTGTGTGATGATTCACATTGATAGACTTCGCCCTTCTAAGACATCTCCAGAGGTCTCATGATGGAAAATGATATCCACATCCAAAGAAAGAACTATGGAGTTTGAATGCAGATCAAAGCATACTATTTGCTATTTTTTTCCTTCTGTTTTGTTTTGCTTCCTTTTTCTGGTGGTTCCTCCTATTGGTTCTAATTCTTCCTTACAACATCACTAACATGAAAATATGTTTAATAGGAATGTATATGTATAGCCTATATCAGATTGCGTGCCATCTTGGAGAGGGAGATGGGGAAGGAGAGGGAGAAAAATTTAAAAACTCAAAAGCATATGGAAGTGATTGCTGATAAATCAAAATAAATTAATTTAAAAAGCAAAGAAAAGGACTCTGAGTTCTCCCCTAGTTGTTCTCATCATGTTGGTCCACAATCCCAAGTTTTCTGCCACTCATAAAGAATTTCAGAACAAAATAAACCTACTGAAAAAGTAGAGTATGTATCCATCATGCAAAAAGAATAACTTAAAATTTAATTAATAAATGAATAGCAAACTGAGCACATTTTCCAAGTCTAGATTCAGTGGAACCAACACCAGGCAAAAGGAATCAAATCCAGTAAACCTGACTGGGCACTGATATGGGCATGCCACTCTACTGGGCATTAGGAAGATAAAATGAAAAATCACTCCTGCCACAAAAAGCTTTCATGGGGCAACTAAGTGATACAATGAATTGAGTATTGGCGTTGGAGTCAAGAAGGCCCAAGGCAATCCCACCTCAGACACTTCCTGTGCAACTCTGGGCATCCTCATCTTCAGCCTTATCTATTAAACGGAAATAATGAAGCTGCACCCACTTCCTACAGTTGTCATAAGGCTTAAAGGAGCCAGGTGTAAAGTGCTACATAAATTCTGGCTGTTCTTCTTGTTGCTGTCATTACAGTCTCCCGGGAATAAATATTCCCCTCCTTATATTTAGGAAAAGGAGAAAATACTTGTCCCTGAAAATGTTGCAGACCTGGGAATTTTCTTACAGATGCCAAGGACCAGGTTACACATTTTAACAATTAATTCCCTTGAATTCTATAATACAGGGACAAAGAATAGACTTTTAGAGCCTAGATTATAATCAGTGGCTCCACCTGGTAGACAGGGAAATACAATGGGAAGGTAATATGGGAAAATGTCAGTACAGACCTGACCCACCTCGCCCTGTAAATATTCAGGCCAGGGGAAGATAGAGCAGTAGAGTAGTCAACCTCCAGCTGCTCTTCCCTATCCAAAATAATGACTTAGAGAATCAGAAATGGAAGATACCATTAGAGGTCATCTTGGTCCAACTGCCATACTTGTTAAAACAAGTGAGGACACCACTACTCAGAATGATGGATTTGCCAGGGATTTGCCTCATGTCGCACAGCTAGTAAATGGCAGCATCGAGATGCAAACCAAGACCTTTCACCCTCAGATCCAAGACTCTTTTGCAAAATCCCCCAATACTGCTTTTCTTTACCTTCTCAATGATAACTCCTGCTCCCCAGCTGCCCCTCCCTTCTGTCCCTCTCAGTCACTTGGGGATGATGACCCAGAATGGACTTTGTCCACCACTGCCCCAATTAATGTAACCACAAAAGGTCCAGGAGCTCAAATGGATCAATTCAAAGTGGAAACCACACGCGAAATCATAAAGCCTTAATCCATTTGAGAGGATAATAGTGCCTTCTCTATTGGATGGAAAGAGATGGTTCCCATCATGCACATCTTATGAATAAATCAGAGAAACTTCTGGGTCCATGTAGAGAAAGAGCAGCCAGTCCAGCACGGAGTAAAGTGCCAGAGCATTCCAGTTCAGAAGATACAGGTGGAAAGTTGAAGCCAAGCCCCTGAGAAGGAATCCTTGTTCTCTCTCTCTTTCCCTCCCTCCACTAACCATACCATCAAAAAGAGTGGACAATCAGCAGATAACGTATATAGCTAGGCTCAGAGAATCTCTGCAAGGAATAAACAATACCTCCAGCCAGGAGTAATAGTCACCTGAGGAAAGTCAGCTTCAAGGAGTGTGACCTCTTGGGAAGGATGGAAGTGTCAGCTATGGAGTGAGCTTTGCAGACCTGTAGAAAGTGCTACTTATGGGAAACTTTATGAGGACTCTATGAAGGGAGAGAAGGACCTCCGGTAACTAAAGGCCAGGAGGTGCCCCTTTTCCAAGGGGGTTCTCTATACATGGGCCCCTCCACTTTCGTAGGTTTTGGGTTTTTTGCCCATGAGAGTGCGTACCATACTTTGAGGGGGAAATGTTTGTATCACTACTGTGCTTGCCACACCGTCTTTGTTATAAAATAATATGCTGTTAGTGGGCCCACCATCAGCGTGGGGCTCATAAATTACAATACTTGAAACCCATTCAGTGTTATCAGAACCCTAGGAATTGAAATCGGCTGCCTTCTGAGGACCTGACGCATCACTGTGAGTGGTAGTTGGGAAAAAGTGGCCCTGGGGGGAGGGGGGTTCCTGTATATAATTTCGACAGTATGGGTCAGTTTTTTTTCTTTAATCACAAATCTTACCACCAAACTGTTTAAAGAATTAAAGAGTGATGCAGTGTGAGTTAAGCATTACAGCACAACCAATCATCAGTAAATATCGAGGCTTGGCCAGCACACCAGGGAAACGGTGCTACCTAAATAGGGCTCAAGGTGGAGATGGGGGGAGGGCACTCAAGCTGTACAAGCTCAGGGAAAAAAAATCCCGGGACTCAAGATGGGGTAGGGTACCATCACATTCTATTGTTCATCTTCCCCTGGCCTGAATGTTTACAATGCAGGGTGGGTCAGGTCTGTACTGACATTTTTCCCGTATTATTTTCCCATTGTGGTGGGTTCCCTGTCTATCAGGTGGAACCAGCCATTAACATCTGGCCTCTAAAAGTCTATTCTTTGTCTCTGCATTATAGAATTAAAGGGAATTAATGGTAAAAAGGTGTGACCTGGTCATTGGCATCTGTAAGAAATTCCCCAGGTCTGCAACATTTGGGGGGATGTGTATTTTCTCCTTTTCCTAAATATGAGAATGAGAAAACCCATTCCCAGGAGAATGTAACAATAATAGCCAGAATATATATAGCACTTTTGCAGCATTTATACTGGCACAAAATCAGAAATGGTCTGTTAAAGTAAATCCCATTGCCCTCCATAGACTGTATTCACACCCAAATTTATACAAAAATATGTCACTGGCAAAATCCCTGCACAACAGGGTACAACTATTAGCAAAATTAATTAGGTTCCTAGTCACATTTCTACTGTCAGTTATAAGCATTTGTTTATGCTTGTGAAAGGCATTAGCATGTCCAACAATAATGACAACTAAGAGGTTTGCCTAAATTTCACTAATCTGTGTGAAATATACCTTGGTCAAAATTTTCACAGAAAGAGTTCTTACCAAGATTTTACGGCTTACTTGAGCTGACAAATAATTATCCTTTAACAGAGAATGACAAATAGGCCTAATACATACATTTGCTAATATTTATTTCTGTAATATATATGATATACTCAGAAGAAGTTAACTTTTTAGCTAGATATTCTGAACTATTCCAAGCATGAATACAAGTGTTGGTCAGGCTATAAGATTTGCAAATGCAACTTAGCCTATTCCTAGGTACTCCTGGGGAGCTTTGTCTTGATTTTGTCTTTCTTTAATCAATATAAGCCAATAAAAGCTATACTAATGGGCAGAGGGGCATTCATCAAGAGATTCCAAGAGTTCTCTATCAAATCCAGCATCTCCTTCCTCAATCAGCTCAGAGGGGAACTCGCATTTCTAACATTACCTTTCATCTCTCACCACACTACACCTCCCCTAGATGAAAAGGTATTATAACCAGTACTCACTATATTCAAGAACACACCATTCATCATGTGAGAAAAATCACTGAGCCATTCCTATCTTTTATATCATTGATCCCTCTACCAGGCACGTACCCTAAGGAGGTCAATGAAAGACATCAAGTTCCCATAAAAAGCAAAATATTAATGACAGCACTTACTCTGATAGCAAAAGATTGGAACTAAAAGGAGGGCCTGTGGAAGAAAGGGGAACCAAGACCACAACGCACAGTCACATATGCAGCCACACTGAAAAGCAGTCAAACCCATGGAAGGGTGATGAACCAGAGAATGATAAGGAAATATACCTCCCTACTTCCAGAGAGGGGGGAAGGTGTTCTACGCTATCAGACAAGAGGGAAATGTGATGATGATAAAGATGATGATGATGATGATGATGATGACGATGATGATGATGATGATGATGACGACGACCTACAACGTGCCTGGCACTGTGTTGAACACTTTGCAAATACTACCTCACTTGACCCTCACAAGGAGGTAAGTACTAGTATTATCTCCATTTTCCATTTGATCTGTTAAAGTAAATGGTCTGTTAAAGTAAATCCCATTGCCCTCCATAGACTGTATTCACACCCAAATTTATACAAAAATATGTCACTGGCAAAATCCCTGTACAACAGGGTACAACTATTAGCAAAATTAATTATACTAATGGGCAGAGGGGCATTCATCAAGAGATTCCAAGAGTTCTCTATCAAATAAAGCATCTCCTTCCTCAATCAGCTCAGAGAGGGGAGCTCGCATTTCTAACATTACCTTTCATCTCTCACCACACTACACCTCCCCTAGATGAAAAGGTATTATAACCAGTACTCATTATATTCAAGAACACACCATTCATCATGTGAGAAAAATCACTGAGCCATTCCTATCTTTTATATCATTGATCCCTCTACCAGGCACGTACCCTGGTAAGACTAAGGTTAAGTGATGGGGCAACTAGGTGGCACAGCAGATAGAATGCCAGGCCTGGAGTAAGGAGGACATGAGTTCAAATATGGCCTCAGACACTTCCTAGCTGTGTGACCCTGGGCAAGTCACTTAACCCTGTTTGCCTCTGTTTTCTCATGTATATAATGAGCTGGAGAAGGATATGGCAAACCATTCCATATCTTTGCCAAGAAAACTCCAAATGGGGTCACAAAGAGTCAAACATGACCAACTAATAAAACAACCATAATCACAAAGGTTAAGTGATTTGCTTGAGATCCTACAGCCATGAGAGAAATGATTATTTCTCTCATATTAATAATCAATTAATTGAATTGATTTTTTTTTCCAGAACCTGTAGGTTGGTCAGCCTCTGAAGGACATTGTTGATAGATGAGATTGCCCAGTCCCTAAGGCACATGCTTTATGATCCTGACCCTTACAAAGAATTTAATCAAATTCCGGCCCATTGTGTTCCATTCAGGCAGGCTCAGGGGAGAGGGAGATCCTTTGTCTAGCTTGACCAAGGCTGGTCTGAAATCAAGAGTGATCAAAGTCATTCCCCAGGCCCTCCTTAGAATAGGCCCACTTTTCATTATAACATTCATTCTTTCATTGCCTGTTAACCAATCGGAGTTGATTTCCATCCTCAGAAACACCCACTCTTCCAAGGGCATATAAACATTGAATGGGTTCCATGAAGTGTCTTTGACTTTCAAGAATGCCATCGACCCCCTTTATTAATTATCTGCTAGCCATAATTAATAAAATGATTAATTACCCTGAAACATTTTATACATCACAAATAATAAGTGCCAGAGGCTATATTTGAACTCAAGTCTTCCTGACTCCAGGCCCAATGCTCTATCCAATGTGCCAACTAGTTGCCCGATACAGCTGGGCTTTACCTAAATATATTTCTTTGTTAAAAGGAAGGGTTCAGTGCTCGGTGCTGGAAAGCAAGATTTAAGAGGAAATGTCTGTGGTGTGAGACAACATAGCATAGTGGATAGAGCTGACCTTGGAGCCAAGAAGCCTTGGGTTCAAATCCTACCTCTCACCCTTACTGGCCAGGTGACCCTGAATAAGTTCCTTGACCTCTCAGTGTCCTGGGCAATTCTCTAAGATTATAAATTTCAGAGAAGGGACTGACCTGCATTAGTAGACTCAATATCATTCAAATCATAGGTCAAGTCCTTATGCTAATTCTAGAAAGATTCTGTTCAAGAGCTAGTGATTATTTTAATTTGATTTATTAAAAAAAAAAACCTGTACCAAAGGCTACCACAACTGAAACAAGATACCGAGGATTTAGAAAAGGTTCATACAAAAGCTTTTTAAAAAATTGTAAGGAAAAAGAAAAATGATTGATTTTTAAAATGAAGGGCAATAATAATCATCCCCCTCCCTCCAAAAAAGTGCCAAAAGGTTATGCAGTGGAGTAACTAGAGACCCTGTCTAAATGGATATTTTCTTTTAGGAGAATGCAGGTAAATTTCAGAAGAAACAATCCAGATTCACACACACACCCCAAGGCATTACAGAGTTCCATAAGATTCTGATAAGCATGGCATCTTACACCACTAAGAATTTGTAAACCTATTATTGTTTTTAAATACAACTGAACCCTAAATCTAATTGACTTCAGCTCCCATAATCTTGAGAGGATTTAATATTTCTAAATCCGTTTCCAAGATGAATGCTACTAGGTTTAAAAATCTAAATTATCCATCCATATTTTAAATGCTATGCTGCCCCCTTGTGTCCATGACACTGCTCATGAAAAGTCAAACCAACATGTAACAAAATAGTCAACTTTGGGACATTTTTTTCATAGACTCATTTCTACTCCAAAACAACATCTCGATACTTGACTTCATTTCCACTCCCATAAAGATGATGGAAATAAGCTACAGACCTCTGGATTTCATTCCTGATGCCATGAAATTTCATGGAGCCCTTTCATGGAGCCTGGTAAACCCCACAGATCTCTTCTCAGAATCATGCTTTTAAATGCACAAAATAAAATACATAGGATTATAAAGTAAACCGATTTTATTAAAATACAGTTATCAAAAAAATTTTTGTAATAATTTCAGAGACCCCATGTTAAAAGATACTTGATCTAGGAAGACCATGAAAAGCATGGTATAGATGGTGACCCCTGAGCTGTGTCATGAAGGAAGGGAGAGCTTCCAAGAGGTAGAGGTGAGAATGGGAGTGTATTATAATGGTGGGAACATGTATGCAAAGGCACTGAGATGAGAATGGATGAATGGATGGATGGATGGATGGATGGATGGATGGATGGATGGATGGATGGATGAAAAAGCATCTGTTCAGGGTTTACCATATGCCAAACACTGTGCTAAACTCTGAGGATACACAAGAGAGTCCCTCATCTCAAGGTGCTAATGCTCTAAGCAACGGAGATAACACATAAAAGAAAGTTCGGCTACAGATCAGATCAAAAGGTCCAGAAATCTCCGGGGAATCACAGCAGGGCTGATGGCAAGGCCCAAATGTCCTCAGGTCATATGACAGTGCCAGAGGACTAGAGGACACAGAAGCAGGGCAAGTAGTGAGTCCTAAGGGACCATAGGAGTCAAGCGCAGGGCAGATAGGAAAGCCTGACAGTCTTCCACCTCATGAGAAAGGGTGAAGTTGTTGAATCTCATCACATCTGTACCCTGGGAGCGTTCGAGCAGCCCAGGTGAAGGGGCGAGAAAAGGGGGGTGAGCACCCCAGGTAGGATCATCTTCCATCATTTCTACCACCTTTGATGGACTATATAATGGCCTAGGGATGGGAGAAATAGGGAAAGAGACAAGGTGATCATGATGATGAAAAGCAAGAAGCCACTTTGATGGGATATGGCCCTCATTTGCAGATGTCCTGGTCCCAGTTAGAAATATCCCTCACCATGCCCTCCTAGGTACTCCTAGGTACCCCAGAAGGAAAAAATGCCTGCACATTGTTCTGAATCTTCGGCAGTGCCTGTTAGCAAAAAGAAGACAGCAAACCAAAGCAGAAAATTCTGAAGCAGTTTGACTCTCTGTCATCACTCCAGTCATCTCAAACCCAATTCTTTAACCCCCAGGCTTCTTCCTCCAAAAGATATAATAGATAAAGGCACCACATAAATCCCTGAGTAAAAAAGGCATAGGACTCATGAGCCCAGAGCTGGGTCCAGTGATTTGCAACATGTCTATATGTAGCACAGCCCCAGACTCCCACCAGGTAAGGGTGGTGAGCATGGTCCACCATCTCGCTAACATGTCGATCCCTGCCTGATTTATGACTGCAGTGGCTTGAGCAAATGAGGAAGACAGATGGAATGGGACTCTACAGAGCCGCTTTGCTCTTTTCTCTGTCTACAAGCAGCCTGCTGAGATCAGAAATAAAACCAGGAACACGTCAAGCTGATGGTTCTCCAGGAAGTTAACTAGAACTCCTGGTCAAATCTCAGGTACACAATTCGGCTTGTATCCAAAGTGTAAGATACAATCAAGGGGTTATGAATTGAAGGACAAGGAACACTTAGCCCAGAGAAGGGCTGAAGCTGATATGAAAACTGTCCTCAAGCACTTGAACAATTGTCAGAAGCTGAGGCTTCTTTCTGTCTGCTCAGCCAAGCTAAAAGCAAGGGATGGAGATCACAGAAAGGAAGATATGGGCTTGATAAAAAGGGAACATTCTCAAGAACTGTTGAAAACTACAACTGGCTGTCTGCACAAACACATGTTGCCCCTTCCTGGAGTTCTACAGGCAAAGGCTGGACAACCATTTATGTACAAACAAAACATTCTCAAGGCAATTCCTGCTCAGACATAGGTTCCGCTAGACAACCTCCAGGCAGCTAAAGAGTGCCACTCTTGGGGTCAGAAGGCCCGAGTTCAAATCCTCCCTTAGACACTTCATAGCTGTGTGACCCTGAGCAAGTCATCTAAGATCTAAGCCTCACTTTCTTCATCTATAAAATGAGGATAATAATAGCACCACCCTCACAGGGATGTTGTGAGGATCAGACGAGAATGTGCAAAGTACTCTGCCAACCCTAACGTGCTCTATGCAAATGACAGCTGCTATTATTATTATTATCATTATTATTACTACCTCTGTGGCACCTTCCAACTCTCAAGGTTCTATTCTGCAAGATTTTTTAAAAACTCAAAACCACCAGTAGAGTATTGGCCACTTACCATGAAACACACTGTTATCCACTAAGAAATGCCGCCGATATTGCACGCAGTTCCTCTTCTCAAGGCTCCAGTAACTCATGATTCTGAGATTCTGTCCAGCATCAAATCCCAGCTGGCCTGAGAAGAAAAGCAGAAGACGACAAAGTTGTTGGTTTTTTTCAATGAGGAAGTCGACATTTCTTTTGCTACTCCATGGCATTCCCCAAACCAACTTTGAAAGCTTATTTTTTATTGTTCAGTCATTTCAGTCGTGTCCAACTCTTCATGTCCCCATTGGGGGTCTTCTTGGCAAAGATACTGGAATGGTTTGTCATTTCCTTCTATGGCTCATTTGACAGATAAGGAAACTGAGGCAAACAGGGGGAAGTGACTTGCCCAAGGTCACACAGCTGATATGTGTATGAGGCCAGACTTGAACTGAGGCAGATGAGACTTCTTGACTCCAGACTCCACACTCTATCATCCTTGTTAATAATGCCTGACATTTACATAGCATTTTAGGGTTTCACAAAGTATTTTGCATGCATTGTCTCTTTGAATCTACACAACAACCGTGCAAGTGTTGTTATTATTATTATAATTACAATCATCATTAATATTATTATAGATAAACCTCAGAAAGGTTGAGTTCACACAGCCAGAAACAACCTGAGGAAAGATAGAAGCCGAGGTCTTCCTGACTCCCAGCCTAGAACCCTATTTGTTAAATCATCTATTTCTAAACCTTAGATTTTTTCTGGACCTAAGCTACAAATACATCCTTCAAAATGACAGAAGGCTGTTCAGCGCACTCTAATGATCAGTGACTTTATCACTGGGATTGCCTTCTACTGTCCCAGCCCACAGTTTGTTTACACCTTATCAGATGGTCTTTGGGGGTTTCTCTGGCCAAAAAATCCACCAGCATGCACCCAACTGGGAAAAAAAAAACCTCTGCATTCATAGGCTGGCTGGTTCTTCAACAACAGCCAGCCAGTCAGTCATCACCCAGCCTACGCTCACAACCTTTCCCACAAGAAGGCCGCCAAGAGGATGCCATTAATTAAATACCCTGAAACACTAGCTTACTAAAAAACTACCTTCCTGACCTGAAAACATTCCTGCTGCTCAGGATGGCTGACTTAGCATCAGAACGTAGCGCAGAAACAAGATAATCCAGCTGATTGTTGGATGGAAGTGATTAATGGGACTATGCTGAGATTCACCAGAGTTGAGGTTGGTCAAGGTACTGGCCTATTTTCAGGGAAATCCACTGTTGAGGGGGAGAAAGGCACATTTGTTATAATCTACTTGAATAGCCGGCCCAGGAGAGCGGAAACTGTTGCCTGCAATTTCTGAATCTCAGGCCAATACATTTTCTCTTTTGTAGACTGTGGGTTCCCTCAAAGTCTTGTATGAGGGACAGTCATAAAAGAGAGAGTATATTTGTGTGTGCATAAACCACAGTGCACTGCTCTGAGGGTTTCCATAGTAGACAAGGTAATTGAGGTAGTTTGACTTAATAAGAATTTATTAAGAAATTCAATTTACTAATTAAATTTATAAAAGATTTGAGTCTGAGAACACTATAATCTCTGTAAAATTAAAGTTGAGGATCACCCAAAGGTCAATGGAGAAATGCATGATGGGAGTGAATAGGCTTCGGCACAAACACAAAAGAATTATGCAAAACAGGTATAAAGGATTCCATTGGGAAAGTGTATGAATAGAAAAAGGGATAGACCTCCTCTGCAGCAAAAGCAAAAGCTAGCTCATATATTCCATTGGTACCCATTCGATGCCAAAAGGACAGAAGAGTTATGGGATCAGATAGTTAGAGCCAGAAGGGAGCTTGGAGGCCAGCTGGTCTAATGCCGCCATGTTCCTTTCCTGCTCCAATTCTGACTCTCCAGACTACTGCCATGTCCCAACTACCTTCTCCCAGGGGAAGGCCCCTCCACGTCTTATGCTTCCTTCCCTCACTGGTGATTTCTAACCAGAATAGCCATTTTGAAGAAGGGCCCAGGCCAGATGTCCTTTGCCTCTCTCCAGGCTCTGATTCTCACTCCTTGGGCTTTGCCACCATGTCCTCACTCAGGTACCTTGCCCTCCCCACACACTTTTCAGCCCTTTTGTGTACATTGTCTCCCCCCATTAGAATGTAATCTCATAGGCAGGTACCATCTTTTTTGTTTATATTTGCATCCTTAGCACATCCATTGGCAAGAGTAAGCACTTAATAAATGCGTATTGATAGACCATTTACAATTGAAGAAACTGAGATACATGTAGACACTTCCTGTCTATTGGGTGGACCTGTTGTGGTGTAGAATGGGGCCATCTCAATATGAGTCTCTATGAGAAGGAATGGATAAATCTTAATATCTCACTGAGGAGATCACAGAACCAATGGAATCCTGGGTTATTCATTAATAAGAATTAAGCAACCAGCAATATTTACACACCCCACAACAGAAAGTTATAAAACTAGTGCTTTACAAACTTGAATATCACATTAAAATGAAAGTTATCTTAGTGGGGAGTAGGAAGAAACTACTTTGCAAAGAATTTTTTCTAATAAATACCACTGAGAGATGGACCAGATCCAGAGCTTGGAACAGTAAATAAGAAGAGGGGTTTTTTTGTTTGTTTAACTAAACAGAAGAAAGGAGTAAAAGAAAAACAAGGGTCCCTTTACCCAGTACTTACAAAACTCTCCAAAATGCTTTCACATAGGTACCTAAGCAACCCATAAAGGGGCTTCGTCAAGCCTTCATCTATTCATTCTAATGTTGGGTTTTCTAAGTCAGGCTGGGGAGGTGGAGGGGGTGACTCACAGCCGTGATTTCATTGGTCCAGGGAGCTTCTGGTGAGGACATTATCTCTCCAATGCCATTTATCACCTATGAAGCAACTAGCTTAGGGTCCCACAGCCAGCGTGTCAGAAGCAAGACCTGAATACAGGACTTCGTGACTCCAAAGACAGCTCTCTCTTCATTACACTATACTGCTTTTCTGGAAAGGAAACACTAGCATCTTTTTCTTTTTTTAATATATAATAGTTTACTTTTCCCCAATTAAAAAAATGTTAAAAATTGTTTGAACATGTAAAGTTTTGAGTTCTAAATTCTTTTATTTTTAAAAAATAGTTGTCTTTCCCCAAGTCTCTGAAAATCTCATTAGCTGGTTTTTAAAAATCATTCTCTAAGTTTTTTGTATTTTTAAACATTGGTCAACAGCTACTTGGCTTTTCTCATTTAATTTAGGGCATTTTTAATATCTAGAAGATCTCTAATAAAGAGGCCAGATGGCCATTTCTAGATGAAGTTGGTTACAAAAAAAAAAAAAAAAGATTAGACCAGACTAGAGGGCTTCAGAAGGCCTTTCCAATTCAAGATTTTCTGATTTATGGGTGAGTGTGTGTATATACCAGTGTGGAGAGTGAGGGGAGTATTTCCTCATTTCCTCATGGCTGAGTAGGAGGGGTAAAAAACAGAAAACAAAAACAAAAACAAAACCTTCCATCTTCCTTCCCATTCAATATTCAATTTCCTTTCTGAGCCAGCAGAGCCCACAGCCAATTTTGCCTGGATCGCTCCCAACTACTGCACAGGGAAAATGAAACTTCCATGCAAAAGTTGTCAGCTTAAGTAGACAGAAGCAGCCGCTCAAATGAGCTACGAATCCATTGTGAAAATGCATACACAGGGAGCTCATCTGTCCTCCCACAGATATGGCAAATATCGATGCCAGCTAAATCAAGAACTTTGAAAATCGGTGATCAAAGCTGATCTACTTTGACTCGTTCCAAAGCTGATGGACAGAGCCCAAGACGAGGCACTCAACTAAAACACTGCAGAATTCCAGATCTCCTATTAAGCTTTGCAGAATGAGACATGCTGGTGAAGTTACAAGTAGGCAACCACTCGTCAGTCCTCTTAATAAATTAGCAGCCTCTAGTTCATAATTTCCCCTGGTTTGAAGTTAGTCATATTAGTCAGATCCCGGTTGTCAAGATGTTGATGCCTCTTTTCCCAGACAGGGAGGGAGGTGAGGGTTGGCTCGGCCATCACAATTCAGACAAGCAGCTCAGCTGAACCTGACCACAGCCTTATCTTCACTTACTTACTAATGTCCACTTTGTGGGCTCCAGAGTAGCACAGCCCATGAATGCAGAACAAAGATGCCCATTAGTCACTGCCATCCCCCACTCACCACAATGAGAAACAAGGGGAGATAGACCCTTCAGTCTGTCAAGGCCTGAAACAGTCTGGGCCATGTGATATCACCATATGCAAGCAAGCCAGTCTGAGCACTGGTATATAAACCCACTGATTGGCTACCCCACTATGGAGTCTGGCTGAAGTACAGTGCCATCAGCTTCCACTCTAATCTGGCATTTCTGACAAATATCAGTCACGAACATACACACATGTATGAATTTCCTCTCACACCACTCCCACCTTCTGCAGATTACACAGAATCTCCCTGAAGTTTCATAAGGCACACCAACCAGGACCTCACCCTTATCTTTCCTAACCTAGAGTGTGGACCCCTAAATGGAAGCAGCACAGGATTAGAACACTGGACTTGCAATCAGGAGACTGGAATTTTCATCCTGTTTCAGGCACCTATTAGCTGCATGATCCAAGGCAAGCCTCTTAAGTGCTTCAGTTTCCTCATCCATAAAATAGGGATAATACTATTTTCACTACCTATTTCAAAATGTTATTTAAAGGAAAATACATGGCAAACCCCAAAAGCACTAAAAATGGGCTGCTATTATTAATTTAATGGGGGGTTCTTACTCATCCAGGCAGTAGTAAGAAGAGAGAGGCTTATTTTTTCAAACTTCATTTTCAATCTGGTATGAGAAACGAGTAAAAAGCATGAGAGCTGGAAGGGGCTTCAGGAGTCCTCTGGTCTGACCTCCCTCTTTTTCAGCCAATGACTCTGAGGTCTGGGAAAGTTAAAGGATTGCCCAGGCCACAAAGGTACTAAGCATCAGAGGGAGAATTTGAATTTAGGTCCCCCACTCCAGAGGCAGATCCTTTCCCCTGTTCCATGGATGACTACTGATCTCCCATGGATGACCTGATCTCCCTTCCAATTCTGAGATTCTGTGATGCTTTAAGGAGATGGTGCCCTTGAGTTAAACATGTTAGTAGAAGAGAAGGCAAAGGTGGCCTATGCATTAATGCACTGTTGGTGGAGGTGTGAACCAATCCAACCATTCTGGAGAGCAATCTGGAAAACTATGCCCAAAGGGCTATAAAACTGCATATCCTTTGATCCAGCAATAACACTTCTAGATCTGTATCCTAAAGAGATCATAAAAACGGGAAAAGGACCCACGTGTACAAAAATATTTATAGCAGCTCTTTCTGTGGTGGCCAAGAATTGAAATTGAGGGAATGCCCATCCATTGGGGAATGGCTGAACAAGTTGTGGTATATGAATGTAATGGAATACTATTGTGCTATAAGAAATGATGAACAGGCTGACTTCAGAAAAACCTGGAAAGATTTACATGAACTGATGCTGAGTGAGGTGAGCAGAACCAAGAGAACACTGTACATAGTAACAGCCACAATGTACAATGACTGACTTTGACAGATTTAGTTCTTCTCAGCAATGGAAGGATCTAAGACAACTCCAAAAGACTCATGATGGAAAATGCTAGCCACATCCAGAAAAAGAACTACGGAGTCTGAATGCAGATTGAAGTCTACTATTTGCTCTCTTTTCTTGTTTGTTTGTTTCTTCTTTCTTGTGATTCCTCCCATTGATTCTAATTCTTCTTTTCAATATGACTAATGTGAAAATATGTTTGATACGAATGTATATGTAGAGCCTATATCAAATTACATGCCATCTTGGGGAGAGGGGAGGGGAGGAAGGAAGAGAAAACTTAGAACTCAAAAGCTTATGGAAGTGAATGTTGAAAACTAAAAATAAAGAAATAGATAAAAAGATAAATAGATAAATAAAATAAAATAAAGATGAGGAAACTGAGGAAGAAAAAAAAGAACTTGTCATTTAAAAATTATATTAACTGAACCGAACCAAAAAAAGAAAGGAGTGTTGCTTAGAGGGAACATGGAAGCTTGCTTTGGAAATGAGGGCTAGGAAGAGTGACATAATTAGAGAGGCACTTTTGGAAGATCACTCTTATACTGATACCCTGGAAAGGCTCCTGAAAGCTAGCGCTCAATAAAAGAGGCCTGCAATCATCCACGACCCCTCTCCAATTCCATAGGATATCTACACACAGCCCTGCACTGCCTCCCAAAAAAAACTGTGAAGGTAGCATCAACAAGCAGTTTTTAAAAGATCCATAACCCATATCCCCATTCATCTTCCCAGTTTCAGGGAACCCTGGAAATCACCTGGCCTAACCTCCTTACCTTTTAGGAGGACATTGAGGTCTAAACAGGAAAAGTGATGAAAATAAAATTTGTACCCATGATTTTTGACTCCAACTTTAACTTTTATCTATCACACTAGAGGAGGTCAAAGAAAATAATGGCAGCCAGTTCAGGCAGTATTTCTACTGTTGCTCAGTCGGTCAGTTGTCTCTGACTCTTTGTGACCCCATGGACAAGTCTTGGCAAAGATACTGGAGTGGCTTACCATTTCCTTCTCCAGTGTGTCCCCATTTTACAGATGAGGAACCGAGGCAAATAAAGATTAAGTGACTTGTCCAATGTCACACAGCTAGTGAGTGGCTAAGGTCAGATTTTAACTCAGGAAGATGAATCTATCTACTGCCCCATATAGCTGCCACAATTAAAGTAGACTTGGCCCCATTCCTGGAAGGGAACCATATGTTAAATAACATCAGCCACGGGCAGCTAGGTGGTGCAGTGGATAGAACTCCAGCCTTGGGGTCAGGAGGACCTGGGTTCAAATCCAACCTCAGACACTTGACACTTACTAGCTGTGTGACCTTGGGCAAGTCACTTAACCCCAATTGCCCAGAAAAAACTAATAAAAAAATAACACCAACCAAATTAGATTATAGAAACATGGTGATTATAATGGGTTATGTCCCTGACCAAGGGCAGAACTTTTTTTTAATCTTATTCTTATTGAAATCTTTGGTTTTTACATCATCTTCCTATATGGATTTACATCACCTTGCCTATCAGCTACCTAGCAAACCACTCTTTCTAATAAAGTGTTTTTAAAAAGAGAGCAAGAAAAATCAGTTCAGTAGCACATCAGCCATGGTTCTGAAAGGATATCCAATACTTTTTTGCTACAGTTCCCTACATCTGTAAAGATGGAAGGGAGGTTCGCTTTCTTTTTTTCTTTTTTGGCTAGGCAATGGGGCTAAGTGACTTGCCCAGGGTCACCCAGTTAGTTAAGTGTTATGTGTCTGAGGCCAGATTTGAACTCAGGTCCTCCTGAATTCAGTGCCAGTGCTCTATTCACTGCACCACCTCGCTGCCCCAAGAGGTTCCCTTTCTGAACTCTTCTCCAAAGATTTACAGAAGTGACTCTGTAGAAATGACCATGGCAAAGGTGGAGCCAAAACGGCAGAGTGGAAGAAAGAATTGTTGTGAGTTCCCCACCTGAACTCTTCTAAACAGATCTAGAATTTCACCGAACCAAACCCTGAGTGGGAAAGCCAAGAAAAAGTCACGGTGGGTGATTTTTCGGGCTCAGGCTGGGTTCAGACACAGAGGTCTGTGAATACTGGGGTTAGGGATGGGCCAGAAGCACATCATTATGAAGTCCTCCACTGCACAGAGAGGCTGTGCACCAGAGCAAGATGACATTCAGTCCCGTAATGGGTCACCGCGACATCCTAGGCTGCATACCACAGGGTCTGGGAACAGGTGCCAACTGGAGGCTCTGAAGCTCACCGTCCAGTCCTAGGTCACAGATCCAGGGCAGACAAGAAGGGGACTTGGCCCCAAAGATGGCGTTCCACAGTGGTCGCAGGCTCTGAGCTGTGTACCAAGAGAGAAGATGGTTCAGACTCAAGAAGCAGTCATACGACTTGGACCGCAAGGTGGTGGGGGGGGGGGTAGCAATCAGTTCCAAATTCTAGCCCACAGTGAAACCTACAGAGGAACAAGCAGCACAGGAATCCTAGACCAAAGGGGACCGTGCAGTTCTGTCACTCTGAACCGTCAGAGCTTTTCAACTGACTGAGAAGGGCTAATTCCAGAAGCAGTCTACTGCTGCTCAGACATAAATCCAGGTCAGAAACTTGAAAAGCTCAGACCAGAGGAAGAGCAATTAAACGCTGCCCTGGATCAGACCCCTCTGGGAACACTGACAGCTTGAAGACCCCCACTATGGACTGTTTCTGAGATCCTGGATAATGCCACCCTTAATACCCCCAAGAAAACAGCAACAGGAGCAGCTGAGACTTCTTTGGAAATGGGCACAGTCTGGCCCTAATATCAAGTCCAAAGTCAAGAAATAGGTGGAAAGAATGAGCAAACAAACACACAAACAAACAAAAGAATCCCACTATAAAAAGCCATTACGGTGACAAGAACACCTAAGACACCAAACTCAGGAGAGCAGAATGACTCCCAAAAATGTACAAGCAAAGCCTCAGAAAAAAATAGAGCTTGGCAAACAAATCCAGCTAGTATTCCTGGAAGAGATGAAGCAAGAATTTTGAAAAGAGCTGTGAATTTTTTTCTTAATGAAATGAGAGTGCTAGAAGGAAAGTGGGAAAAGAAATGACAGCTATAAAGAATGACTTGGAAAGGGAATTGACAGCTTGGTACGAGAGGTACAAGAGCTCACCCAAGCAACAAACTTCCTGAAAATTAGAGTGGATCAAATAGAAGGCAATGATTCCATGAGACAAGAAGAAATATTAAAAAACAAAGTCAAAATATTTTTAAAACTGAAGAAAACATAAGGCACGTCATAGAAAAGACAACTGATCTGGAAAAAAGATCAAAGAGATCCTTTAAAAATCACGTGACAAGACAGCCTAAACATCATATTTCAAGAAATCTGAAAAGAAAACTGCTCAGATCTCTTAGAACGAAAGGGCAAAGTGGAAATAGAAAGAATTCACTAGTCACCTCTTGAAAGCCCCAAATGAAAACTCCCAGTAATAGTATAACCAACATTTGGAGTTTCTGGGTCAAAGAAAAAAAACACTGCAGGCAACTAAAAAGAAAGAATTCAAGTACCAAGGAGCCAGTCAGGATTATACATGATTTAGCAGCTATCACTATGAAGCAGAAGAGAGCTTGGAATAAAATATTCCAGAAGGTAAAAGATATAGACCTGTAGTCAATACATAATTTACCCAACAAAATTGAACATAACCCTACAAGGGGAAAAAGTGGATGTTTAATAAAATAAGGACTTCCAAGCATTCATGAGGAAAAGACTGGAGCTTCAAAGAAACTCTGAAGTGAAAACATAGGAGTCAAGAGAAATATAAAAAAGCAAATATTAATAAACAATTCTAAGGGACTAAACAAGGATGAACTGCCTTAGGTAACTCCTTAAAACTTGATACCAAGTCCTAGATGACGTGTAACCTACCTTGGTGGCAGGAGGACTCAGCACCAACAAAATTAGAGATCCTTTGTGTGTTCATTATGAAAATATAAGCAATATATCTAGACAGGCAATATGTCACAGTAGAAAGAACACCAAACTCTCAAAAGCCATTGCTTCATGTTCCAACTACAACACTTCCTATTTATGACTATGGGCAAATCACTTCTCTGAACCTCAGTTTCTTCATCAGTAAGATGGGAATAATAATAATTGTCCTTCCTCTTTCACAAGAATGTTATGAGGAAAGCACTTTGAAAAAAGTTAAAGTGATATATTGTCATAGTATTTCTAACACTGAAATATTATTATTATGCTGCATAGTGTGTGAAGCCCCTTATACGTAGAAGACATTTTATAAGCATCAAGTGAAAGAGGTAATAAATAAAACAGGGAAACACTGTAACCAATCACATACAATGAGACAAGTGAAGTGACTAAAGGACTAGCTGCCCTGAGAGTCGGGAAAAAGACCCAGGTTCAACTCCAGCCCCTGACACATACTGGCTGTGTGAGCCTGGGTAAGTCATTGATTTAACTTCTCAGTACCCCCCAGCAGCTCTAAGACTATAAGTTGTGAAAGAGTTACTGATCTGTATTTGTCTAGAGCGTTTTATCACTGGGAATTCCCAATTAAATCACAGGTCTGAGCAAAAAATATATATATACAAATATATATATATATATATACAAATATATATATATATATATATATATATCTCATGTATGTGTGTGTGCATACGTGTCTGTGTTTATATATATATATAGATATAAAATAGCTCACTTAATTAACAGGCGAGTTAACAAGTTGTCTAGTGATTCCTGCCTTTTTACAGCAGATCAGATGATGGAGAGTCGCCTTTCCCGGGGTCACTTAAAACAAAAAGGCTTCTCTGGAGAGATTTTCATAGGAAGCTCTGTGGAGAGTTTTTTAGACACAGGGTCATTCAGTGGCTTTTTGATAAATTGATCCAGGCATGTTTGCTTCGCTGCCTTCTTTCCCATTGCAGATTTATTTCCCCACTGCAAGCAGAGGCATTGCAGATAATTTGCTGGTCTTTCTGTTACATTTGAGGCCAGAATCCATTTCCTCAAGTTGTCCAGGCAACATGTTTGTCTGTGTGCTATTACCACCAACACAGGTGTGAAAGGCAGAGTGTCAGAATGGTGTAAACAGCCGAAACAAGAAATAATCATACAAACACGTACCAGCACATTGCTAACAGTGTCCCCCTTCAGGCGCTAGGCTCTGTTGGTAGAATGGACATATGCCTAAAACTAAATGGAATTTGTAAAATGTAGTCAGGTATCAAAGGGAATGTGAAAGAAAATGAGAAAATAGGTAAGTGGAACAAGATTACTGTTCATTACAAGCAAGCTCCAGTGAAAAGTTCCATGGGTTCCTCAATATTATCCTGAATATAATAATAATAATTCGTTACACAATCTGGGAAGATCTTGAAGTTTCATCTTCATGATAAGCAAAACTATAAATATAACATGCAGCTTCATACACCTAGAAAGAACCTTGGCATAGCCTGATGTTCCCACTTTACAGAGGGGTAAAGAGAGACCGAGGAGAATTGGGCACTTTGCTTAATTAGTTATTGACATAGAAATCAGGTCTTCCCACTCTCAGATCATTGCCCTTTCTATCACATCAGATCCACCTATGTGTTATAAGGAATATTTGCTTGTGAAACTGCAGATGAAATCAAATGTGTAGTGGGAGGTGTGGAAGAGGGAGGCATGTCAGAATCAATGACATTTCTTTAAGTGGAAAGGTTCTACATTCAAAATGCTTTATCATGTTGGATAATATTTGATATAGGCACACCTCACTTTTGTTTTTTGGTTTGGTTTTTTTTTTCTGGTGAGGCAATTGGGATTAAGTGACTTACCAAGAGTCACACAACTAATGAGGGTTATGTGTCTGAGGCTGGATTTGAACTCAGGTCCTCCTGACTCCAGGCCCATCGCTGTAACCACTGTGCCACCTAGATGCCCGCATACCTCACTTTTAACATGACTTGCTTAAAAAAAACAAATTTGGGGGGCTTTGGGGGAGAGTCTCTTTAGTTTTCAGAAATTGTTGTTTATTTTGAAAAGGGATTCACAATAGAACCTTATAGCAAATTCTTTTTTATGAGTATTTTATTTCCATAGAAATTTTCAGATCTGAGTTCTATATAAAGCAATATAAATTGCTTCATACATAAAACTCTCTATAAAAACCACAGAACTCCATAAAGTTAAGCACACTTACACATCATATAGATGTTGCCTCAAGTTTCTACATTGTTTTGTGTGTGTGTGTGTGTGTGTGTGTGTTTACTTTCACAAGCATCTTTTATACATGAATGACTAGTTGTGTAACTGAGGTTACAGTTAAATCCATCAGGCTGGTGAAAATGTAAAGGCCAAGAAATGTTTTCAAAATATCGATTTTAAAATCCTTAGGATACCATAAAGAGAAACCTGGCATGTCAAAGCACCCCATTTTTAATTAAGACAATGCAGGGAGCATTTCTCACATCACTCACTTGCCAATTCAAGTGGGGCAGGAGTGTCATTTGCACCATTCCACAAGTTTCACAAGGAAAACATCCACCAAACATTCAGGAAGCATCAACTATGTGCCGAGAACCCGAATCTAAAGTGCAATGGTCCCTGCCCTCCCGGAGCTCCCACTCTGACTGAGGAGCCGGGAGCCTCACACAGAGATAAGTGCACTGGCCAGAAGGTGTAGAAGTGATAGGGGTAAAGGAAGCCATCCAGCCAAAGTGCCCCAGGACGATTTCTGGGAAAGCCGCCCTGAGGAGGTGGGACCTGGGGGAAGCCTTGAGGAAGGACAGCAATTCTCTGAAAGGCAGAGATGACTGGAGGATTCAGGCCACTTTTGGAGGACAGCCTAGGACAATGTACAGAGGCAAGAGGGGGCGTGTCAAGTTCAGAGAACAGATCGTAGTCTGTTTTAGCCTACAAGGCCAGAGACCCCAGGGCTGATCCTGCAGGGAAGCTGTGGGATGGTATCCCTTTTCTCCTCTGGCTCCCCCTTGATTAAAATCCTCTGTGCTATTTTCCATTTTGATGGTAAATTCATCGAGTTTTGTGAAGCACGAATAACCTCCAGCTCCAATTCCATGAATAGTTCACACAAAAAAACATTCCCATTCCTGGATGAAAGTCAAATTGCTAGCTGAGGTATTTAGATGGATACAGAACCACAGGACCACATCTGTTATCTCTCCTCCTCACTACATGATCAGCCTATCTCTCTTTTGGGTCATAGGTGCAACTGATGAATCAGCTAGTAATAGAAAATAAGACATAAGGCATTTCATCACTGGACATATGCCACAGCCTGCCAAGCATCTTTCCCCCTTGGGGTTACTTGCAACTTTATGCTTCGAAAATTGGGAGGGTTCTATGACTTATAACCATTTAGCATTCCCCAGACAACACTGATGTTGGAGTCAGCCTTTGGAAAAGGTTGGGATCACCAAAACCGCTAATATCCTCTAAATGCAGTTCAGCCCTACCTTTCTCTGACCCAAGCCTACAGCCTACCCAGTTCATTGCTCAGGAGTGGAATCTATCCAACTAATACATGTTGACTGACTAGCTCACTGGGCTGCACGTTGAACTGTAGGCACACATTCTGAAAAACAAGCTTTCAATCGTCTTGTTTGTTCGGTATGAACAGACAGAATGATTATTCACAAATAACTAGGGTTGTAACAGAAAAGATTTTGGAGTTTTCTGGGGCTCAATGCAATTAATGCAATGTTACATGAGATTAATAGCATTTGTAAAACCTCCTTATTTATGTCTCCTTTGTAAGGATTCTGTACAAGATATCTTTCATAACAGTGTCAAATATTTTAGGCACCCATTTATGCTAAAAAAAAAAAAGATATTTTAAAGGCAGAGGAATAATTAGATCTTTCCCTAATATGGTTATTAGAACCTAAGACAAGGCAGCTAGGTAGCACAGTAGACATGGTGCAGGGCCAGAAGTCAGGGAAATAAGTTCAAATCCAGCCACAGACACTTACTAGCTGTGTGACCCTGAGCAAGTCACTTCACCCTGTTTGCCTCAGTTTCCTCATCTGTAAAATGAGATGGAGAAGGAAATGGCACAGCACTCCAGTATATTTGTCAAGAAAACCTTAAATAGGGTCGTGAAGAGTCAGACACAACTGAAAAATGACTGAACAACAACAGAACCTAAAAAACAAAAAGCTACCAATTCTTGTAATGGAGAAATGCTTACAGCCTTTCTAATGGCTGTAATAAGATCTAATAAGATCAGGATAAAAATAAGACTGGCTATCCATTATCATTATTATTATTTGATACAGTTCTAGAAACTCTAGCTATAGCAATAAGAAAAATAAATTGAGAGAATAAACCTATCAAAGAAGAAATAAAATTATCACTTTTTACAGATATGATGTTTGAGAGAACCCTAGAGTCAATCAAAAAATTAATTGAAATAATAAATGATTTCACTTAAATAGCAGGCTATGAAAGAAACCCATAAAAGTCATGAGGCTTTCTCTATATTAGTAATAAAAACCTAATAGGAAGGGTTAGAAAAGGAAACTCCTTTAGAAATACTTACAGAATATATAAACCATCTAAGAGTCTGCCTAGCAATCACACATAGAAACTGTATGAATACAATTACAAAATCCTCTTTAAGAATGGTTGATGCTCTGATAAACTTAGCCCTTCTTAGAAATGCAAGGATCTAAGACATCTCCAAAAGTCTCATGATGGAAAATGCTATCCACATCCAAAGAAAGAACTATGGAATCTGAATGCAGATTGAAGCATACTATCTGCTCTTTTTTTAATTCTGTTTTGATTTCTTTCCTCTTTCTTGTGGTTCCTTCTATTGGTTCTAATTCTTCTTTACAACATGACTAATGTGAAAAAATGTTTAATAGGAACATATATGTATAGCCTTGGGGAGGTGGGAAGGGAGGGGGAGAAAAATTTGAAACTCAAAAGCTTATGGAAGTGATTGTTGATAAATCAAAATAAATTAATAAAAATTTAAAAAGAATGGTTTATGGAATTAGAGATACATTAATAACCCACAATTGGATCATGACAATATAATGAAAATGACAACTCCCTAATTTTGTCATTTTGGTGGCATCTCTGACTACTAATGGTCATCTGTACAGACCTGTAAAAAATACCAATAAGATTAATCTTACTAATTAGGGGGAAATGTCAAGCATTTCAATGGAAATAACGAGGAAGAAAGGAGGAAAGAAAAAGGTCTAGAAATAACAGATCTCCAACTATACTACAAAGCAATTATCATTAAAATTAGTTGGTACTGGTTTTTAAAAACTGAAAAGTTGACCAGTAAAACAGCAGACACACAAAACCTAGATGCAATCAAACATTGCAGCATACACAGCGTTTGATAAACGCATGGACACCAACTACCAGGATGATGACAAACACAAGTAGGAAAACTGGAAGGCATTCTATCAGAAATTAGTTTTAGGTCAACATTACATATCGTATACTACAATAAGCTCCAGATATTAACATGACCTAGATATAAAAAGTCATATTATGAACTAAACAGAGAAGCAGAGAAGGATATACCTTTTATGACTATGAATAGGTAAAGAATTCTTGATAAATGTAAGAGATAGAGATGATAACAGATTAAATGAGCAATTTTGTTTATAAAAAATTAAAAAATTTTGCACAAAATCAACAATTATAATTAGAAGGGAGACAGTTAACTGGGGGGGAAATCTTTGCATCAAATTTCACTGACAAAGATCTGGTTTTCAAGATTTATGGGAAATTGATAAAACTATAAAAGAACAAAAGCCATTTCCCAATAGACTAATAGTCAAAGGATATAAATAGGCAGTTCTCAAAAGAAATACAAGTTATTAATAGTTACATTAAAATATTCCAAGATACACAATCAAAAATCACATGAAAAAATAAACCAAATTACTAATAAGAGAAATGCAAATTAAAATAATTCTGAATTTCTGTCTCACACCTATTCAAATTGACAAAGATAACAAAAGAGAAGAATGACAGTTTGGGGGTCATGGGGAACTATGAGAGTATAAATAGCCTCCTCCAAATAGCCTGGAAAGCAATGTAGAATTATACCTCAAAAGTCACTCAACATACAAACCATTTGATTCAGAGACCCCCACTAGACTAAGAGCAAAGAGAGAATGGACATATATTTAAAATATACATATATACATATATTTGTAGAAGCACTTTTATTGTGGCAGAGAACTAGAAACAAAGTGGGTGTCAATCTGTTGGAGAACAAAATATAGCATATAGATTAATGGAACATTATCACACCATAAGAAATGTCAAACTGATAGATTCAAATAAACCTGGGAAGACTTGTTCAAACTGACACCAAGTGAAATAAGCTTAATTCGTGGAGAACATAATGGAACTTCTTAAAGCAAAGAATGGAAGCAAAGTCAGTGTGCATTAATTAGGGATTTAAGGGCCAAGATCCAAATGCAAAAGAAAAGGTTGAGCTTGGCCTCAAGGAGATCACATTCATTGAGGAGTGGATATATTCTGGTTTGGAAAGACAGGGATGGGAACAGACTGACACATTCTTTTCCAAGAGTAATGAAAGAGTTGGTTCACAATAGAGGAAGAAAACAGCGTCTTGGCCGCTGATGGGGAGATGGTTGGGAATTTCAGTGAAGCATGATGGAAGCCAGGCTGAGATAGAGTGCGCAACTAAGCCAACCACCAGTCAGGATGATGGGACATGGAGAACCCAGGGCAGGGTTTGTAAATGTAACAGAATATTATCATAGCTGAAGAAAGGATGAAAGGGATAGATGCAGAGAAACCTAGGAAGAACTATATGAATTGATACAGAAGGCAGTGAGCACAACTAGGAGAACAGTTTATACATTCACTACTACACTACAAAGGATGACAAGTTTGATTCCATTCAACCCAATGATGCGTCCAAACTCTGGAAAATTAGGAGCACACTTCCCACACCTTGGCAGGGATTTGACAAGGTACAGAATGAGACATAGGTTTTCAGACAGTGTCAATATTACACAAATTTACTTTACTTGAGTACATTTTTTTGTTACAGGGGAGAGGTTTTTTTGGGGGAGAAGGGAGTGTCACTTGAGGGAGAATGGGAGAGAGTAAGAGTAGTGATCATGAAATAAAAAAGAAGAAAGAAAAGAATGTCATGAAGCACTTTAAAAGCACATTAAGGGGCAACTAGGTATGAAATGGATAGAGCATCGGCCCTGCAGTCACGAGGACTTGAATTAAAATCCAGCCCAAGACATTTACTATCTAGCTGTGTGACCCTGGGCTAGTCACTTAACCGCCATTGCCTCCAAAATAAATAAACAAGTACATTGAAATGAGCATAGGAAAGTTCAGAAGAGGACACACATGAGAAAAGTGGTACTAGGATGTTAAATCTGATGTATTCTTAAAAACCAGTCTGCACAGAGTGGATTCACACTCGCATCTGAAATCCTTTTCTTATGACCTTTGTGTATGGAAATGCTCATGTTTGTTGAAGACTGTCAAGTTCATAATTTTTAAAAATACACAAAATAGAGCTGAATGAAGTTCAGAAAGGAACAAAGACATGTTGGCATTACTCTATTCATTTAACATGGACTTGTAACTTCCAACTTCTTAAAAGACAAACTGCATGTGATAGAGATTCAAGATTTCACATACGATCTTTTTTTCTATTCTACATATATGGGAATGATCGTGTTTTAAAAGTTCATAATAAACTAAGAAAATTTAGAGGATCAGTAATGTCAAGAGCTGGAGGGGTGAGAGAAGGGACGGCTGCAGTAAAACAATGACTCATCTTCCAACCAGAAAGAAAGCAGGATTTCCTCCCCTAACCCAGCTCTCAATACCATCCTTTCCCCAAGGCAGGAGGGAGGCTGAATGGTGGTTGCCCAGGCAGGTAGGAAGAAGAGAGAGTGGGAATGGGGTGATGTATGTCTAAGACCAGATATTTTCTGTGCATTCTGAAGTAACTCTTCTAAGAATCATTATTCCTGTGAGTAACTGGGCAAGTAAATTGGACACCTTCCCTCACAGGAGGGGCACTTGCCATGACATTTCTGATGTACTCAAAAGCTACTCCATTGAGTTCAGCATGCATCCAGTCTCCTAAATTAGGATCGAAAGCCCACCTGAAAAAGGAGAATAAACGGGCAACAGGTGCTAATGGCATACCCTCTAGAGCACAGGGGGCATGTTAATTCCTGGCATTTTGTATGGGAATACTTTTGGGGGATAAAAATTGGGTATTCAGGACCAGAAGGAAATGTATGTCATTTAAAATACATGGTGCTTCTTAGTGAGTCACATTTTCCTGAAGCGTTTATTTCATGGTGTAAATGATAATCATTTCCATTAGTTTGTATCTTACAATTATAAGCTCTGGGCTTCCTATAACAAAAATGAGACGCTGTCTTACCATTGACATTTGGCTTTTAGGAGGCACAGAAAGGATGTACTAGGATTGTAGGCATCTGGGGTTCTTGTTAAATTAACAAGTTCTTGGCAAGAAAAGCCCACGATGGATGGAACGTGTTACACCAAGGACACTCTCAGATCCCAGGACAGCTCCATTGGCCAATAACCAGGTATTTAACAGAATCCAAACTGCTGATTATTAAGCCATTTCTAGAAGGAGTCCATCCATAAATATGAAAGAACCTTCCTAGGTGCCAAGTCAGGCAAACACATGGGTTCTTCTAGAAAAGTGACCCATATGACTTTCCGTATACATTGGAACCCTCCTGATAGGGCATAGTGACCCAGAGAGGTTGGCCAGCACCTGGAGCTAGTGGGGACAGTGCCAGAAAACCAGTGAGGACCTCAGGAAGGCCAGCAGAAGAAGCGGCATGAATTTCCAGCCTCTCACCCCACCCATCCTCTTTTGCTCAGTGACAGATCACTTACTCCCCCCTCCCTAAAAGCCACAGGGTTCACATCAGTGCTGGTGAGGGAGGGTCACATTGGTCCTAAAGAGCTTCCATGGCTGAGCCTGAAGGGATAGGGGTGGAGCACAGAGAGAGGAAGACGTAGGTGCTTTAGCAGGTTGGTTATTTCCAATACATGTTCATGAACTGTCTAGGCTCCTACCTTCCCTACCTGCATCACTCAGAGTCTGTAAGATGTGTCCTTTATTCTGCCCCCAAACCGAAGGGATATGGCTCAGGAGAATCAAAGGAATTACCTCTTTTTAGAGATCATCTGACAATCTGAAAGAGGCTGTATAGGAGACTGAAAAAAAAATACTCGACATATCATCAGGAGAAGTGGGTTCTAATCCCACTTGTTTCACTTCCCGTTGGGCAGCCCCTGGCAAGTCACCTCCCTGCTCCTTGGGAAGAGGGCCTAGGGTGGGGTTGTTGTTTGTTGCTTTCATTTTTAAACCTCCTAGGATATCAAAGACCTACTTAATGGTGACTGCTGGCAATAATCTAATGCCAACAAAAAAATTAAAGTACTTATTACTGAGTCGGGAGGGTCCAGAAGTCCTGGTGATCACATCCCATCCTCTCCAGGACAGGCATCTCTGACAGTCTGTCCTCTATCCAGGAAAGAAATCACGCCAAATTCAGTTCAAAGCTGAGGATCTCAAAACAAGATCCTCATCTTCTTACATTTCTGGACCAATTTTCAGGAAAGCCAATTAACTGAATTAAAAGGTAGTAAGTCTTCCCTGACTGAAAATTAGTCTCTCTTCTTTTTCCTGCCTTGCCACTTCTGAGGCCAAGGAAATCCAGGGTTAAGTAGCACACACACACACACACACACACACACACACACACACACACACACACACACACACACACACACACACACACACTATGGCTTGGCTCCCCCATCAATCAGCAGGGGCTCTGACTCATCCAGGCAGATGGCGGCTCACTCACTTTCCCCTACCCTGGCCCCAGGTTGCTAAGCACTGCCTGGCAAGTTCTTAAAGTCTTCTGCAAATAACCTAATACCACAGCTTAGCCCCTTCTGCCCACATCCACACAGGAAAAGATATAAAGGAACCTTTGCTTTTGTTGAAGCCCTCCCCTCCACCCTCCAGAGGAGGCCAAGAAACCCCAACTGGGAGAGGTGGTTTACTTTCCTCAAAATAAATCATAAGGTCTTGGAGATCATGTCAGGCAGGTTCCCTGGGTGGTTAGCGTGGCTTAACTGTCTTTCTTTGTTGTAAGGTGTAACAAAACAAAAGCTAATGTTAAAACATTAATAGAATAAATCATAGCTTGAAGATATCCTGAAATGGAGGAGAGATGAGCACTCATGGTTTTATATAATGAAGTCACCACTGAAGTCACACACACCCCACAAATAAGCCCAATTCTCAGCCCCCTCCATGGGCAACATGTCTTCCCCCAGGAGTCCAGTTATATACCTTGCCTGATATTTCCACTGAGAGCTACAGAGTGGAGATGTCTATAATGGCAAGTAGAAGCTTTGAAGGTTCGGGTGCCATTTTGAAGAAAGCTGAGGGAATCCCAAGAGGTGGTAAGAGGCCAAGCACTTGGGTTGTTCTTCCCAGCTCATCACATTCATGCTTTGTGGGAGAGATTCAAGGGGGTGAGGAACTTAACCTTATCTTTGGAGAGCCCCCAGAAGTTTCCCCCCACCACTACCTCCACCATTGGTGAATTCTGGGAGAATATAATCTCCTTGAGAGCAGGAACTGTTTTGGTTTTATGGAGGGACTTAAACAGGGTCAAAGGGAATTGTTGAATGACCCTTCAACAAGGACTGTGTAGATCTGGTGAGTTGAACTACTGTAAGGTCACTTCTGGCTCTCAGATTCTGTGATCTTAGAAATGTGGTTCATAGCACTGCGACCAGATGGGCACTCAAGGAAAGAAAGGGAGAGGGAGAGGGGCAGTAAGACCAGACAGTTATTACAAAGATGATGCTGCCATCCCTACTCTACCATTATGACTGTCTGAGAAAGATGTAAGTTAGTGGAGTCAAGATGGTGGAGAAAGGGCAGCAACTCACCTGAGCTCTCCAAAACCCCTCCAAACAACTTTAAATAATGCCATAAAACAATTACTGGAATAGCAGAACCCACAAAAAAACCAGGATGAAATAATTTTCCAGCCAAAGACAACTTAGAAGGTCATCAGTAAAGGTCTGTCACACCTGGATGAGAGTGGAACACAGTCCAAAGCAGGCCTCATCAACACAGCCTCAGCCCCCGCAAACCAAGAGCAAGCCTTGGGAGCCACTCAATCAACAGCAGCAGAGGCGGCGGCTGCTTCTGGAGCTCTCAACTGGACAGAAGAGATTTTCATAGCCAAATTCCAGAGTTCCCAGGTCTAGGGAAAAATATTGCAAGCAGCCAGAAAGAAATAATGCAAGTATCATGGAGCCACAGTCAGGATAACACAAGATTTAGCAGCTTCTACATTAAAAGATTGGGGCTAGAATATGATATTCTGGAGCGCAAAGGAGCTAGATTACAACCAAGAATCGCCTTCCCAGCAAAACTGAGTATAATCCTTCAGGGTAACAAGTGAATCTTCAATGAAATAGAGGACTTTCAAGCATTCTAGATGAAAAGACCAAAGCTGAATAGAAAATTTGACTTTCAAATACAAGACTCAAGAGAAGCATAAAAAGGTAAATGGGAAAAGGAAATCATAAGGGACTTAATATGGTTAAACTGTTTATATTCCTACATGGGAAGATGATACTTGTAACTCATAAGAACTTTCTCAAGTTAGGAGTATATAGAAGGAGAGGGCACAGGTATGAGTTGAATATGAAGGGGTGATATCTAAAAAAATAAAATTAAGGGGTGAGAGAGCAATGTACTGGGAGAAAGGGAAAGGGAGAGGTAAAATAAGGTAAACTATCTCATAAAAGAGGCAAAAAAAAGCTTTTACAGTGGAGGGAAGAGGGAGTAGTGAGAAGCAAAACACTTTTGAGGAGGGACAGAGTGAAAGGAGAAAGAGAATAGAATAAACAAGGTGGGGGAAATAGGATGGAGGGAAATACAGTTAGCAATAGTAATAGAAAAAAAATTTTGAAGCAAGTTTCTCTGACAAAGGCCTCATTTCTCAAGCACATAGAGAACTAAGGCAAATTTATAAAAATAAGAGCCATTCTCCAATTGAAAAATGACCAAAATATATGAAGTTTTCAGATGAAACAATCAAAGCCATCTATAGCCATATGAAAAAAAAATGCTCTAAATCACTACTGATTGGAGAAATGCAAATTAAAATAATTCTGAGGTACTACTCCATACCTATTAGATTGGTTAATAGGACAAAAAAGGTTAAATGACAAATGTAGGAGGGGATGTGGGGAAAATGAGACATTAATACACTGTTAGTGGAGTTGTGAACTGATTCAACCATTCTGTAGAGCAATTTGGAACTATGCCCAAAGGGCTATAAAACCCTTTGACCTAGCAATACCACTATTAGGTTTGTATCCTAAAAGAGATAAAAAAACAAAAAAGGAAAAGGACTTACATGTACAAAAATATCTATAACCACTCTCTTCCAGGGACATAGAATTAGAAATTGAGGGGATGCCTATCAATTGGGGAATGGCTGAACAAATTGTGGTATGTGATTATGATGAAATACTATTGTGTCATAAGAAATGATGAGCGGGATACGCTTAGAAAAACCTGGAAAGACTTACAGCAGCTGATACAAATTGAAATGTACCATGTACAAAGTAACAGCAATATTGTAAGATGATCAGTTGTGACTGACTTAGCTGTTCTCAGCAATACAGTGATCCAAGACAACTCTAAAGGACTTATGATGAAAAATGCTATCCATCCTCAGAGAAAGAACTCATGCTGTCTGAATACAGATTGAAGCATACTTTTTGTATTTTGTTTATTTTTCTTGAATTTTTTTCCTGGTCTATGTTTTCTTTCACAAGATGACTATTATGGAAATGTTCTGTATGATTATATATGTATAATCTACATTGAATTGCTTGTCTTCTCAATTGGGGGGGAGGAAGGGAGAGAATTTGGAACTCAAAGTTTTAAAAATAAATATTAAAAATTGTTTTTACACATAACTGGGGGGAAAATAAATATTAATTTTTTAAAAAAAAGAAGCTAAGAGCTCAGCCAATCAGCAGCCCCAGAAAACCAGTTTGGCCTCCCACTGCAGATGCCTCATGGCAATGTAACTTTCCTTAAACACAAATCTGAGCAGGTGATTCCCCCATTCAATCAACTTCAGCTCCTTCCTATTGCCAGGAGGAGCAAATATAAACTCTTCTCTTTCTGTCTTAAAGCCCTACACAACCTGGCCCCAACCTATCTTTCTAACTTCTTGGTACTTTAACACCCCCTCCCACATCCTGCAATCCAGCCTAACTGGTGTTCTCTCTGTTCCTCCCAAAGGACACTCCAATTCTCATCTCCATGCCTTTGCACTAGCCATCCCACATGGCTGAAATGCTTACCTCCACTTCCTAGAGGCCCTATCTTTCTTTAAGTCCCAGCTCAGGCACCATCTTCTGCATGAAGCCTCTCCTTGCTCCCCAAACCAGTAGTGTCTTCCCTCCCAAAGCACGTTGAATTTTAGTATTTTGCCTACATTTGTACATATTAACTTTATATTTGTATTATATATTTTTACACTTGTCTCACCCATTAGAATGTAAGCTCCTTGCTATTATTTCTCAATTGGAAAGTCATCAAAGGATGTGAACAGGTGGTTTTTAAAGGAAGAAATCCAAACTACCATTAGTTATAAGAAAAAAATGCTCCAAATCACTAATCATTAGAGAAATGCAAATTAAATGAACTCTGAGGTTCTACATATTCAGACTAGTAAACATGACCCTCAAAATTGACAAATGTTGGAGGGGCCACAAACAAAAAACACATTAACGCGTTGTTCCTGGAGCTGTGAACTGATCCAGACAGTCTGGAAAGCAATTTGGAACTGTGCCCCCCGAAGTTACTAACCTCTGCATGCACTTTGATCCAATGATGCCACTACGGCACCTATACGCTAAAGATATCAAAGAAAGAGGAAAAGGACCCTAGAAGTTACTCTATACACACATGCCTGCATGTATATGTGTGTGTGTATTATATGATATATTATATAATACACACGCGCACACGCGCGCACACACACACCACACACACACACACACACACACACACACACACACACACACACACACGGTAAGGAACCAGAAACCTGGGAAGACTTGCATGAAATGATGCAGAGTGAAGTGAGCAGAACCAGGAGAACAATTTATACATTAACAACACCACTGTTGAGACAAAGAATGTGGGAAGCATCCAGATGAATGCAACAACCAACCAGAGCCCAGAGGATGAGAGATGAAGAAAGCTGCCCACTGCTTCCTGAGAGAGAAGAAGACATGCCTCTTGGGGCCAATGCGGGGATCGGTTTGGTGCAACTGCATAGTTGTTACAAGGGTCTGCTTTGCTTTGCTTTTCCCCCCTAAAATTTGGATTGAGGGGGAAGAAAATAAATGCTTGCTAACTGAATTAAATTTTAAAAGGAAAAGAGGGGCAGCTAGGTGGTGCAGTGGATAGAGCACCAGCCCTGAAGTCAGGAGGACCCAAGTTCAAATCCAGCCTCCAACCAAACACTTGACACTTATTAGCTGTGTGACCCTGGGCAAGTCACTTAACCCCAATTGCCTAAAAATTAAAAAAATTTTTAAAAATTTAATAAAATGAAAAGAGAAAAAACATAAGCTCCCCGTGACTGTGTAATTTTTTATTCTTGTATTGGTGTCCCTGGAACCTACATAGTAGTTGCTTAGTAAGTATGTGTTGAGTGATTGCTTAGTGAATTGCCAGGCCCTTTCAGATCATCTTTCGGGGGCAGAGAGAAGATGGAGGCGTAAAGGCAGAATGGCTTTTGGAGGCAGGAATGAGGATGAAAGAGAAAAGGCTCATATGGAGCTTAGGAAGGCGTCAGCTTCTCCCCCAGCTGGCCTTCCCCTTCTTGGCATCATCCGGGGCTATCATGTGAGCCTGTAAGGTACTGCCCTGGGGGAGGGGCGGTGGTGCATTCCCCAATACATCTACTATAGGATACAGTCAACAATCTGACCCCAAATCTCAGAAGGAGACAGTAGGGGAAAGAAAGAGGGGGGCAGAGCATTGACAGGAAGAACACATATATGATGTTGTCCCCTAACCCTGGAGAGGGAGGTGGGCCAGGGAGGGAACAAAGCTAGGTATGATGTGGGTGTGGGAAGCATTGTGGGATTGGCAGAGGATGAGGACACATGAGGATGGCAGACCTGTTGGGGGAGGGAACAGAGGGGACATGCCCCCTTTATGTTTCAGTGATCCAAGACAAAGCCCAGTTAACAGCTTGGTTTCAGGTTTACCCAAATCCCATCTAACACCAAAATGGTTCCTAGGCCTCCTTCCTTCTCCATCAGGACCTTCATCACACAGAACTTTCTCCTCTCAGGCCTCAGATACTTCTTTTCAAGACTCCCCTTTCCTCTCTTGTCTCCTGGAGGGTAGATGGCCTTTCAAGTCAACCCTGCAGGTATGTGTGGCTAAGAACTCTCCTGCCTCGGCCTTTGCAGTTATCAGCACTTCCCAGAGGTGACCTTGACCCACCTCTGACTCCTCATCAGGGCTTGGACCAGGACTTAAATACAGGTCTCTAGGTTCTATCCTCAGTGCTCTTTCTTTCTGTGCTCCCCCTCCATGACTTCAGACGTCTTTTTGTCCCCTCCTTTCTCAGGAAGGGAGTGGTTGCCTGAGAGATGTGGCCGCACTCATATTGAGTAATCCCTATTTGCCAAGGTGTAATTTTCCCCAGTTTATTTATTCACTCAAAAACAAAGCAGAAGTTATGGGTTAGGGGCAGGATGACTTTCACACACAACACCCAAAATAAGGATTTGTTCAACAAGAATTACACTTCAACCCAGGATCCCAGACTCAGGCAAACAAGAGCAGGGAAGGACCAAAGAAATCATCTAGCCTAACATTCCCATTTTCCAGGTAAGGAAACTGAAGGCCATTGGGAGGAACATGACTTGCCCAGGATCACAGAAACATTATGTAACAGAACAGCAGGATCGGAACCCTGGTCCTCTGCTTTCAAATTCAGTGGTATTCCCACTCCTCCACGATGCCTCTCAAAGGTTAGTGATCCTGACCTCTGACGTATATGTTAACCTACCTGACAGAATGTTTGTAGAGTGCTGGGCACAATGCCTGGCATATCACAGGCTCTGTATAAACACTTCTTCCCTTCCCTTCTCCACCTGATCACATCTAAATACCTCCTCTTCCTATTCTGTTTATCAAAATCAGTGAACAGGCTTTTCTAGGTTTCTGATTTCAATGTACTTTTAGCTGGGCGTTTCTAATATCTATACTGCCATGATTCAGAAAAACTGTCATCAAACCAATGTTTTTGAACATCTGGGCATGATTTGCTTGACTCCTGTCTTTGTGGAGGAGAGAATGGGTTTTACCTCTTTTTTATGGGACAGAAAATTACTTTCCCCATGTCATGAACCAGCCCTCCTACCAGCCCACCGTCTCCACCTTCCAGCAGCCAAATGTACCAGAGTCTACACCTTACTCCACAAAGGAGCCCGATTCAACTCAGCAGTCCCCAAAAATAGGCTAATGGGCCACGGCTGGAGAGAGAGAGACCAGAAGGCCCCACTCCTGAAGTCCCCTGGTTGGCTTTAGTCTCTCCCTGACCCCCCCTTCCCACTGATATCCTCAAGCAGATTTATCCCTGGCTGCCCTCTTTTCTTAGTCTCCGTCCTCTACTCAGAGACACAACCGCAGGTCCAAGTGCTGGCCTTGTGGCTATTTGCCCTCAAAAAATTCAGGATAGTACTAGGAAGGCTCTTCTCTCTGTGCAGCCAAGTAGATACAACAAAGACCCTTCTAGGCATCAGAGAGAAAAGCCACTTTGCGACAGCCCCATCCCAAATCAAGCAATGTTTGCTGAGGTCTCCTGCATGCTGGGCACTATGCTAGGTACTATGGCACACAACTGCCACCCCACCAGACCCCCATAGTGTAGATGGAAAGCCAAAATACACAGAGTTTAAATAATTGTTATTGATACAGGACATGGCAACAAAGAAGGAAATGCAAGAATACCCAATGGACAGGGTGGTCCACTGGGTCACAAAGAGTCAGACGGGACTGAACAACAACACAGGACAGGATGCAAGGGGCCAACAAATAGTAAAAACGATAACAATAATAATAACTAGCATTTACACAGCACCTTGAGGTTTGCAAAGCACTTTACATGTTATCTCATTTCACGCTCACAACAAACCTACGAAATAGGTACTATCATTATAGATAAGGAAACTGAGGCTGAGGGGTTGAGTGACTTGCGTACAGCCATACAACTAGCAAGTATCTGAGGCAAGATTTGAACCAACCAAGCTCCTCCCAAGGCTTGGTTAAGGTCATGCGAGATTCCTTAATGGTCACAACAGAAACAAGGTTGAAGAGCCTCTGACCATTATTGGCAAATGAGGCACTTAAGAGGAAAACACACTCAGCACTGAGACGAACAACATCCAGTTCAAAGGGGAATGAGATTCCCCGTAGATGGTGAGGTCTTCCCAATGCTGCTGACTGTGGATTACATCGGGTTGGAAGGTGCCAAGTGAGATCAGAAAGTCTCAAAAAGTAGTCAGCCTAACTATCCACACAGTAAAAAGACACTTGGGTAGATTTTTTGGTCCAGACTATGATTGCAGCTGAACAGACAATCCACAGGGTAGGGCTATCTGCACAAACACCTGAGACACGGACAGTGGAAAACGAGCTGGGCCTAGAAGCAGATGGGAGGAAGAAACCAAACTGGGCGGCATTTGGGAAGCTGCCCAGCACTTTCAATGATCCTGAGGCCCTCCCATCTTCCTAAAATCAGGGCTCTCTCCATGGCACTACGTGGCCCTGCCTTCTTTCAGGAATCACAATTTTACAGCACCCAAAGGGGAATGAGAGATTTATAGCAAATACTAGGGACTCAGAATATAGATTGAAGCATATTTTTTCTTTCTCTGTTTTTCTTTCTTTTTTGGAACATGGCTAATGCAAAAATATGTTTTGCATGACTTAATACGTATAATGGGATAATGGATACCATATTTCTTACCTTCTTGATAGATGGAGGAGAAGGTAGAGGCAGGGACAAAATTTGAAACTGAAAATTTAAAAAGGAAGCAGCATATTAAGAAGGTGATTGATTAGAAAGATGAAGATGCACATAAGTCAGCATAAAAAATATCAAAGAGATGTCTAATCAGAAAAGGAGTGGAACTGAGCACAAAGGTGAGGGCAAAGGACAACAGCTGGGCAGCTCCCATTGATGTGTGAGATCCTAGAGGAAGGATACCAGGATATTGGCTGGGTCCCTTTTTGTAGGATTTATAAGACACGTTGGTCAAGTAACCCAGAAAGAGAAGGCTTGACCGGATTAATAACATAGATGTTGGAGGCAGTGCCTACACCCACAAGCCCTGACATCCACTGAGGCACTGACATATGCAGAAGAACATTAGTAATGCTAGTGTTACAGGCACCATAGAGAGAACACTGGCTACAGTCCAGAGTTCTCATATGTCTGAGGTGATGAGAAAAGTTCTGTGTTATTCTTGAAGCCTCAAAAACCCAAATCCTTGAAACAAATCTAAAATTTATGGTGTAGTCACAAATTAGGAATTACCCACCAGGCTCTACTTGTAGTCAAGTTCAATTTATGGCCTAAGACCCTTTGATCCCTTTTCTGCCATGTTTATAAATTACTTTTGTCGGCTCCATTTTTATATTTGAGAGAACCAAAGTGAAAAATGATCTGGAAAGCTTGCAGAAAAGTGGAGGAATGAGACAAAGTTAACCATATAAACTATGCATACAGTCAAAGTTCCCAAAATTAGAATTTCCAATCTGGCTCTCATTCTTTGTTTTTTTAACACAGTATTTTCCATCTAGTACCGTATTTGCTCTCCCCTTTTAGGCCCAGATGCTTTCACTCTATAATGGGGATGAGTAGAGATTAATTATTCTGACAGTTGGCCACAAGGTCACTGAGACCCTCAGAAACCCTCATTCATCTTTGAGAAAGTCTCACCTTCATTCATTAAAGAACAGCAACGAGTAGCAAAGCAATTTGGTATCTTGATCTAAGAACTCTCCTTTCCTTCAACAAGTCCTTAACACTTACAAGAATCTTTAAGAAGCTGCTGTCGTGTACATAACTGGTAGCCAAAGCTTTTGGCCAAGCAGATTGCCAGTATTTTCTTTCACCTTCCTCGCTGGTCAGTCAGGGTAATTCACAACTATAATCCCTGCTCCCAGGGAAGCCAAAGCTGAAAATGGATCAATTGAGTCTATGAGTGCAGAGCAGCAGTGGCTGGGTCACTCAATCAGATCCTCACTAAATGCAGCACCAATAGGATGAGCCCTTGGACGCAGAGAGTTCCTACATTGTCTAAAGAGGGGTGAAAGGGCCCAGGTCAGAAATGAGCAGGTCAAAGCTCCAATGGGGATCAGCAATGTGAACAGGACCGTGGGTAGCTCGGCACCTGCACGAAACAGGGAGAAAAGAAGAAAGGAAAGAAGGAAGGAAGGGAGAGAGGAAGGAAAGGAAGGAAGAAGGGAGAAAGGGAGGGAGGGAGAAAGGAAGGGAGGGAGGGAGAAAGGGAGAGAGGAGAAAGGGAGGGAGGGAGAAAGGAAGGGAGGGAGGGAGAAAGGGAGGGAGGGAGGGAGAAAGGGAGGGAGGGAGAAAGGAACGGAGGGAGAAAGGAAGGGAGGGAGGGAGAAAGGAAGGGAGGGAGGGAGAAAGGAAGGGAGGGAGGGAGAAAGGAAGGGAGGGAGAAAGAAGGAGGGAGGAGGGAAAGGAAGGGAGGGAGGGAGAGAAAAGGAGGAGGGAGAAAGGAAGGGAGGGAGGGAGAAAGGAAGGGAGGGAGAAAGGAAGGAAGGAGGGAGAAAGGGAGGAAGGGAGTTTCAAATTGGCTTCTCTTGGCTCAAGAGACTGTCCACATCAGACCAGACTGCCGCTGCAGCCCAGCTTTGTTTGCATTTTTTCTCAACCATTAAATTGTAAGCTCCTTGAGGGCAGGGACTTTCTTTTTTCTTTTTGTATCCTCAGAGCTTAGTAGAGTGCCTGGCACATAGTAGGCATTTAATAAATGCTTTTTGACTAACTGATTTCCCTACAGTACTAAAAATGCTTGTAGGTGGACAAAAATCACTGCTCTCTTAAGTTAAGAAAGATAGAAGAAAAGAGAAAGAAGTGCAGAAGAATGAGTGTTGCCCATTTTTCCTCTATCCCTGCCCAAATTAAAGGTAAATAGATAGGTGTTGTCGGTTTTTAAAATTTGGCCCTTTATTAGTCCAGGTAAGAATGAAACAGATACTTCTTTCAGAGATCTTCTCCAAAAGAGCAATTTCTGTTTCCAATAAGAACAGAAACAGAGGACTAATATGGTGAAAACACATTGTTGGTTTTTATCTTAAAATGTGAATGGAAACAATAATATGTGAGCAAAGATGGTAACTTCCCAGAGCTGGTCACTTTGGATGGAAGCTTGGAGCTTGAAGAATAGATGAAAGAGAAGTTGGTAGACAGCATCAGAGTCCTCAGTCCTACTGATCTTCCCAGTGAACAATAGCCAGAACTTCCAAAAAGGAATCTATTTAAAAGTGAGAAAAGCAGAGACAGCAAAGAGGGAATTTGGACACAGCCACTTGCCTCATTGCAAGAAAAGAAAGGACTCTTCTTATGGACACATTGTGAGGCTGCCTAAGAAGAGGCAGAAAACAGGGGCATTCCTCTATTGGAAAAGATTGAGGACATCACACTTCCAATTTCTTCTGTTGTATTCAATCAGACCATTAGCCCATCAAGTCTGATGCCAGTGGTCCACTGAGTCTGGCCAAAGCCAATGGTTGATGGTTTTAAAGAATGTGAAAAATTACAAAATGAAAATCTGTCTGGCTCTGCAAGGAACTTCAATTAAAATGTACCTTAAACTAATTTTTGAAAGACCAGCTGCAGAACATTATTTAAAAATAAAAAGAGCTGAGAGAGAACTTTAAAAAAAGACTAAATGGGAATTTTGGAGAGTTGAGACAAAGGACAAGGTTGAAAAACAAATGCATTGCTTGAAAAAAAAAATTACAAAATGTGTCTGCTCCTTAAGGAAGCAATATGGAACAGTAGATAGAGAGCAAACCCCAAAGCCAAGAAGACCCAGGTCCCACTTAAAAAACAGAACCATGTGGTCTGAGGCAAGTCACATAAGGGTTGAGTAGCTGTGGCAGCTCTGAAGATGCTAGTCTGCACTGGCAGAGGGAATTCCTCATTGGGAGTTCCCACCACCAATGAAATCACAGGTCCAGACTCTCATCTGCTCCCCCTGAAACATATATAAAAAAGTGTCTTTTCTTTGACCACCCATTAGGAACTAGAAATATTTTCATAAAATGCAAATGAAGAGATCTTTACATGTCAGCATAATCATTCCTATCTGAATAAAACGCTTTCATAGAATCATAAGATTTGGAAGGAGTCTTAGAGATGATCTAGTCTAGCCTCATCTCCTGTTACACTTTACAAGTGGGGAAACTGAGGTCCAAATCACACTTCCCTAGGTCCCAAAGACCTAGCAATGACAGTATTCAAGCCCAGTTCCTTGGACTACTAATTCAATGATATTTCCACTGTACCACACTATAAGAAACTTGCATTTTTATTCCAAAGCCCTCATCCTCTAAGAAATCTGCCATTGTTTTGATTCAATTCACTTTAACAAACATGACAAAAGGGACTTCTTTCAAAGCTGCAAAAGGTCCAGTCTTGGAGGAGCTTATAATAATTGTTGTTGTTGTTCAGTCACTTTTAAGTCATATCCGACTCTTCGTGACCCCATTTGGGGTTTTCTTGGCAAAGATGCTGGAGTGATAATAATTCCTGAGGCTTATATACTGTTCAAAGTATTCAGATTTATAACGTTGGGGGGAGTTAGTGGGTGAGGGATGATGGGACTAGCATGTACACAGAAGGCAATCTGAGGGAAGGGGAGAGATACTCTTCTCTTTGGCTCAAAGAAAGTGTGATGACAGAAAGATCACTTCTGACTAGGTAAAGGAAAGAAAACTTCATGGGAATGGTAACCCCGAATCTAGCTCTGAGTGGAAATGAAGGATTTCAAAGGGCAGAGAGGAGCAGAGAGTCCATTCCCAGAACATCAGGCAGCCTGAGAGAAGTCAGGAAAGAAGCTGATTAAAGACCACGGCAGGATGAGATCAGAGAGGAGCCCACCTGGCTGCTATGTGGAATCAGAAATCAGTCTGTCAGTCAAGCAAAAAAAGCATTGTTAGCTAGGGAGCCTCATGATAAGCACTTTATAATTACTTCTTGCCTGGCCATACAAAGAAAGACAAAAACCAACCCTACCCTCAAGGAGCACACATTCTAATGGGAGAAACAAGCAAATAAGTCCAGACATATACGATATATGGAGAGTAGAGGAGACATCATCTGAGAGGGGAGGGCTTTAGCACCAATAAGATTAAGAAGTCTTCCTATAGGTCAAATTTGGGCTGATCCTTAAAAGAAGCCAAGAGACCCAGAGGCAGGGGGTGAGGAGGGAAAAGGAGGCAAATAGAGAATAAGGTTGGAAGGGCAGACTGAATGCCAGGCTGAGGTGTCTGTGCCTTATCCTTGATGCACTAAGGAGCCAATGATTTTTCTATTTTCTGAGCAGGGGAATGGCATGCTCAGATCTAGGAAAACTATATCCTTTAAAGTTTGGAGGAAGAAGAAATAGAACATCTGGACAAGTGCCTGAAACATAGTTGGTAGTTAGAGGAAGGAAAGGGAATAAGCATTTATATGTAGCGCCCGCTATGTCCCAGGGACTGCGCTACTAAGTGCTTTATAATGATTTCATTTGCTTCTCACAACAACTCTGGGAGGTAAGTCCTATTATCCCCATTTTATAGTTGAGGAAATGAAGCAGACAGAGATTAAGTAACTTACCCAGGGTCACACGGCTAGTAAGTGTCTGAAGCCTAAAGAAGGTCCTTATACCATACAACAAATCAGCTCTCCTTACAGTCTTGTGTTTCTAACTACTAAGTCACATGATGGTCTCCTTAGCTCAGTGACCAGGGCTGGTGGCTTGGCTAGACTAATGAACACACAATGGAGACCCATCAGATGGGTCCTTCCAAGCTAATTTCCTAAAGCTTTATATTAGGGTTGGGTTTTTAATTTCAGAAGGGAAAGCCAAGTGTTTGTTTTTCACTTGAAATGTCTGTGGCTTGGGGCAACAATGGGGAAGTAAAGCCTATACAAGAGAAACCCTAAGTGCCACAATGCGGTTAATCAGTAACTTGGGATAATGAAAGCCTCTCCCTCCCCCAGCTAATATTCTGCTCTCTGTGCACCAGGAGGACCCACACAATTCATCAGTTCAGGGCCTGACATGGACATGACTGGGCACAGCCTTATGAGTCCCAGACTGGATGCTACCTGACTTTAAACATGTAAAACCTAGGCTCATGACTCATCCTCCATTTTCTTTTTAGACTGAGTCTCCCTATCTCACCCTGGCTAGAAGTGGGGGTGCTGATCCCAGTTCTGATCTACACAGAAGCTGCGACCCATTCTGTTTCCTACTTGGGTATGTTTGTCCCCTCAGGCAGCCTAATGGCCTCCTACTTTGAGGGGCTCCCAAAATTAGTGCTAAACTCAAGGAGTCTACACTATTAGCTTTAGCCCCAACTGCAGCTCAAAACCCCCAAAATCAGCATCTTCAGTAGCAGGGACTACAGGTGGGCACCATCACACCTGGCCACTCATTCTCATGGAGCTCCATTGTCCCTCTGCTTTTCTCTTCTCTTAGCCATGAAACCATCCCTCCACTTATCATAGTAAAATGGGAAAGGTTCTGGGTTTGAATCTCAGCTCTTCCACGTCCACCTTGGTGGCTTCAGACTAGTGACTTCCCTTCCCTGGGCCTCAGTTTCTTTATCTGTGAAATGAGGGGTTTGACCTAAATGACGTCTAGAGACCCTTCCAGCCCTAGATCTCTGATTCTATGCTCCCTTTCATCCTGGTTGGCTGACCCAGAGGGGAACGGAGGGGGCCAGGCAGATAAAGGAGGCGGGCTCATCCCATTCATGGCGATGGCAGTTTGTCATCACCAGCATTATCAACCAGCTGTTAAACGCTCCATTGTTCCAGGGTCTGAAACCCCCTCAGAACACTCCCTTGAACAGCCATCCCTGCAAGAGCTGGTTCCCACTAGAAAAGCATTTCACAAAAGAAGGAGGTAAGAAGGTTCTAACATTAAAAAGAAATGAAAAGAATCACAAGGGCAAGAATTGGACAAAATTTCACAAGCACCAAAACATGACACTGTTTCCTTAACCCAAAAGTATTTCCATGAACGCCACTGGTGATTTAAAAAAACAGTCACAGGGCCAAACAACCAAACCAGGAACTGTATGCAAGGGAGTCACACTGATGAGAGAAAATTTGTAATGGACACAAATGAGAACTAATGCTCACATAGAATCCCAAAACCCGAATCACAAAATCGGTGAGTTGTGGGAAAGACAAAGGTGGCCATCCAGTCCAACTGGAGAGAAATAAGTTCTCGCCATAACATAGCCAAGAATGGCCAGTACCTCCAAAAACATCCTGATGGGGAATCTCAAACAGTCTCCCTGCAACTTCTACCCACTGCTTCTGGTTCTGCCCTCAGGGCCACACAAGCCAAGTGTAATCTGAAAACCAATAGCAGAAATCAGACAGAAATAGTTACTTTTTGATGGTCTATATGGAAAGCTTCTCACACAAAAAGATTAACCAGAAACATTTTCCCATGTTTATAGTTTTCTTTTTCATTCTAAACTTAACACAAGTAAAATGAGCATTTCCATATGTGGAATAGCACAGAAAAAAGAGGGTGGTCAAGGAAATCATGAATCTCCATTTTTTGCTTTTGCTTTTGTTTTTAAGTACCTAATAAATTCTAATAAAAACAATGCTCTGCATATTTGTTGTTGTTCAGTCCTTTCAGTTGTGTCTGACTCTTTGTGAGCCCATTTGGGGTTTTCTTGGCAAAGACAAAGAAATGGTTTGCCATTTCCTTCTCCAGCTTATTTTACAGATGAGGAAACTGAGGACAACAGGATTAAGTGACTTTCCCAGGGTCACACAGCTCATAAGTGTGTGAGGCTGGATCTGAACTCAGGAAGATGAGTCTTCCTGACTCCACTGTGCACTATGATGATACCTAGCTTCCCTTACTATGTGCTAAAGTCTTCATTCGTGGGGCAGCTAGGTGGCACAGTGGATAGAGCACCGGCCCTGAAGTCAGGAGGACCTGAGTTCAAATTCGGCCTCAGACCAAGCACTTGACACTTACTAGCTGTGTGACCCTGGGCAAGTCACTCAACCCCAGTTGCCTAAAAAAATAAAAAATAAAGTCTTCAATCATTCAACACGTCAATTTCAAAACTGTCTTGCTCTGTGATTCCTTTTGCCCTTCTTATTCTCTTCCATGAGTTTTTAAATGCCTAGGCAATCCTTTTATCTTTCTTTTTTTTTTAAATCAACCCTGTCCCAAAGTGCTTTTCTCCCATTTCTGTTCCTGGCCCCTGCCAAATTGGCACTTTTCATGCATTGCAGACAGATGCTGTCTAGTGGACAGATGGACAAAATTATGGATTCTTTAAGAATCTGGATCTTTAAGAATTAGGTCTCATATTTAAGAAACACAATGATATTTAGCAACAAATAAATGATTCTGGTTTTAAAAAATCATTAAATGATTTTTAAATAATCGTAATTGTTTTTTAGAATTCCATAAGGTAGAAATGGATATTTATAACTTTCTATCACATGCACATGGTCATATGTCCACGTATACATGACACAGGGGAGAGAATACTAAATGAGAGCACTAAATCTGCCTCTGAAATTAGCTATGTGACCACAGTCCAGTAATTTAGTTTCTGTGAAGCTCAGTTTTCCCATCTTTAAAATGCAAGAACTAGATCTCCAAGGACGTTAAATTCCATTTACTTAAAATCAACAGGCCACCCTGGCGATCCATTCTGCATTCTTCCCTCCCTCTTTGAGGAAGCTGACACTGGGTCCTTCTGAAGCAAAAGAAATTTTGGTTTTGTATCAAAGAAATGGGAGATTCCAATGATCAGTGTCTAAATGATTTCTTCTCAGCCAATGCCAAGCTAGAAAGCAAGCCCATGTGGGTGGGGAGCCTCACCTCCATCTCTGTCCATCCTCACTAGCTGAGTTAGGTCAACTGAGTTGAGTCAGTTAGTGAGTCAATATCGTTTGAAGTCACAGTCCTACATGACTTCCTCAGAATCCACAACCAAGTGACATTTTCCTAGACAAAGAGGGATATCTAAACAAGAAAGTCTGTTCTCCAGAAACACAGTCATTCTTTGACCTTATAACCTGAAAAACACTGCTGCGGTAGTAGGGGAGCTGATGGATGGGAATTCCGGTTGTTCGGCCAATGTCCGACTCTTTGTGAATCCAGCTTTGTTACTCAGTTACTGTCTGAAACCAGATTTGAACTCAAAAAGATGAGTCTTCCTGACTCCAAACCCAGTACTCTGTGTACTGCCCCACCTACTGCTCCTAGCTGGATGGATCTTACCTGGGGTATAACACCCTATTCTTCTAGTGAACCAGGTTCTAAGATTAGTCAGCCTCAGTCAGGGGATGTCAATGTTTAAGATTATTGTCTATTTCAATATTCTCAGAATTTGTGTGTGTGTGTGTGTGTGTGTGTGTGTGTGTCCCACAAAAGTCTAGCCCTTGTACCAGGCACCTGTCTAGAGACCTCTTTAAGTGCTACTTCTTCCTCTCACAGCCTTCTGGAGACTGGGGGAACACACAGTCACATCCCTTCAAGCATGCAGAGTAACAAATAATTTTCTTCAATGGCCATTCCTGCTGCTCATTAGGCCATGAAAGGTAGGCCCAAAACAAAGAGCTACTGAATCACACCCACATCTTATCTCAATCTAGGAAACCTAAGAAGCACAATGTCTCCCCAAACTTGGTGCTGCATTTGTCAACCATAGTCCAAGTATGGGAACAAGCTCTGCATCACAAAGAATGAAAGGGTGTGTGTGTGTGTGTGTGTGTGTGTGTGTGAGAGAGAGTGAGTGTGAGAGAGAGAGAGAGAGAGAGAGAGAGAGAGAGAGAGAGAGAGAGAGAGAGAGAGAGAGTGGGGAAGTGAGAAGGGAAGAGACCTTGTTGTTGGGGGGGGCAGGCAGGAGGACAGGAGACACTCTTCAGCCTCTTCTAATAAACCATATAGCTTTCTTACCTGGGCTAACAGAGGAGAAATCCAAGCTATATTTTTATAACCAATTCATAAAGCACTAATTCCTCAATCTACTATCCTGATTGCCACTGCTTTCCTCAAGGCTGCCAAAAGCTCCTTTTTGTCTGAACTCTTGAAATAGCAATGGATTGTCAGTTCCTTGAGGGCACAGGATATGTTCTGTTTATGCCCTCGACCATATCAGGTGCTGGACAAATGGCTTCTGAATAAAGTCTGAAGTATTTTATGATAAGTTTTCCAAGCACCCAATATCATTTTATGTTGCTAGGTACAAGAAGCTTGTTAGACTCTGAGGACTTTGGAATAGCTATGAATATTTTTAAAAATCCATGTGCCTGACACATGGCAGAGACTTAGACTGGTAATTGATGAAAACATGTTAGGTATCAAAATTTCTTCTGAAGATTAAAAAAAATTGTCAATCAAAACCAAATGATCTAGTCTCTAATTACTTACAAATTTTATGTGGCCATAAATTGAGACTGCCCATTCTTTTTCTCTTTGTTTCTTCCACCACTCCCCTCTCTCCATGGCCTCACCCCCGAGCATTTCCAATCTCATTATCCTCTCTGCTAAAATTGCTCTATGCAGTTTCCCTCTTGGAATCAACAGAAACACATGTCACTGAGACTTAGGGAATTCTAACCAACCACAGGCTATACAACTGGGTCATAAAGTTGCAGAACCTAAAACTAAAGGTTAATTTGTTTTTAAAATCATCCCTTTATTCAAAAGGTAAAGGTTGGAGGGGGGAGGGGGTTGGAGGGAAGGAAACCATTCTAACAACCTATCAAGCTGGCTGAATCAGATGACGGTAACAACGCTGAGCTAATTCTGCTGATTGAGGGTTTAAGGGAAATTATCTTCCCACTCAAAATATGAACGAGCTTTTGTTATCCTTGGAAGTGAACTTGAGGACCCCAACGTCACTTTATAAACTCCAAGGCAAAGAGTAAGCCTTATTTATTCCATCTTTTATTCTAAGAAGGGCAATTCAATTTTTATTCGATTTATTGCCTCTGCCATATTTTCTAAGATAATGCCTAACCCAAAAGAGTTATGTTGATTTAGCAGAGACCAAATAACAGTCAAGACATTTAAAACCGGACCCCTCAGGCTGTTGACACACACATCTCATGAAACGTGTATACAGTCACCAAATGCCAGGCTATGAGCAAAGAAAGGGCAACAATACCTTGTCAAGACGAGGACAATTCCTAGCCTAAGAAGAGGCCAGAGGGCTCAGACCAAGTGTTCACTTTCTGGCTCTTCTGACACGGTTAACAGGCTCTACAGGACAACAAAGCTAATTCGGGAAAGGAGGCAGAACTGCCACTGGAAAAGCCATCATGGCCCCTTCATAAGCTTTGGTCCCCTTCAGTCCGCCGGCTTTGCGTTCTTCCTCATTTGTTTACTTTAGAAGGCACCCCAGGCTCATAAACTCACCACGTGAATGAAAAAGCTGGAGAGGCAGACGGACAGATCCCAAGCATCTCCTTCACCGGCCAGAGGAGAAGGAAGGAATATCTGAACACTTCCCCAGACGCCCTTGGGAGAGCCTCAGGCTGGTGTGAGAGGGTGCATAAGTTAACTCCAACTTGTCTTCCCGGTTAAAAGTGGGGGGGTGGGAGGGAGGGAGAAGAGAGAGGAGCAGACGGAGATGGAGGGAGAGAAGAGAAGAGCGCTCATCCCATTGCCAGGAGTGACTTCTCAGATCAGTTTCAGCCTGAGCAAAACCTCTGATTGCAAAACCTCTGACTGCTGGCCCGCAGCATCCTAGAAGATTTAAATCTTCGATGATTAAGACCAACTGAAAAAAGTTAAATTAAATTCAGTCTCCTTGCGTCCAAGTGACAGCACAGATGAAATTACTTTGCTTTTACTTTGCGAGTACATGTCTTTCTTTATCTACTTGCCCTTTACATTTCTGCCCCACCCCCAAGCTCCTGTACAAGTGCTTGGCACACAGTTGGCGCTTAATACATGTTTGCTGAATTGAATGGAGGGGGAAGAGAGAAGGGGGAAGGGGGAACAGCCACCTGAGGTTAATACTGTGGTTGGCACCGAGGATTCTAGGCTGAGGACTAAAATACATGCTCTCGGAAGCGCTAGGGCAAAGACTCCCCAGGGATGCCCCGATTTAGGCAGGCTCCGGCTTTTGATTACTACCTCGCACTTCTCCCCCCCCTTACCTTCCCTCCCCTCCTCTCCCCAGCCAAGGACCCTGAACGCCGCCGCGTCAGTCCGCCTAGTTTGCCTCCTGGGAAAGAGGGAATCTCTTCACGCTAGGGTGAATCAGCCCATCCTCTCCCAGACGCAGCTCGGAGGGGGCTTACCCCGCGGCAAGAGGAGGAGGAGGAGGAGTCCCGTGAAACTCTCGGTGGGTAACACACGCTCCCCTTCCTAGAGGAAGGGACAGCTCTCCCCGCCCCCAGGCGTCTGGGTCATTTCAGGCAGACCCAGAAAGACTCACAGTTGGGGGAACCGTGTATCCTGGGGGTGGGGGGAAGCAGGACATCCCGAGTCGTCGAGCACTTTATTCCCCAGCAGTCACCTAAGGAAACATCATTCAGCCCACTCAGCGTCCCCCTCTTACTTACACACACACACACACACACACACACAGTACTAAGGAGATCGTCCTCCTGCACCCACGTGCGTGCACCACCGCATCCCCCGCCTTGGCACGAGAGGCATTGCCTCCATCCACATCCCAGGACGCCCCGAGCGAAGGCTCCAATGCCAGGGAAGTGGGTGGCGTATTATTTTGGGGACGACTGAGCGGAGGCTCCATACTCCGGATGGGTATGTCCGGGGCCACCGAGCGGGGGCTCCATCCTCAGGGGGGTAGAAGTGGGGGGGGCTTTACAGCCCGACCAAAGGGAGATCCCTCGCTACTCAGCCGAGGCTCTGCGGCCAGACTTCGAGCTGGCTACCTGGACATCCTGGCAACCATTAACCCAACAATCCAACTCGCCCGCTTAGAGCGAACGCCTGCCGGATCTGCTCCAGGCGAGGGGCACGCATACAAAGACAAGAAAAGGGGTTTCCAAAGCAGCATGCCTGTCCTCCAGAAGACCACAAGCAAGTCCCCGGCCGTCTGCCAACCCTTTAGCCCTTACCTCCTGCAGCCCGGGACAATTGGGGGGTGGGGGGGAGGCCGAGGCTCCCGAGCGAGACCCTTCCACTAAGCTGGTGGATCGTCCTCCTCCTCCTGCCGTCCTCTGCAACACTTGCAAGACCACTTTTTTCCCTGGGGAAAAAAAAAAGAGGGGAGCAGCCCGGGGAGAGAGAGGGCCTTCTGTCCTCCGCAAGCGGGTCCCTGGGATGGGCAGCGGTGGGGAGCAGTGGGGGACGCTGCTGCCTCTGCCCCGGCTGCAGCCACAAGCTTCTTTACCATTCAAACCTCTGGCCGCCCTGGCTCCTGCACCCCGCCCCCCCACCTCGTTGCCCCGAAGCTCCCGAGGAAACCAGGAACTGGAGCCCAGGAGAATGGAACGGAGCTCCGGGAGCAGGAGGCAGAGGGCAAAGGGCTGGAGACAGGGGGCGCTGCGGGACGGAGGAGAAGAGGACGCAGGACGGGAAAGGAGGGCAGATTCTCCTAGAGTCCCAATTCTATTCCAACATTCCCACCACCACACACACCCAGTCCCTGCTCTTAGTTACCTACCCCCGGGTCTGGAAAGTGAAAATTGTTTTCTCTAGAGCAATCTTTTTTGTTTTAAATCCCCCTCGAACACAGGACCTCTGTTTCGCCCTCCAAACCCCAGATGGGGAAGAAGCACCGAGAAGGTAAATATAACCTAGCAGATGTGGGCGAGCAAGGAACCAGCACCTGCCCAAAAGAAGGGTATAAGCGGCAGAGCATGTAGGAAGATTCCCCCTGACTAATCAGTCCCGGCCCAGTCCAGTCTAGCCTTCTCCACCTCATCCTGTTTCATCCCATCCATCCCATCCCATCCATCTCCTATCCCATCCCAAGACTTTGTGGAGATGCAAGAGGCAAAAGTAGGGTTTGCAGGGCAATTAGTCAGAGTGGGTAGGGTTTTTTTTTTCTAACTGTCCCTAAAGCCAAGCCATGCAGTTCTAAGATGTGCCCTTTCTGGGGTTGTTCAGAATGCTCTCAAGGGATGAGAAGAGGAAGAAAGAAGAATGGTTTCCCTCCAGTGCATTTTTGCAAGAATCTTTTCCCTATCTGTGTAACTGGAATGTGCATTTGCCACTATGTCACCAGCAGCACTACCACCACCCCTGTTTCTCCTAACTACTACTTAAACTCTAATAAATTGTTTAAAGGAACAGGGGACCCTCCACATTCCTTGTAACTTAATGATTTCTGCAAAATGAAGATGCTGCAACCAGAAACTCCTCCCCTCTAAAACCCTGTCATTTACTACCTTGTAAAAAGCAACTTTTGCCTAAGTGAGAGGGAAAGTCTCCTAGTCAGAAATGTGATAACTGAAGCTAGCATGGCAATTTAAAACTTGCAATGCTGTTTTCTCTACATGACTTCCTCTGAACCTCCTGCCCACCTAGTGAGGCAGGCTCACAGTGTTAAGAGACTGAACTGGAAGAGATCCCAGAGGTCAGCTAGCCTATCATTTGAATGATAGGTATCTCGGCCCCAAAGGGGATATATGACATCCAAAGTCACACAGATAGTTTTGGTGGTCAAGTTTGAACCTAGCTCTGGCTGACTCCAGAACCAGGGTTCTTCATCACCCCTATGCTGCCTCTCCACCCCCATTATCTAGATGGGGAAACCAAGGAAGACTCCGTCGGGGCTCTTATTCCTTCCCATTCTGTATGAGTTGATGAGACAGGAAAGGGTGGGTTTCCAAAGCGATTAGTTAGAGAGTAAGTCAGCCACTGTCACACAGCTCATGAGTGTCCCACGGAAGATTTTAACCGTGCTTCTTCCTCTTCCTCCAAAACCTTTGCTCTTTCCAACGTATTGGGCTACTTCTCAATCCCCATCCTACAGACTGAGGAGACTCAGAGAAGTTAAGAAAGTAAGCCGACGGCCCACAGCTAGTGAGCTCACGAGGCAAGATTTGGCCTCAAATGCTTCAGACTCTCAAGGCCTGCACATCTACCATTCCCAGCTTTCACACTATCCCATATCCAGCAAGGAAAAAAGATTGGGGCGGCGAATGTGGCCGTTTGAAAGCGAAGTGGGCATCCACGGTCTCTCGAGAAAGCAGTCTGGGGGTGGCCGCCTCAGACACATCGAAAGCCTAGTGTGAGGTCACTAAGGAAATGGCTGGCGATCCGGACTTTATAGTTCCAGGGTTTGCATTTACCAGCGTCTATTCAACCTGCTCTATTGTTAGTTCAAAGTCTGGCTGCCTCCGACTCCACTCCTCACTCACCTTCAGTTTAAAATTCTCCTCCAATAGGAAGTCTCCAGGAAAACTTGGAGCGTGGGGTTGGCATGGTTATCCACTTCTAGATTTGGATTTTTTTTTCTAGGCTAAAAGGCAACACGCACTCAAATCAATTTCCTTTTCATTTTTTCTACTTGCTTCGCTAGTTACCAAGGGAGGGCGGGGCTCCTTGACAGACAGTTTGGGGGGGGAGGTGGAGAGAAGTAGATGGGGCGGACCACGACCTCTTAGAGCAAGATCTAGGATTTCACCTTTTCATCCCACTTAGTGGATACCATAGAAACAGCCCATTTGTATTATTCAATTCAACAGAGGCAATTACAATGTCTCAGCAAAGCATCATGGGCCGGCAGAAACTTTATCCTGAAAGTAATCCCGAACTCGCAGTTTTGCAAAGCCTGTTGTCTGTGTGGGTAGGGGCGGGGGGACCTCCCTCCAGGAATGGCTATTTTGAATTTGCGATCTTGAGCCCCAAAAGAAATTAGTTTGGAGAGAAGGGGGAAAGCACTTTCCATTCAGCGTAAACGGTTATTCCCAGCTTTCTTTTTCTTACCTGCCCACACACAACAGCCATCTGGAAGCAAGACAGTCAAAGAAACTGCTTTCCCTCAGGCTGGTTGACTTTTCTAAGAATGCAGTTTTCAGGTAGCTTGCTTTACTAGCAGAAATTGCTTTGAAGAATTTCCTCAGGTTACAAGGAGTATATATAGATACGGCACAGGTGTGAGTTGAATATGACCGGATGATATCTAAAAAATAAAATTAAGCAGTGAGAAAGAGGAAATCACTGGGAGAAAGGGAAAGGAAAAGGTAAAATGGGGCAAATTGTCTCACATAAAAGGCGAGAAAAAGATTTTACAGCAGAGGGAAAGATGGGGAGGTGATAGGGAGTGAGTGAACCTGACTTAGAATTGGTTCCAAGGGGTAATAACACACACACTCCATTGGGTATAGAAATCTCTTACCCTACAGGAAAGTAGGAGGGGAAGAGGATAAGAGAAAGGGGGAGGGGCTGATAGAAGGGAGGATAGATTGGGGGAGAGGTAGTCAGAAGCAAAACACTTTTGAGGAGGGACAGAATGAAAGGAGAAAGAATAGAATAAACGGGGGTGGGGCATAGGATAGAGGGATATAAAGTTAGCAATAGTAACTGAAAAAAAAATTTAGGAGCAAGTTTCTCTGATAAAGACCTCGGTTCTCAAACATAGAGAGAACTGAGGCAAATTAATAAAAATAAAAGCCATTCCCCAATTGAAAAATGACCAAAAGATATGAACAGTTTTCAGATGAAACAAAGCTATCCATAGTCATATGAAAAAATGCTCTAAATCACTACTGATTGGAGAAATGCAAATTAAAACAATTCCAAGGTGCTACCTCATACCTATTAGATTGGCTAATAGGACAGAAAAGGAAAATGACAAATATTGGAGTGGAAAAAATGAGACATTAATGCATTGTTGGTGGAGTTGTGAACTGATTTAACTATTCTGTAGAGCACTTTGGAACTATGCCCAAAGGGCTATAAAACCATGCATACCCTTTGACCTAGCAATACCACTACTAGGTCTGTATTCCATAAGAGACTTTTTTTTAAAAAAAAGAGAAAAGGACCTATGTATACAAAAATATAACATCTTTTCTGGTGGCAAAGAATTGGAAATTGAGGGGATACCCATCAATTGGGGAACAGCTGAACAAATTGTGGCATGTAATAGTGATGGAATATTATTGTGCTATGAGAAATGATGAGAAGGATGCTTTCAGAAAAACCTGAAAAAACTTATAGAAGCTGATACAAAGTGACATATACTGTATACAAACAATAATATCAATAATATTGTAAGATGATTAGCTGTGAATAATTTAGTTATTCTCAGCAAAACAATGATCCAAGACATTTCTGAAGGACTTATGATGAAAAATACTATCCATTCCCAGAGAAAGAACTGATGGTGTCTGACTACAGATTGAAGCATACTTTTTTAACTTTATTTTTCTTGATTTTTTGTCTGTTTTCTTTCACAACATGACTAATATGGAAATATGTTTTGTGTGACTACACATGTATAACCTATATTGAATTGCTTGCCTTCTCTACAAGTCAAGTGGGGAGGCAGGAAGGAAGAGAATTTGGAACTCAAAGTTTCAAAAATGAATGTTAACTGTTTTACATATAACTGGGGAAAAATAAAATACTAAACGGGGGGGGGAAGAATCTGATAGGACAGAGATGACTGGAAAAGAAATGGATACTGAGAGAATTCATCTACTCAACCCCTCTTTGAATCTCGGGCTTTCCAGCTTGAGCGTTGCTAGTTCATACAGAAGAACATGTGGAAATGATCAATGATATCATAGGACCAACTACTTGATATGGGCACACATTTCATTGCTTGGTTAGGGGGTTGTTTTGTTTTTAGGGGTCAGGTAGCTTAAATTCAACATGGTGGATTTAGCTCTCCAAGGGCAGATGCTGAATTACCTTTTCTATACCTTTATATCATGGAATCATAGACCTAGAGGTGGAAGGAGCCTAGTACAATTTCTTCATTTTACATATGAAGCAAATGTAATCTAGGGAGGTTAAGGGACTTTTCTGAGGTCACTCAAAAAACATCAGAAGTCTGATTTGAATCCAGAGCCAACATTCCAGCTACTGCTTCATGCCTGCCTCACTTCTCTAAGGCTTCGCCCAGGGCCTTGTGCCTAATAGGCATTTATTGAATAAATGCTTGTTATAAATTGTTGTCAAATTCTATTTTTAGAAACTTAATGTAAATTCTTTCTCTCTATTTTCTTGCCATCGGTCTTGCCACTTTTGGGGAAAAAAACATTGCTTACAAAAAAGAAACTAAATGTCTGGCCTTGAGGCCATCCCTTCTCCTCTCTTGGATTCAGTTTCCTCATTTGTAAAATGAAGGTTTGGATTCTGGAAAAGAATTTGGAGCTACACTCAAAAGGTACACTGTACGTACGCTTGGACCCAATAAGCCTCCTCATCATTATCCTCATCAACATCATAAAGCATTGTAAAGTTTGTAGAACACTTTACATCCATTATTATCTCATCTCACCCTAACAATATTATCCTTCCCATTTTATAAATAAATTGAGACAGAGAAATTGTGACCTGTCCAATTTCAAAGAGCTAGTATCAAGGAGGTGTTTGACATCCTTGAGGAAAATGACCATATATGCCAAAATAATTTATAGCAGCATTCTGTGCAGTAGAAGGGGGGAAAAAAAATCAAACCTGGAAACAAAGTGAAGTCTCATCAATCAGGAAATGGCTGAGACAAAAAAAAAAAAGAGGGGTAGCTAGGTGGTGCAATGGATACAGCACTGGCCCTGGAGTCAGGAGGACCTGAGTTCAAATCTGGTCTCAGACACTTGACACTTACTAGCTGTGTGACCCTGGGGAAGTCACTTAACCCCATTGCTTAGCTCCCCACCAAAAAAAAAATCAGGGACAAATTTTGGCTTGTAAATATAATGGAATATCATTGTTCCAACAAGGATTGACAAAGCTGAAGAATTCAGAGAAATCTGGGAGGCCCTCTATGAACTGAGGCAGGGTAAAATAAGTAGAACCAGCTGACATGACCCCAATAATGTAAAGGACAGCAAAACTCAAATTCATCAGAACACTGCTCACTGCAGTACCCAATCTTGATTTCTCATGACTGATGGTGAACTCTTCCTCCTTCCTGCCTCTCAGCAGAGAGGCTGTTGACAACATGGCTGAAAACATCATGCTAAAAAGCATGGGAACAAGCACACAGCCCTGTTTCACTCCACTGGTGACTGGGAAAGCTCGAGAGCATTGTCGATTACCCAGAAACCAGGCAAGCACACTGTCATGAAATTGACATACAATGCTGATGAACTTTGCCAGGAAACCAGATTTTGAAAAAATTTTCCATAAGCCCTCCCAACTGACTGTATCAAAGGCCTTGGTCAGATCTACAAATGTTGTATACAGACCTGTGTTCTGCTCTTGGCATTTCTCCTGGAGTTGTCAGACAGCAAACATCATATTGATCATTCCTCGGCTCTTTCTGAAGCCACACTGGCTCTTAGATAAATGAGCTGAAGGATCAGCCTATTAAAGAGGACTCTGGCAAGAATCTTGCCAGCAATGACTAAAAGAGAGACCCCCCCCCCCACTGTTATTGTCACAGGACAATCTATTCCTTTACCTTTACAAAGATGGACAGCGGAGGCACACTTGAACTCCTAGGGGATAACCTCCTCTTGCCATATAACTTGGAAAATGTCCAGAGAGGCTACACAGATCTGGCAGATACCTTGTCATATGTGGCCAGCGGATTAATCTGCCTTGACTGACTGAACTTTGTGATGAAGGAGGGTTCTGTTGGGAGGGGGGGATGCACAGAGTGCTCAGGCAGGATTGGCACCTCTGGTGTGAGGACTTTTCGGGGCTGCTCGTCCAGCTGTGGGGTTTACCTGCCACCCAACTGTCACTTGTGGCTCCAAGAAGCTGTGGCATGCCTAGAGGCCACACCCTGGTAGAACCATCTCAGCAGACAGGCTAAACCAGGCTGAGGGTAAATCGTGGGCCTCAAACCCATCCAAGATTTGGGGGGATGTCTATCCCAAGCATGTGTAGACTCTTCCTGGCAGAATGGGCAGAGGAGAACAATTTGTTCCAATGGCCATGCAGGCGACTGAGGCAGGCGATGTGGGGCACTTAGAGCTTGTCAGGCATAGATGACAAGGTGCATCAATTGTCAGTCATCTTAACTTTTGCCCTGACACTGGAGTTCCGGGACTCTGGAAGAACAAGTGAAGCTAATGACTTTGTGCACCTCTGCCTCCCTTCAATCCAATTCACACCCAAGTTTAGGAACCGGCAATGTTGGGAGTGAGGGTGATCGTGGAGATTTGATATTGACATCTAAGAAAAGACACAACTGAAACATTTATTCTTTAAATCGGCTAAACTAAATGGAATCCAATTTCTTTGGACTCCCCCAGCATAAGATCCTCTAAACTAGAGGGTCTTAACTTTTTTTTTTTTGGTCATGGTCTTCGGCAGTCTGATGAAGCCTTTCTTGCAACCAGGTTTTTAAATAAGTGAAGGAAAAAAGATAAATTTCAGTTAGAAGCTAATGAAAATAAAGATAATTTTTTCTCCATCTAAATAACACAGCCTCTGAAATTTATTCATGAATCTCTTTCCCTGGGTTCAGAACCCCCGGCTCTAAGTGGTGCCATTTCTAACCTTGCAGATTTTCCCAAGCAGGATGGAACTTTTCCTCCCTGCTTATTACAGTCAATGGATGACAAGGACAAAGGGATTAGAGGTCACGGTGATTGTGTTTTAAGGGTGGAAAAGGAGGGGGAAGGAGGAAAGCAGCAGCATGTAAACAGTGGCCCCAGACAGTGTGCAAATCATCCCATGCTTACAAATGAGCCAAAAGGCATAAAAAAGATATGATTTTCATTTTCACCTATTGTCCCACAGTAGTTGTGGGAGTCAAGGGAATCTACCTTCAGCCTTCTTTGTGAGGGTAACAAAAAAGTAAGTAAAAGAAATTCCATTTTTTTAAGGTGGTCTGTTTGAGCTGGGCTTCTCCTACTTGCACTAAACAGCTGGACTCAGGACCATTCATTCACTCTATTCTTCTGGCAAGGATTTCTCACCCCTCTACTTAGCCTAATCCAAGAGGGAGCTATTCCCAGGGGCTGTCAGCCATGGCAGAGGAGTCTTGTCAAACACTCCTCAGCTCACAAGAATGCCTATCTGCAAGGCTCTTCAGGGAAAGACATTTTATGGCAGCCTCACTCCCTTCCCAACAGCATCCCTTGGTAGCCACAGCAAAAACTCCTTCTATGTAAAGGGACCACTGATTTTTTTTAACTGATGTAAAACATCATTCCCAACCCCCATGACCTTTACTTTTCAATGCTTTGAACCTCATTAGTTACACTGCTCAGTCATTGTCTAGCTTCAACCCTCTCAAATGACCACCACAGCTTCAAATATCCCCCCCCCCCCATACTAGGCAGAGTGCCACATAGCTAGCCACCTGGGGCTAGAGAAAATCCTAAGTGGTTGATCAATAGGATTTGATGATGTTTACACTACCTAGGATATCTACTAATGATGGATAGCCCATCGGGCTTACATTCACAATAGCTTTTGGCTTTCTTGAAGAACTTCACTTATATTATACTATTCAGGTCTTAGACTTCACTTAAATAAACATATTCTCCATCAGTGATATTTGCTCTTAAGGCTATTCACTTTTTGTAGCTTTGCAAAAATAGCCCTTTTTAGGTCCATAGTGCCTTTCTTTGGATATGCTAAAATAACACAAGGCACTATCCTCCCATCCCTGTGGAATGGAAAGTGACAGATACTGGGCACTGAACTCATTTAATTAAGGAAATAGGATGGAGGAATGAACTAAGACCAGAGAGCATGGCAGCGATGCGCCTTTCCTAGAATAAATGTAGCTCCCTGGACACCAAGCATCCTGGCCTATTGGTCATCTTGCTTTTCTTCCAAGTGGCACCTTAGACAGATTGGAACGAATTGATGTCACCAGCCATGTGCTTGATTAAAGTGTAAAGTGCTACTGGAAGGAAGGTCCCATTGGCTAGGATCCAGCTGGAGAAGTCTTAACAATTGACATTTATGGAGAACTTTCAGTTTTCCAAAGCGCAATTTAGACAATGTTCTCCAAAAAGTCTTAATGCAGTTCGAAGCTTATTAATAAACTCCAATAACTTAGAGCTTCACTGAGACTTTTGGAACATCTTATTTTGTAGCTGGTGAGGCAAGCACTGCTGGACCCATTTTACAGAATAGGAAGGGAAGCACCAAGAGGTAAGGGACTTGTCCACGGTCACACTACCAGTAAGTATCACAGGCAGAATGGAAACCCACGTCATCCTGCCTGCATGACCCACACTCTTTCCAAAGAGTATTTGCTTAGCTCAGTCCCCTGAATTTGCAGGTCTCCTATTACCACACAGTAACTTGTAGCAATACTAATTTTTTATTCCCATTAAGATACATACATTGGTTCACTGACACTGATTTCTCATGGTGGCGTCCTACATCATGAAGGAAAACCATTGACTTTTTCTTGCAGCAAAGAACTGGAAACACAGTGTGCGCCCACTGAGTGGGGAAGGGCTGGGGGTGGTAAGTGAAGGTGACGGACTGTCATTGTGCTACATGGTTGTTCAGTCATTTCAGCCATGTCCCACTCTTCATAACCCCATTTGGGGTTTTCTTAGCAAAGATACTGGAATCTATTTACTATTTCCTTCTCCAGATCATTTCCTCATTCCTCTTCATGAGGACACTGAGGAAACAGGGTCAAATGACTTGCCCAGGGTCACACAGCTAGTAAGTGTCTGGGGTTGGATTTGAACTCAGGTCTTTCTGACTCCAGGCCAGGCACTCTAACCACTGCAGGGCCAACTGGCTGCCTTCATTGTACCATAAAAAACGCTGAATACAGGAAATTCTGAAAAATGCAGCTCTTTGGAGTCCATTTCAATTGAATCGGTATTGATTAAGTATCTGATATGTCCAGGGCATTGATCTGTTACCTCCATACCATTAAGCAGAAATGACCCAAGAAAAACAAGGGTCCTGCCTAATCTCAGGCTTTTCAATGTTCTGGTAGAGGAACATTCTTGGACATTTTGCTACTTTGTTTATTTACGCATTTTAGGACTTTTTTTTTCTCTTTCCAATTATTTCTCATCTGCTTCCAATGTTTTTCCCCTGTGCCACACCCTATAAACCTTTTTCTCCGAGAAAACAATCCAGTAAAGAAGGGGGAAAGTGAGTTTTCCCCCTCCTGGGAGCTTCACAAGTTTGGTTGGAAATGGTTGTTTCTGGCCTATTGTCAAGTGCTGAATAGAAAGACCTCCCATGGAGCAAATATCTGCCCCTTTTCAGCAGGTTCCAAAGCCCCCCGTGCCCTTTAGGACAGGCAGCCTTTTGAATTAAACCTTCAGACTTAAGTAGTAATATGAAAAACAGTACAAATGCACATGGATATTCTAGAACACAATGGAATTATAAGGAAGCTTTATTCCTGATAACAATCATTATTGAATTTTATTTTAATTACACATAACATAAAAAACAATAAACATTAATGAAACATAAACCTTTTCTTTGAGCAATCATTTCCTAAGGGTACTAGGTATAACAGATTTATTGAGAAAAAGTACAATCAAAACGAGGAAGCCAAAGGGCACTAAATGGCATTGTGGAGAGTTATAGCAGCTGGTGAGATGCAGTTGAGAAAGTGCTGAGCCTGGCCTCAAGAAGTCCTGAGTTCAAATCCAGCTTCAGACACTTACAAGCTGTGGGACCCTGCATAAGTCATTTCACCCCTGTCTGCTTCAGTTTCCTCAAGTGTAAATTAGGGATAATAATAGCTCCTAAAGCACTTGGCACATAGTAGGCGCTGTTATTGCCTTCCCTTCCCTAAATAAACAAGTGGAAGAAGCACTAACATTTTAATTTCCAAAGCTTGGCAAACCAAAAATACAATGTATTTTCTCCCAATGAACATCGATGATTTTTCCATTTCCAATGCACAGTTTTCAAGTTGTTTTGATGTCTTTTGTCATTTTATACCACAGCTATTTCTCAACGTAGCCCTCTCCCAGTGAACCCTCTTGTGTAATGAACAAAGCCGAACAATGGATTGTCTTTGACAGCCTGTGTATACATCCTCGGGTCTCCCGCCTCTCTATCCACAGAAAGGAAGTGCGTTTCACTGTGTGACCCTGGAGCCAAGCTCGGGCATTGCCCTGTAGTGCTCGTCCCTTCTACAATCTCAGAGTCACTTTCTGCACTGTTCCAGAACTGCCAGCTTTGCCAAGCATTCACTCCTACCTGCCTATCCGGGTTCCTCTGAATTATTCCCGTTTGTGGGTTGCTTTTTTTTTTTTTTTGTAGCTTAGGACCATTCATTCCCATGCATACCTTCAAATGCCACGATCTGTCGAGCCGTTTGCCCATCGGCAGGCATCTACTTCATTTTCAGGTCTGGGGGTGTGTGCCTAATTTTTTTCCAGCCACCCAAACTGGTGCTCCCAATATTCTGCTATAAATAGGGTGGTTTTTCTGTTTTGGGTGTCCTTGGGTGTATTCACTCAGTAAAAGAACTGAAAGGTTAAAGGGTAAGAATAGTTTAGTGGCTTTTCTCACATTATCCTAAACTGTTTTCCAGAGCCTAGAATAATAACTAGCATTTACTACAGCTCTTTAAAGTGTGCAGAGTGCTTTACAAACATTACAGACCCTCCCAGCTACCCTGTGAGGTAGGTGTTATCATTATCTCCATTACACAAATGAGGAAACTAAGACAGAGAGGTCAAGTGTGACTGAGGGAGGATTTGAACTCAGCTCCGTCCTTATACCAACTCCAACACTCCATCCACTGTGCCCCCAAGAGTGCAATATTAATGAGCTTGTCTTCCCACAGTCCCTCCAACACTGACTTTCTGTTCTGTGAAACCTTTGAGGATTCTGTGTTTAGGAGGTGAGACGTCCGATTTGTTCTGATTTGCATTTCTCTTCTTTTTAATGATTCAGAGTATTTTTCAGATGGTTGTTGACAGCTTACAATTCTTCTTTTGAAAACTGTTGAGTCAGGTGCATTGACCACTTCTCTACTGAGGGATAATATTGTCAGTTCTCTACATGTTTTGGATAAGATTTTTATCAGATATTTTATACAAAGATTTTCCCTCTCAACAGCTCATCTCATCTAATTCTAGCTGCACATTCTTCTCGTAACCAGTGTATATTGGAAGCTTCTCTTCTAGGAAGGTGTAAAAGACCAGAACCACCAGAACCTTCCGCCCAAATCAGAATTCTCTGGCACTTGGTCACCAGCCTCTGCTTGATTGGGTTTGGTGATGGGGAACTCACTATCTTACAAGGCATCCCATTTCATTATGGGACAGCTCTCATTATTAGAAGATCTTGGCAAGTGGTTCCACCACTCTGTGACAGACAGAGGGAGAAGAAATGGAAGCAGTATCAGATTTCAAGTTCTTGGGCTCAGTGGGCACTGCTGATGGCAATGGCAGCCATGAAATTGAGAGACGCATGCTCCTGGGAGGGAAAGCTATGGCAAACTGGGACAGAATGCTAAAAAGCAGAGACATCACCTCGACAACAAAGGTCTATCCAGTCAAAGCTATGGTTTTTCAGTAGCAGGGTATGGCTGTGAGAGTTGGACTATAAAGAAAGCTGAGCGCTGCAGAATTGACACTTCCAATTGTGGTGCTGCAGAAAACTTTTGAGAGTCTCTTGGACAGCAAGGAGATTAAATCAGTCAATACTTACAGCAACTAATTCAGGATATTCACTGGAAGATCAAATACCAAAGCGGAAGCTTAAATTGTTGCTCTTCCGTTCTTTTTTCAGTTGTGTCCGACTCTTCATGACCCCATTTGGGGTTTTCTTGGCAAAGATACTAGAATGGTTTGCTATTTCCATCTCTGGCTCATCTTATAGATGAGGAAACCAAGGCAAAGAGGGTTAAGTGACTTGTCTAGGGTCACACAGCTAGTAAGTGTCTGAGGCTGCATTTGAACTCAGGAAGATGAGTCTCCCATGCTCCAGGCCCAGCACTCTATCCACCGTACCACCTAGCTATCCCTTGGCCATGTAACAAGAAGATGGGACTCACTAGAAAAGACCCTGATGCTGGGCAAGATTGAAGGCAACAGAAGAAGGGGATGGAAGAGGATGAGATGGACAAATAATGTCATGGAGCCAACAAACATAAGCTCAGACAGACTCTGGAGACAGTAGAGGACAGAAGGACCTTGTGCGCCATGGTCCATGAGGTCACAAAGAGTCAGACACAGGGGCAGCTAGGTGGCGCAGCGGATAGAGCACCGGCCCGAGATTCAGGAGGGCCTGAGTTCAAATCCGGCCTCAGACACTTGACACTTACTAGCTGTGTGACCCTGGGCAAGTCTAGCCAAATAAAAAAAAAGAGTCAGATACAGCTGAACAGCAACAATTATTACAAAGTTATTCCTTCTGTGGAACTAAGTCTTCCCCCCTGTGACTTCCATTTACTTCTATATATGAGTTGCGCCTCTGAGGCAAAATGGAGTTAACAGTAACAACCTCATCATCTAGCATCGACAGGTTGAGCTTTAAGGTTCACAAAGCACTTTTAGAAATGATTTCATTTTATCCCTACAGCCACCCTGGGAGGTAGATGCTATTATCATTCCCATTTTACAGATGAGGAAACTGAGACAGAGAGAAGTTAAGTGACTTGCCCAGGGTCACATGGCTGGTAAATGGCTGAGGCTTTATTTGAATTCAGGTCTTCCTGATTCCAGTTCCAACTCTCCATCCGCCGGGTCCACCTTGCTTCTCCCCTTTCTATCTAACGGTCCTTCATATATCTGAAGAGAATCCCGAGGCTCCGGTTAGCTTCATGACCCCATTTGGGGTTTTCTTGGCAAAGATACTAGAATGGTTTGCTATTTCCATCTCTGGCTCATCTTATAGATGAGGAAACCAAGGCAAAGAGGGTTAAGTGACTTGTCTAGGGTCACACAGCTAGTAAGTGTCTGAGGCTGCATTTGAACTCAGGAAGATGAGTCTCCCATGCTCCAGGCCCAGCACTCTATCCACCGTACCACCTAGCTATCCCTTGGCCATGTAACAAGAAGACGGGGAAACTGAGGCAAACAGGTTAAGTGACTTTGCCCAGTGTCACAAAGCTAGTAAATGTCAGAGACTAGATTTGCACTCAGGAAAATGAGTTGCTGACTCCAGGTCTGGTGTCGTATGCACTGTGGCGCCCCCTAGCTGCCTGTAGTGGACTTTAGAGTTCATCAACTCCAACCCTCTCATTTACAGTTGAGGAAACTGAGGCCCAGAGGGCTGAAAAGGCTTGCCCAAAGGAGTTTCAACACAGGTTCCAAATTCCACAGATGACAAACTCAGCATACTTCACAACCAGAGTTGTCACAATGGAATTGGGAACTGTTTAACAAAATAAAATATATATATCTATATACATATATATAGATATATATATGTATGTATATATATATATTTATATGTCACCGATTATGTGCATTTGTGATTTTCTAAATCAACAGGCAGCCACAGGCATTCATTTCTATTTGAGTTTGATACCTCTGCTTGGGGCAACTGGGCAGTGGATAAAGCACCAGGGAGTCAGGAAGAACTGAATTCAAATCCAGCCTCAGACACTTACTAGCTGTGTGACCCTAGGGCGAGTCACTTTACCCTGTTTGCCTCAGTTTCGTCATCTGCAGAATGAGCTGGAGAAGGAAATGGCAAACCACTTCAGGACTTTGCCAAGAAAACCTTAAATAGGGTCACAAAAAGTTGGACACGACTGAACAACAACAACGAAACCAGTGCTTTACACCACTCAGGAGCTTAGCAGGGAGAAACAAAGAATGCTATTGGGCTAGAGATAGCAGGCAGTTAGAACCCTGTAAACAAGATGCGTCACTGTGTTAAAGTCGACGATACAAAAACTCACATAGTAAATGCTTAATAAATGCTTTTTATCCATCTGTCGATCAACTATCAGTCTATCTGTAATCTATCACTAGCCATGTGACATTTGGCAAACCACTTAACCTCTCTCTGACTCAGTTTCCTCATCTGAAAACAGCAGTATTCCCAGAGTTTTTGTCAGGATTAAATGAGATAATACATGTAAACATCTGCAAGCCTTCAATCTCTATTACAGTATTATTATTATTATCATTTTTATTGCCAGAGACCCAGTTGCTTTTCCTTAAAAGAGCTCTTCTGATTGGGAGGAGAGGGGAGGATGATGAAAGGCCCCTATTCAAACTAGAGCAGACCCTCTAGGTCTGCATCCTCCCTGTAGACTATAGTGGGTGGATGGGCTGATTAAACCTCATTCCCTTCCTCCCATTGGTTCTAATTCTTCTTTACAACATGATTGATGTGAAAATACATTTAATATGAATGCATATGTAGAGCCTATATCAGATTGCATGCCATCTTGGGAGTGAGGCAGAGAAAATTTAAAACTCAAAAGCTTATGGAAGTGAATGTTGAAAACTAAAAGTAAATTAATTTTTAAAAAATCATTCCTTTGGGGCAGCTAGGTGGCGCAGTGGATACAGCACCGGCCCTGGATTCAGGAGGACCTGAATTCAAATCAGGCCTCAGACACATAACACTTACTAGCTGTGTGGCCCTGGGCAAGCCACTTAACTCTGATGGCTTCAGTTTCCTCCTCCGTAAAATGAGCTGGAGAAGGATGGTGTAGCTCAATGAAACTAGGAGCTATGCTGTGCAGATCCCTCAGGCCACTTCTGTGACTGCAGAAAACACCTTTGGTGAGTACATCCCTCTGGTTTTACATCTCAACTGACACTTATAATCAGGAGGTAGTAAAGGTTTTCTGTACATCTTTCAATGAAGCCAATATAATTTAAGTTTATGGACGGAAGAATCTTAAGTGGAAGAGGTTTTCGAAGGTGACTTTTTGTTTTACTAAATTATCAAATCAAATGCCTTTTAAGAATCAACCAACAAGCAGCAGAGTGGGGTCTTGCCTTTTCTTCACCTCTCAGTCCATAAAGGACTGCCAGCTGGGATCATTTGTAAGGTCCCACCCGTTCCCATCCCACACCTTCATTAAGAATGCCCAGAGAGAAGGGTAGCTAGTTGGTGCAGTGGATAGAGCACCGGCTCTGGAGTCAGGAGGGCTTAAGTTCAAATCTGGCCTTTTATAGCCATTATTCCAGAGCACTAACGATAAAACATGTTACCTACCTGCTGATTAGAGAAGTGTATTCAAAGCAAAATGAGACACGGTCTGTCAGATGTGGCCAATGCAAGAATGTTTTCCTTGATTATACATGCTTGTAACAGTTTTTGCTTTTCTTTCATTCTCAATTGGGAGAGGGTAGGATTAGAGTGGGAGAGAGGGTGGATGGTTGCTGATTGAAAAAAAAAATTAAGCAAGTAACAAGTAATAAACAAAAAGGCAGAATTTTAAAATGTCCTAGATACACATAAAGCTTATTCTTACTTTTGTAGGGATGAAAAGGCGGCATATCAACAATCAACAGTTATTTGTTAAGTGCCTGTTATGTGCCTGGAACAAAGTGCCTGTTATGTGCCTGGAACAGTAGGACAGATATTGGGAACACAAAGACAAAAAATGAAAACAGGAATTTCATTTCAAGGAGTTTACATTTATGGGGGGAGGGCATGTGCCATATACATTTATATGAAGTAAATATAAGGAAATGGAGGTGGGGTAGGAAGCACTAGGGACTGGTGGGGAAGTTCGAGGTGAACTTTGAAGGAAACTAGGAATTCTAGGAGGTGAGTGTAAGGAGGGATTGCATTCCAGGCATGGAAACACTAGTCACTAATATTCTGTTTAAGGTTTAATCCTGGCTCCAGAGAAGAGATGAGGAAACACATCCCTCTCCTCTGAGAGGGAAGAGCTATGGGCACACGCCTCGTCAGGTGCAGCTGTTTGTTGGTTTGCCTTTTAAACAAGACTAACTATGGATGTACAAATTTCCTTTGTTATAAGGGAAGATTTGATGGGGGAACTCATACCAAGAAATTACAGTGGTGTAAAAACGACAAAAGGCAGTGATAAAACTAAAATGACCAAACTCCCTTCCATATCCTAGCTATTCCTTGATATATACCCACATACACTAGACATCCCTCCTCCACCTAGAGAAGCGTTTGCTCGATGGCCTCTACGTTGTTGTCTCCAGCAAGCTGGACCTCCTGGGTGTTCCTGGTCTCATCCAGCTGCCAGCCAATGTTTAACTTCAGTGCCAGCCAGTTCAATTCCATCCTGTAGCATGCTGGGGGCTGAGATGCTGGAGTTCACCGTGGGGACTCCACCCTCCTCAGATGGGGAAGGATGGAACTGAAGATCTTTCCCCCTCCTGGATCACTGCCTTGTCATGGTGGAGGTACTTGTGTAGCTGAATACAGCTATGAGCTATGTGGTGCAAGGTTACCCAAGATGGTCGGGTCATGGTGGAGAGTTCTGACAAAAAGTGATCCGCTGGAGAAGGAACAGAAAACCACTCCAACGTCTTTGCCGAGAAAACCTCATCAACAGTACTAAATGATAAAAGAGATGCCACCAGATGATGAGCCCCTCAGGCGGGAAGGTGTCCAACATGCTACCATATTTCAGCTGTTTTCCTCCTTCCAGTTTTATTCTAAATACCCCTGGGGATGACTTGCCTCTGATTTCTCAACAAGCTTTTTGCAAATTGGTGTCCCTCCCATTTCTTGCTTATGATCGACACTGTCCATGATCTTTCACCCCTCTCTACCATATGACCACACAAACATGCTTAAATCCTAACCCCACTGCTTGTGGCTGCCTTACCTCTCCACTTCGTAAGGACTCAAGTATTTTCTGACTGAGGTTCTTCTGTCCTCTCCATTGGGTCAATTTATTTATATACATTAAGCTTTCTTGGGAAATGGTGATACAGTAGAATAGCATTTGTTTTTTGGTTGGGTTTTTTTTTTTTGGCCGGGGGGTGGGGGTGGGGGAGAGTTCTAAAGTCAGTAGGTAAGATAAAAATAGCACCTCATCAAAATTCCCCTCTCTTGGAAGCAGGACTCCAAAGTGAACAACCTCTAGTATACCAAAACAATAAAGGTAAGGGAAAGGCAGTCAGATCCATAACCTTGGGAAAAGGTCCAGCTGGGGTGTTCTGGCTAGAGCCAAATAAGCATTGGCTCAAGACTGTGGAAGAGGCACCTACACATCTTCCCTCTTCTCTCTGTTCCTTCATGCCCCTTCCCCCTTTGCCCCGCCCAATTCTGAGAGATATCCAGATAGCAAGACAAGTGGTCTACTGGGAGACGGGAAGAACAGCAGTGTGGGCTCACTCCCAGGCACCAAGTGCATATTAAATCCCTTCTCCTTTTTGAGTACATACAGCTGAATTCATCTAATGCATATATTATATGACTTTGCTACCGTCAATGCTAATATCTGTCTTGTATCCATTTGCCATTTCTCGTAGCCAATAACTTGTTTCAATAGATCCAGTAGGAGTTGCCTCAACTGCAAGCTCTACTTTCTTCTCACTTCTACTTAGTTTGATAACTTTGTTCCAAAGTCTTCAGCTGCTACGTGTTACAGAGATAGTTGATCTGGGAATGGCTCACATCAGTAACAAGTCTGTTATAATACAATCAATTTTAAAATTATATTATTGGTGTTTTTGACTTGCTTTTTGGAAGAAGTATTCATGATATGGTGGCATGAGGTCTCTTTCACCTACGAGCCCTGGACCTCTCATGTCTTGCTCTCCTCCCTTACCCCACACCCCACCCCTTTATATTGACATGACCAAACATCAAATACGAGTTTAACTTGGAGAGTTAGATCAAGCTCCTCCACAGAACGTCTCTATCTCCTCATCCTTTGCAATGAGCTTTATCATACAGGCTGTTTCTGCAACAGGAAATGACCAAAGAGGCTATGAAACAATGGTCTGTGGTAATGGCAATTCCTTTACTCACGTGTGCGCAGAAAACGTGGGGGCCATCCTCCCATTCCCCCGCTTGGTGCTTTCAGTCTTTTCATCTCACTTACAGCGAGAATCAGACTGGCATGATTCAAACCCAGCCCCAGTCACGAGCCTCTGCAGGGGAGGCTAATATCCAGAGCACCAACGCGCTATGTGGACACAGCAGGTAATCTGCAAACAGTGCCCCTCCTCTAGAGATGGGTCATGGGCAGAATGGGGTGTGATGTGGTACTTTTTTAACTTGTCATGGCAAAAATTTTAATAATAGTAACAACCAAAGGGCTGTCCTCCTCGCAATAATGCTCTGTACATTAAGAAGGGCCAGTCCTGTGCTGCCTAGCCTGTCCTCTGAGCTTTGCTGGTGTGACAGAATCTAGTACTCTGCTAACACTGCCTTCAAGGAGCCCAGAGCTAGCATAATCTGAACCATGCAGAAATTCTTTATCCACTTGACTTTTCTTGTGTGGAAGGACAGGTCAAACTCTTCTAGGGGATTACAGGTACTTTTGAGGAGGTTCTGCAATGTTTTGTGGCTTGATATAACAGGTTTAGTCATCCCTCCAACAGGAACATCTAGAAGACCCCCCCATCCATCCGTGCATTCCTCTACAACGTGGAACACGCACCGGATCTCTTCCAAGCCCTGATGAACAGCTTTTAGGGAGCCTACAAAGCCTGGCTAATGCTCGTTTGACATGTATTCTGGGTGCCAGAGAACTGGGCTCAGTAAGTACAACTCCAAAGTGACTGTCCAAGCCATGTAACAGTGTTCCACTGTTCAGTTACACGACGCAGAAAAAGAAGTCTCCTGGAGAAACAGAAGGGAAAACAGGGCAGAATATATAACGAAAATCCGCATCTACATAGAACTGATTTCTAAAGAGATTCAGGAACATTACATATTGCTTAGGAGCGTCATGTTAAGTGGCAAGAGACAAAGGAAGAAAAAATGGAAAGACGGTTTCCCTCTAAAAGAAAAAAACTACAAGGGTTCCTTGCCACCCTGGAACAAACTCCAACCTCATTAATTTGCACATCAATTATTTATTAAGTGGCTGCTGTGTTTGGTGCTAGGTCAAATGCAAAATTTAGCTAAAACCTGGTCCTCGCCTTCATGGAACTCTCTACAGTACACATTATATAATTTCATTAGATTGATGCTAAGCGAGGTTAAGTAAGTCTAAATGAGAAGGTTATTACCAATCTTGGGGCATTAGGGAGGAGGAGGCATCCTAGTTGAGCTTTAAATGATGGGGAAGAATAATTATTCAGCTTTGAAAAAGAGGGAGAGCACAAAGTCACAAAAGCAGGAAAGGCAGGAAAGGTAATTTAAGAGGCAGAGTAACCCAGTTTGACTTGATGGAAGAGATAATAATTACAAAATTACAAGAGTAACGTATGTTAAGGCTGGAAAGGGAGGGGGATACCAAATTCCAGAGGACCTTAAATGCCTGACAAAGCAGTTAAAACTTGATTCAAGTGCTAATAGGGAACACCTGATTTTTGAAAACAGGAGAGATGGGACCAGATTTAGGCACAGGAAAGACTAGTCTGGTATATAGCCCAGATCAGAGAAGGTAACAGCGGAGGCAGATTAGTTAGAAGTAAACTGGAATAAACCAGGTATGGAAACGAAGGCCCACTCTAGAGTGGTAGCAGCAGGAACTGAAAGGAAGGGAAAGATGAAGGAGAGGTCACAGAAGCAGAATCAAGTACTCGGTACAAGAATGATGGAAGAGGCTAGGATGATGAAAGGTGGCTAACCTGGGGAAATGGGACAATGATGGCCAAAGACAGAGAAACAGGCAAGTCAGAAGGAGCAGATTTAGGGAGTGATAAGCTTGGTTTAAGAGCTGAGTCTGAGGTGTCAGTGTTTTCAATGAAGCCCTGAAGAGAGCAGGAGTAGCTGAAGCTTGAAGCCAAATGAGACCAAGTGAAAAGATGAGTAAGAGCCATTCACACAAAAGGATAAGAAAAGAATGTGAAGAGGAGCAGCTAGGTGGCACAGTGGACAGAGCACTGGCCCTAGTCAGGAGGACCTGAGTTCAAATCTAGCCTCAGACACATAACATTCACTAGCTGTGTGTGACGCTAGGCAGGTCACTTAACCCCAATTGCCTCACCAAAAAAAAAAAAAGAAAGGATGTGAAGCCAGTGAAGGAGACTGCGAGGTAAGGAAGGGAACCAAGAACAGGCAGTCCCTCTGAAGCCCAAGGAAGAAGTGTCTCATAGGAAGGAGTGTCCAAAAGAGCCAAAAGCTGCCGACGTCCGGCTCTTTCGGACCATCCTGACTGGCTGGGAAGCAGAAGAGTGTGCCAACTCCTCGCCCAAGATCTGTTCCAGCTCACTGAAGCCCAAGCTGCCTATCTCCTTCAAAGTGTATGGGTACTACATGCAAGCCATAAACTCCCTACTGCTGTGCTCAAGCCTGAAATAGCTTTGCAAGTAATTATTCAGTAAGCTGAAATTAGAAAGCAGTATTTTTGTCTAGGAAGCAGGAAATATGCTGCTTTCATTTACTAAGGAGCTATATATCTCTTAGCAGTCTCCTCTAGAATTGCCAATTACTCATGCAAGCAGCTTTACCTCTAACGGTTTACATTTTCTTTTAAATTTTAATTCTAACAGCTAATTTTATCTAGAACTAGGTCTAGAATAACTGTAAATTGGCACATTTTTATCCATACTTCCACCATGCATCTCTGTAATTTTCTATTTAATTTTTTCTTCAATTAACAAAATTTTCATATACCCTTCTCCCACTGAAAACCACCACACCCACAAAACCCTTTTTAACAAATATGCATAATAAAGTAAAAAACATTTCCACACTAGCCATGTCCAAAAGTCTCTCTCCCAGTACCTGCATGATCAGCCTTCTGTCATCAGGGGCTATTGCGCTTCATTCAACCTCCTGGAGTTACGGTTAGCCATCAGAATGATCAGAGGCCTTCTGTCATTCAGTGTCGTTTATCTTTAGAGTGCTGTTGTTACATAAATTGTTCTCCTGCTCACTTCGTTTCAGCAGCAATTATTTCTGTACATGTGGGTCCTTTTTCTGTCCATCCTTTGTGGATAAGTCTAGTATCCACACTAACTCAAAGAATGCAGAGCTTGGTAACTTTGCGGGGCATAGTGACAAATTGCTTCCCAGAAGTACACAGCCCCACCCAATAAAGTGTATTAATATGCCTCTTTCTCCACAGACTCTCTAAGATTTATCATTTCCATTTTTTTATCATCTTTGATAATCTAATGACTACAAGGTAGAACCTGCTGTATATGAAAATTCATTTGTATGTCTCTATTAGTGATATGGGATATTTTTTCTAGTGGCTGGTAACTTTAGATTTCTTCCTTGGAAAACTGCCTATTCACATTCTTTGACCCATTCATTTATCAATTGGGGAATGGCCTTTATTCTTATAAAGCTGCATCAGTTCCTTTAATTATCTTGGAAATGAGATCTTTATTAGAGAAACTTAAACTTGGCCAATTTTCTACTAAAATCAAGAAAAGTTTTTCTTTTACTGATACTCTTAACACAAAAGAGAAAGGAAATGGAAGAAATAATGTAGAGAAAAGTAGAGAGAAGAAAGTTTTAGAGCACATTAATCTGAATATAATTTCAATCTAAATAATCTTGCCTTAATTAGAACTTTGATATCTAGACTTTTAATACTTGAGGATACAACCATTGAAGGTACAATATATTTCCACCTTTCAGAATATGATGAGGGGATGAATGGGATAATGTGAGTCCCTCATACATGGTGGCTGTTCAATACATATATTTAATTCATTTTATTTGTTGACTATTTTCAGTCTTTTTGCACTCAATCTATCAAATCAAGCTGGTTTTAGCCTTAGATGTGGAGAAAGTGGGGTAGAGCTTATGGTGCGTGAATAAATCCAACTGGGCTTCCACAAACCTAGAACCTATAACTAGAACATATACCAGCTTAGGAACCAATAGTTACAAACCCGGCACATGAAAAGCCATAAGAAAGATGTGATGGGAAAGGTGGCTAATTGGAGGGATGGAACACAAAAAGAAGTCCTAAAGAAGACTGAGAGCAGATGACGGAACCAAAAAAGCGAAGTTATCTAAGTGATGAGGTAGGGGAGCAATGAAAGGAGACTGAAAAGGCAACAAGAGAAACAGAAAGTCATGGAATTTGACTGGGTTTATCATTATCATGCTCTTCATTTAGACTACTGGACTATCAGAGTTCCAGAGGTTCTTTGTCCTGTTTATCAGCTTTTCAGAATATAAATCAACAATTATTAATATTGTTAATAACTTATTTTATTAATTATAAATAAAATAATAATAAACATTTAGAACATAAGTAATAATTAAATAAATTATCTCCAAACTGTCTGTATTTGTACCATCAGAAAAAAAGAGAAAGCCAGCAGTTATAAACCATACAGTACAGACTTTTTCCATTAATCCCAAAATTCTTAAGAGAATCTAATAGTGTGTCAGAAAATTTTTTTGTTCACAATAAAATGTTAATTATGTAATGTGTAGTTGTTGATTTATTTTGCTTTTGCATAAACAGAGTACAACCATAAATGACTAAATTTCATATTTAACAGAAGTCATGATTAAATGAATAAAACTCATCTTTTCATTGCCCAGGAAAACCATTCATCCCTTTTCCTAGGAAGGATGTTGAAAAGCCTTCTTGAATATCAATGTTCTGTGACTGAAAGGGCCCCTGCTCTTAAGAGAATTGCGTGAGAGGTAACTGACCTTCAGAAATCAGAGGTTAATAAGTGAGTTGCCCACAGCTCCCAAGGCAACACTGGAACTCCAGTCTTTCCCTCCATTACCGTCTGCTGTCGTGAATCACCCCATAAAGTGAAAGGTAGGACTGGGATGCAGGAGGGTGAAATCTCTCCACTGATTCCAAATTTGTGAAAGCTTATTCAATTGTTAAATAAATACAAACATGGCTCACACACAACGGCATAACACCATTCAAAACAATTTTAAGTGAAAGTCTTTTTAAAATGACGCCACAATTCTCTTACAGCCTGAAACTTGATGACTTATTACACAGTATTTTTTTGTCTCCACAAAAGCACACAAAAAAGCACACTTACCACAATCTGTTTAAATTCCAATCTAAAATACACAAAAGTCATCTTTTTTCAAACCTTCAAATCCCATTAGACTTCTTCTTGTTGTAAAGTCTAAAACTCTGATCATTTGGGGCCTTCTCATCAATACTTCTCAAGTAAACATACATAACTCCACGGCTTTTCAGGTGTTTTCCAATTATGTGACCTCTAGAAATCTTCCAACATTTCACTATCTTTTGCCAAGTTTCACACGACTCAGAAACTCTCTGACCTTCAACATAAAACCAGAATTACTTAACTTATCTTTACATTTTTCACATTGGCTCTTTAACCTTTCATAAAAGGATTTTCTCTTTGGGTCCAATTCCCATAATAGTCTTCTCTTAAAAGAATGGTCTTTGCTCCATATTTCTCTCCACGAACCTTTATATTTCTCTATGTAACTCGACTTCTCAGTGTCTTCTTTCCAAATTCCTTCTCCTCTTCTTATGGCTTTTAGCTCTGCTTTTAGTAGGTTTTTGTGAATCGTCCAATACACCCTAGAGTTATGATCTAGCTCTTTGATAAGAATAGTTTTGCCAAGCCCTCTTCGCAAAATCTCTTCGTTCAAACTCACAGTAAAATACATGCCCTTGAATAAAAGAAAGTGCACACTTATCATCGTCTACTCAAAGGTCTGACCCCCGTTCCCCCAACCCCTGCAGCTGCATACATATGTAAACACATGCCACTTACAGAGGGGTCCCAAAGAGGGCTCCCAGGACCAGACCCCAGCCCTGGAGCTGTGCCCTTTGGTTCTCCCTCTGACTTTACTTATTTTGTTTAGTGTAGAATTCTTCTTAATTAGTCCAGTTACTTGGTTTCAGTCAAAAGGCAGATTACGAACTAGAAGGAGGGCCAGCAGTGAGGTGGGTATAGAAGAGATAAAGACAAGACGAATAATGGATGGTCAGAATGGTGGCATAAAATTATCAAGAAGAGAAATATAAGCATCTAAAAAAGTATTTTTCAGATACTTCCATCTAAAGCTGGGGCACTGGGCTTGGAATCAGGAAGACTCACGAGTTCAAATCTGGTCCCTGACACTTACTAGCTATGTGACCCTGGGCAAGCCACTTAACACTGTTTGCCTCAAGTTTCCTCATCTGTAAAATGATGTGGAGAAAATGGCAAATCATTCCAGTCTTTGTCAAGAAAACTCCACATGGGGACACAAAAAGTCGGACACAACTGAAATAACTGATAACAAAAAGCCTTAAGAGAGAAAACCAATCCTTACTGCAGAAGATTAACAACAGATGTCTCCAGAGAATCAAACCAGGACCAACAGGCAGAAATGACTGGGAAACTGATGGCCTGTGTGTAAGGCTCCTACCATCTGGCTGCCTGAGAGAAAGGCAGACACTGTAGTTCACACCGAGAAGCTCCAGTAAATCTTTCCAACTGGAACCCCACCACCAAGATGGTCAAGAAATCCAATGAAACTACAATCAATGATTTCTTCCCAGAACTGCATTAGAATCAGACAATAAGAAAGGGTCTTAGCAGCAAAGCCAGGGCATACATGGCAGGGTGGCTCCACAACATGCTCAGCAACTGGCCAGCGACATGTCTGTGCAGCCTGCAAGGCTCATGTCTAGAGGCTCAAAGAATGGGGGTATCCCTTGAGCAAGCCTTAGGAAGGGGATCTCTAATGTATCCAGCAACGCGTGCAGTCCTGCAGCGCTCAGATGTGGGGACTCTGAGGTTCTTCTAACCCTCTGTCCTGAGATGCCAAGGATGGCCAGACAGATCTGGCCAGCCCTGTGAACCTCGAAGTTCCTGACACACAGTAGGCATTTAACAAATGTAGACTGACCGACTGACTGATGGATCTAGGGCAGCCTAAGCCCAGGAGGCAGAGGTCAGTGCAGGAACCCTGGGCAATACACCCTAATGCACATCCTGGGGAGAGCCTAGCCCTGGACCAACCCAATTCTGAACAAAAGCTGGAGAGAAGTAAAACAAAAGACAAAATGAGATAGCAAGGGAAAGAGATGGAGAAGGGGAATCAATCAGCCAAAAGGAGAGGCAGAAAATTATTGTTAAGTACACGATAATACTCTAAATTACAAAACAGAAAAAACTTGGTTGGGGTACACGTGAAAAACCTAAGAGCCTGGTTGCTTTTTCTCAGTACTTACTCGATTCACCAACAGGCAGCACAGAAGCGATGAGTTGTCCCTCGCCAGCAGCTGGAACCACAGTACTTGGAAAGGTTTTAACTCCTTTCTCAACCACAGGTGACCAGCCTCAGTGAGCTCCACTCCCGCTAGCTTTATCAGCAAAACCCCACACGGCTGCTCTAGAGAGGTAAAAGTCGTTACATTTTTAGCCAGAGAAACATAACGCAAACAATAATTTCCAAGTTTAGTTTGAAAAGTCACAAGGTAACATTTATTTTCAAAATACTCAAACTCCTACCTACTTCTTTACCCTCAGTTTTCCTTAGGAAATAAATAGGAAGGGTGATTTTTAAATGCCAAAGAAATGCCATGTCATTGATGTGTGGCATACAATTCCAGGGTTAACAAATCTATCTCTCCACACATACCTGATATTTTGTCAATTATTATACAATTGTTAACAAAAATTCTTAAAGTCAAAGTCTTTCATTTTTAGTAATGACAGATTTTGCAAACACTTTTCACCAATGTTAAGTTTTCTGAGTATCTTTAAATTCATATGGGTTATTTAAAAACCAACAACAATGATATAATAATGTAAATTCTACAAGGGCTTAAATTTATACCAAAGAGAGTAAGATCCAGAGAAAGAACAAAAAGAAACGTTAAAACTTCCCTATGACTTTATTTGCTCTCGAGAAGCTCTTGGTTTAAGACAAGCAACTTCTCGACCAACTCTCTATGGGATTTTAACTATTCAGTACTAGGAGCCCTAAACATATCACTAAAAAACAAAATAATCTCAACAAGAAACAACTGATTCCAAATGTGAGAATCACTTCAGGATGAGATGTCTATGTGTAGGCAACTCATTAAGTCACTGTCAAAGGACAAAAATCAACCCCAAATTATAAGAAATGTCAAACTAAGGAGAACTGGGGCCGTCTACAACAACTCCAACCCAAACAACTATATGTAGAGTGAGCTACTGAAGCCCTCAAGGGGGAAAGAAATAAAGGAAAAGGTATCATTTCCTACAGAAGCAGCTTAATCGATGTTAAGTAATGGCTAGAAAGAGAAGTCCACGAGAGCCCAGCAACTGCCTTGGCAGACTGCTCCATCCCAACCCCCACACTGGTTTAAAAGCTTGAGCCCAAATCATCAATCTACCTTTTCCAATTTCCTGCAGCCCTTCCAAGGCTTACTTACCTTCCATGCTTATGCCAGCTCCACACGGTCTCATTCCCTAGACTCAAGATAACAACTATCTTTTTCTACAGACATATGCACTTCTCTTGGCAGTATGGGTATTTACATGCTGCTAGTTCTCCCTTCCACAGCCAGAGCCCGCCCCGCCACCTTCCGGCTTCATATTTGTCTAGGTTCCACCCACTCTCCATACTGGGTTCATCTTGCCCTGCTGATGCTGACCCCCAATCCCAGAAAGGACTCCTCCCCAGTCCTTGATTCCGTCAACTGAAATCTTTCTCCCATTCCTTCAAGGCCTAACCCAAACGGCACATCCTTCAGGAAGCCTTCTCTGAATCCCTAAGGTAAAATTTTAGCTGAGACTTGGAGGAAGTCAGGAAGCAGAGAGTTTTAGGCCTAAGGAAGAGCCAGGGGAAATGGCCAGAAGTAGGAAGGAGATGGAGTGTTGAGGATGTGGGACAGCCAAGAGGCCAGGACCACTGGATCACAGAGTATGTGGAGAACAAGGTGTAAGGAGACTAGAGAGGGAGGAAGGGCCCAGGATGTAGAGACTTTAAAAGCCAAGGAAAGGATTTTATATTTGGTGCTGGAGGTGATAGGGAGCCACTAGGGTGCACCACGTGGGGGGAAAGGAGTGACGTGTTCGGACCTGAGATTTAAGAAGATCAATCTGACTAAAGAGAGAGGATGGAATGGAGTGGAGGGAGACCTGGGGCAGGAAGATCAACCAGCAGCTGATGCAACGGTACCAGTTTAACATTAAGTGCTCAGTAAATCCTCTCTCTTCTCTGTCACTAATCCAATGTGTATAAAATGAGAAGAATAACTTTAATTTAAACATTTCCCTAATGTTAATAGGTAAAATTATGTGGGTTTTTTTCTACTTTACCAAAAACACAGAATACTAGGACTTCCCAACAGTTATTTATATTTATTCCTTATGCCTTTACCTTTACTTACTTCTCCATGATGAAATTAGAGGGATGTGAATGGGAATATGCTCCAACTCCAGCCCCTTTTCAGTTACCCGGTGTAGTCGTCCTCGTAATTTAACATTATTTTTTATAAATTCTTTAGGAATCTCTGAAGGACTTATAAATTTGGATGTCTGTTGATTTGCAGGAAAAAAATACAACACAAAAATTCTTGCCAAAACTGTTTTAGTATTTCTGCCATTAAAACAAGAATTTATTGACTCTTATACATCTAGCAAAATATCTTAAACAACATAATCTTCACTTAGTTATTTCTCATTCACCTTGTAATTTGTAACTTCAAAATACCCTGGAGTCAGAGATGAAAATGACACTAGACACTAATGAGACAAGAGATCGGGAAGGGACAGCACAAAAAGAAAGATACCATAAGGAAGGGGGAGAGAACCCAGTGACAATGGCCAGAGCAGTATCACACACCAAAGGCCATGTATACAAGAGGGCTCTTTGGTAAAGACAATGAACAAAGAAGGCCCAAGGAAACAAAAAGCCATCTTTGTTTTTATAAAACGGCAGCAAAATCTGCTACCAGACTCCTTTAGAAAGACAGTTTTTTTTTTAATTTGGTAAATCTGAAAGCTTCAAGGCACAAAGTAGTCTGTGTAAAACCTACGTGGAACCAAGACATAGATTTTTAGGGAAATATACTAAAAATAAATGTGAAGTCCAAAGAATCTGAAGATATGTTAAAAAAAAATACATGCTAAAGATTAATTTCTTTGAGCAATTCATGAAGCTAAAATCAAAACCACAGAAGTCACCTAGTTAAAAGAAAACAATTTCCTCTGAGATCAAAAAAATCGGAAGTAAAAAATTTTTAAACTATATCTGGGCAGCTAGGTGGCGCAGCAGACAGAGCACTGGCCCTGTAAGTCAAAAGGACCTGAGTTCAAATCCGGCCTCGGACACTTGACACTTACTAGCTGTGTGACCCTGGGCAAGTCACTTAACCCCAATTGTCTTTAAAAAAAAGTATAATATCTGCTTGTCTGTTCATTCCTTCATTCCTACCTTATTGAAGACAGGGAGATGGGTGAGATTATTCCTTCGAGTGTTCATTTGACTTTTTGTTATAGCAATGAATAGATTTATAATTTTTAAAGTTTAACCTGAATTCAAGACATTTCAAAAATAAGAGAATCCCAAATTACAAATGACATAAAGACAACTAGAGAGGAAAGACTGGTATTGCTTTATGGATTAAGTAAGAGAGTAAAACAAGGGCTTCCTGCTTTGCAGTGTATCCAGTTAAAGAAGTCCAGGAAAAGGAAACAAAAACTGAAGTGAGAATCAACTCCTCAGTCACGAGCACAAAGCTGTGACTGACAGGAGTAAAAAACCCTTCATGATTTTTGAATTGCTTTTCTTCTGGGCACTTTGATAGTGGCATTTAAGACAATGAAACAGAAATGAAAGTCAGTTTCACCTCAAGAAACAATAAAAAACCTGACACGGCACCAATGAATCCCTGTTTCATGGTAGCAACAGGATGATCAGCTACAACAAGATTAATGATCTTTTTTTAAAGAATTGTTAAAAACCATCCATTTAACTAAGTGAATTTCTGCTGAATGAGGCAGAAATCTCTGTAGTTCTAGGTAAAAACACCATAAAAGATATTCTGAGATAACCTGGGGAGAATGAAATGTAAATTTTCTAATGGTAACACTCTCTTAGGGCAAACCTCTGAGATTCCCTTTTAAGTATGAAATAGTAATTATAAAAATTTTATAAAAATATTTTGAATATAATTTTCAAAGATTTCAATGTTAAATAGCAAATGCTTGTAATATAAGAAATAAATGACATACTGCTTGAACTAAAACTGAACCAAGAACTTTTAAAACTGCTTATGAAGTACTTATCCTAAAGAATTTTCAAATGCCAACTTACCAATTTAATACTTCTTGCCAATAACAGGACTCCTGCTACTGCCATTCCAGTGCTAATATTCTATAAAAAGTACATAATACAAGCCATTAATTATTCATAATAACTGTGTCCAACACTGAATTTATTAGCTTTTTCAAAGTCTTAAATCTGAACTCCTCTTCCCCTCTGACTCTAACTTTCCGAATCATACCTATCCTTTAAGGTCCAACCAAAGCCCCAGAATTCCTTCCTCCCTGGAACCACTTCTGAATTCAGTGAAGACAGTTTTCACCATCCAACTTGGCACTACATCATAGGTTCCTCAAAGACAGAAAATACACCATTTACTGTCTCTCAAACCCCGAGTGCCTGGTGCAGTGAGATATAGTGAGATATTAATCAGTACCACATTGGTCTAAATTCTGGTTGCCCTTTCAGTCTCCCAACCTGGCTTTTCAGAATCCTGAGTGCAGTCTCTGCGTAACAGCGTTGGCTTTATCAGGTGCCAGGCGGAATATTTTTTGTAGATAGTTTTGCGTTGTTTTAAGTGCATACCCCTTTTTCCCTCAGTATCATGAGATGAAGGGAAAAAGTGAAGCGTATATTCAGGGTAATTTGTATTTGAATCAATATAGTACCTTGTTAATTCATCTCAGAATAATAGATTTAGACGTGAAAGAGCCTTCAAGGTAATCTAGTCTGACCCCAGATTTTTCAGTTAAGGAAACTGAGGCCCAGAAAGTATTGTAGTCACTTGCCCAAGGTCACAGACAGGTGCTTCATAAGTGCCAGGGCCCAAGATTGGAAGCCAAGTCCTCTTAACTCCAACTCTAGCACTCTTTCCACTTCATCTTTTTTTAAAACAATCTTGGACTTCCTTTCAGAACAACACTTCAGTAAAAAATACAAGAATGAAAGTTTAATTGGTTTAAAATAACTTCTTTTAAGTTTAAATTTCTTAAAATTTATTTTACTTTTAAAAGGTATTAATCTTTTTTTTTTTTTTGCAATTTTTAAATACAATTAGATACATGTCTTCCTAGACTTTCTTTTTTCTCTATCTTCTTCTTAGGCACTCTTTAAGCCCACTTGGGCACCTCAGAGACCTCTTCTGTGGATGTTTCAACTGCCCCTGCTGCCTTTTTTTTTCTTTTAAAATACTTGGACTCTTTAGGACTATGTCTATGACTAGAATATTTGGGATAAAAGGTAGTTTTCCTTGTTTCTTGTTCAACAGTCACTGTTTTGTAAGCAGCTTGTTTGATTTTTTTAATTTTCATTTATTTATTTTTATTTACTATTTATTACTTTGGTTTTATTTATATTAATATAATTATACTATTTAATATAATAATACTAAATATACTTGTATTTATATTAATTTATTACTTACGATAAGTTTAACTTACTTAAGGAATCTATCCTTAGTATGCTCTTTCCCACCTGTTTCCTAAGGATTGGATTATATCAGAGGTTCCTGACCCTTAACAAGGGTCCACGGCCAGATGTCAGGACTGTGTAGTTGGATGGGTAAAGAAATACATCGTTTTTTACTAACCTCTGCTAGTCAGCATTTCCTTCAATCATTTAACAAAACTTTCCTCTGAGGAGGGGTCCATAGATCTTACCAGAGTGCTAACGGGGAGCATGAGACAGACACACAGACACCCACAGACAGACAGACACACCCCCACCCCCGGCCCTGGCGGATCTGGACAGCTCCCACATTGCTCCCTTCCTCCCTTTCTGGCCTCCTGGTTTCAGTGTCACCCTTTTGGGGCAGGGGGGAAGCTTCTGCCTCCTAGGGCCTTGGAGCCCACCGCTCGGGGATGAGGTCAGAGCCTGGGAAGGGTCTGCCTGAGATCCAGACGGTGGGGAGCCACAGACCCGCGATTCTCGCTCCCGACCCCAAAGCCAGCGCCCCCTCCTGTAACTTGGCCGCCCTAGGACACGAGCCCCTCGCAGAGCTCCAAGCGCCGGGGCCAGGTGGGACGCTGCGATTACTCTCCTAGGCTGACGTCCAAAGGGGAGGAGGGCTGGCTCGGGCAGGTGCGCGGGTCTGGGGTCGGGACCCGGCCTCAAATCCTGACTCCATCCCCCGGGATACGCTGAAGGCCTCCCCGTTACAGAGCAGGAAACGAGGCTCGCCTGAGCCCCGGCCAGACGGGGGGCGCCGCTATGGACCCCTCCCCAGAATCCGGCTCGAAATGCACAAGACATCGTGCGTCGGGTAACCGAAGCAACCAAGGCTAAGCGAAGACGAAGCGGGCGCTTTCGCCTGTCCAAGGTCGGGGTCCCTTGGGGGTCACCCCAGGACAGGCTCCCCGACCTGACCCCTGAACCCGGCCCGCGCCCCCCGCCCCCGCCTCTCCGCCGGGGCCCCGGGGTACCCGGATGAGGCAGAGGTTGTCGTCGGCCCACTTGGACAGGAATGCCACCACGTTGAAGTCGAACTTGGCCGAAATGCAGGCTTGTAGGGGCTCCGGGGCCGGGCCCTCCAGCTCGCGGCACGCAGAAGCCGGGGTCTCCGGCACCGTCTCGGTCCCGAGAGGCTTCGGGAGCAGGGGGCGGCTCGGGAGCTCCTGCGCCGAGACGGGGCTGCGCTGGGGGGGTGCCGGGGCGAGGGATCAGCCGGGGCATCAGATTGACCAGCGGCGACCACCTGGGCGACGGCAGATGATCGGGAGGCGGCTCCAGGTGCTGCTCCGGGACGCGCGGCGACGACACCGACCTGCACTCCTTCTCCATGTCTGGGCCGAGGTGTCTCAGCCGGCCGGCCTGCGCCTGCGCCTGTGGGGGGGGGGGCCTAACGAGACCGGTCTGCGCCTGCGCCGCTGTCTGCTTAACGAGGCCGGTCTGCGCCTGCCCATCTGCTGCTCCCTGGCCAGTCTGCATTTGCTCCTCTGCTGCCACCTCCCCTAATGAGGCCGGCCTGCGCCTGCGCCTCTGCTACTTCCCGCGTGGCGACGCCGGTCTGCACCTGCGCCTCTGCTGCTACCCCCTCTAGGGTGGCTAGCCTGCGCCTGTTCTTGTGGTCGGCCTTGCGTTTCTGCCTCTCTAGCTATTACTGTTGCTCCTAACTAACAAGGCGGGGCTAAAGTCGGGGTCCGTGTCGCGCGCCAGACCCATCGTGCTACCAACCGCCGACCGTCCCTCGCGCGGCCCTCGTAGTCCTCCCGAGACCCACAACCCGCCCCGCCCCGCGCGCGTGCACCTCGTCAGTCATTGGGCAGCGGCGCGCGGGCCTTGTTACGTAGCTGTGCCCCTGCTCACTACGCATGCGGCCTCGAGGGTCGGCCCAGCCCACGTGCGAGGAGGGTGACGTCCCTTGACCCCTGGCCCTTCTCCGTCTTCGTCTCCATTTTTCCGCTTACAAGGAATCTTTATACATCTGCACCCCACCCCCGCTTCTTTAAGGAGAGGAGGGATGACCCACGGGGGGGGTGAGGGACCGTGCGGCCTTGGGGCCACGTATGGCCCTCTAGGCTCTCTGACTGAATCCAGACTTCCCAGAGCAAATCCCCTTAGTGAAAGGCCTCCAGGCCGCAGGTTTCCCCTCACCCCCCACCCCCAAAGCTTCCCCATCCGCCCTCCCTTTGGTTTTTGTCAGTCTTTGAGGCCCCCGCCCCCTCAGCCCCCGGCCTGGCCATAGCGGGAGCTTAATGGGAGCTGGTTGCCTTGACGACGGGCAGGCGTCACTTTGTTCCCTGGTTCTTGGATCTAGAAGCCCAAGGAGGCTTTGCTTCTTTCTTGGATGGGGAAGGCTCTTAGCAATAGGATGACAGTTATATAGCGTTATATACTAGTTGTATATGACAATTCTAGTTCACTTACTCCAGATAAAGGACCCCGGGCTGGGGATGCCGGGTGGTCTTCAGACCATAGGCGGCCAACCACGGGGTCCCACTCGTGTTTCCGCGTGCCCTCCAAGTTATTGTGTTGACCTTACCCCCTACTTTGTATTTGAGAGGAAAGCTAGTGGACTCCTCCCTCCCTTTCTCCCTTCCTTCCTTCCTTCCCTTGATACATACTAGCCGTGTGATCATGGGCACGTCACCCAGCCTCTCCAGGGATAAGATCGGCAACTTGTCAATAACTTCGTGGTTTAGAGGGCTTTCCCAGGAGGGCGGCCCAGCCCCACTTCAGCCTACAGATCCAGTGTTTTCGCTACGCTGCTTGTTCTTGATTTAAGCCCCGTGAGGACCGGGACCTTTGTTTTCCTATTTGTTTCCCCAGCATTGGAGCCAGGGCCTGGCCCATCATGGCGTGTTACATAGAGGGCTGGAATAATGGGGTTTTGATCTCTCTCTGTGACTGGCACGTAGGTAAGCACTTAAATAAGTGCTTGTTGATTGATTGAATGAAATCCACACACTTCTGCCTATGATCCCCAGGAAGGAAGACCCCCGGAACTCCTAGGGAAGCTTCTTCCACTTTTGGACAGCCCTAATTGTTGGAAAATTTTTCCCCAACTAGATTTCCTGATATGTTTCAACCTCATGTACTATGGAGTGGCTAGGTGGTGCCACAGTGCAGAGAACTCAGGGTCTGAAGTCTGGAAGACCTGGGTTCAGATTCATCTTCAGATTCTTCCAAGCTGTGTGATCCTGGGAAAGTCACTTCACCACTATCTGCCTCTTTCTTCTTCTGTAAAATGAGGATAATAATGGCACCTACCTCCGAGGGTGGTTGTGAGGATCAGATAAGATAGTATTTGTAAAGCAGTTGGCATAGTGCCTGACACATAATAGATGCTATATAAATGTTAGTTAATCTTTATTATTCTTTCTGTGTACTCAAGACCTTTTGCCATCCTGCTTACCCTCATCTGACACTTTCCAGGTTATGAGTTTCCTTTATGAACTATAATGCCCGATAAAGTCGGGAACACCTGCATTCAATCTGTCCTCAGATTTGGCTGTGTAAGGCTGGGCAAATCACTAACCTTTCATCTGTAAAATGAGGATAAGAGTGATTGCCTTCAAGGGTTATTGTGATGATAAAATTAAATACTACTTGTAAAGTGTTTTGCAAACGTTAAAGTGATACATAAATGCTAGCACTAGCAAAAACCTTCAAGTGCTATATAAATGTCAGCTATTGTTATCTATCCAGAATGAATTACATCTTGGAAGCTGTAGTTCTAACCTGTCATGATCCTTCTAGAGCCCAGCTCTGTTGCCCAGTCAGCTCATTGTTCTCAGCTTTATGTCATTTCCAAATTTGAGAAACATACTATGTCTTTATCCAAATAAATAAATTGTAATTACTATTAAAATGCACAGAGCCCAGTATAGTTATAGATCTGGGGCATTCCTGCAGAAGCTGCCAACTTGATATAGAAGCACTAACTGCTACCCTTTAAAGTCAGCCATCCAGCCATTTCCAAATCCATTTAATTTGACTGATTCTTAATCTCTCCATCCTTTCCATGAGAATAACATAAGTTGCTTTATCAAATGCTTTGCCAAAATCTAAGCAGATGTTTCTATAACATTTCCCTGATGCCCCTGTCAGAAAAGGAAATTATACCAGACAAACTTCATCTGCTCCCAGTATTCACAGTTTTGTGTTATTTGCAAATTTGAGAAGCATACCTGCTCTGTCTTTATCTAAGTCTTTACCTAAGTTCTACCTCTGTCGATCTTTACCCAAAGGCGCTCTGTCTTCCTTCCTATGTATCCTAGTGGTTGATTTAAATCAGCATAACTTCATCCTCAAATAGGTGTATCTAGAGAACCTCCCTGTTGACAGGAATCTTATATGAAAGATTATGGCAAACAACTTACTACTAAATGTTGTCCTGATTTTAAAAAATACATGAAAGGATGCGAATAAAGTCTTTGCGAATAGAGTCTGCTGACCCTAGTAGGGCAATGAGCCTAGATTTGATTCCTGGAAAAATTCTAGAGTGGACTATTAAAGGATGGTTAGTGAATATATAGAAAAGGAAGCAGTCTGCTGATGTTTTTGTAATGAAGATTTCCTTGTTGCCTTAACTACCATGTTCTTGGTTCCATGGTTCTTATGCCCTAAGAACCCTACATTTCCTTGGGGATTATTTGATGTAGGACAAGGAAGTCTTACCTTTTTTATGGGTCTTGTACCCCCTTTTGGCTGCCTGATGAAAATAAATATAGAGTGACCGAGGAAACTAGTTCTATTGAGATAGATATCACCATGTGGATTCTTTGTGATGATGGCTTCCTTTTTTAGCTGTTCACTAGCCATTTCTTTAATGATTAAAATTAGTACATTGTTTGCTCCAATCTTTCGGATATTTTAATGATGGCTTAGTCATTACATATGCCAGTTCTGTGAGTGCCTCATGATGTATTTCTATTTCCTTACATATCTTGGGTATCACCTCCCTGTCAGCTGACTTTTTCACTTTCTCTTTCCTTTGCAGTGCAAAGAATTATTCTTATTTTTCTTTATCACATCTACCCAAAGCAGTAGTTGTAATCCCTCTTCAGTCTTCCTCTTCTCCCCAAGTTAGCTTTTAAACTCGTATTTCGCTCTCTCTCTGTCTCTCTCTCTCTCTCTGTGTCTCTCTCTGTCTCCCTCTCTGTTTCTCTCTCTCTCTCTCCTTCCCTCTCTCTCTCTCTCTGTCTCTCACTCCCTCTGTCTCTCTTTCTCTCCCTCTCTCTCTGTCTCTTTCTTTCCCTCTCTCTCTGTCTCTCTTTCTCTTTTGTGTTGTCCTTAATGTTCCTCCCAAGCCTCAGCTCAGTCTGAGCTTTACACTGTTTTTTACAGGACTATGCAATTAGGTAGGTGCCTGACACTTAGTAGGTGCTTAATAAATGCTTGTTTACCAAATGACTCATTGCCTGAGTATGTCTGTACTTGTTATCATCCTGTGACCTGCCTTTCCACCTTTTGTACTTCTAAGAACCTAAGTTAGTTGGTGAGTGTCTTGTGTATCCATATTGGTGTCTTCAGAAAACTCCATTTTCCTGCATAATTGGTATTATTTCCTTTAGTGTCTTCAGAATTCCATTCTTAAACATCCCCTCCGGGGCTGACTTCCCCTGAAGAATTTTAGTCCATGGGATCCTAGCAGTCTTTCCTCTGAACCCTCTGAAATCTACTTTTCCAAAAGTTAGCGTACATGTCAGACTATGCCTGGCTTTCCTCTCTGTTGCAAATTCTGAAAGAGAATAGTCCATTATCCCCAAGATTCCCATTATTTCTACCTTGAGCAACCTCCCTTTGAGTAAGAATCAGATCTAGAATTGAGTTTCCCTTTCTATCTCTTGCTTTGAAAGAATGAAATTCTCATCAAGAGAAGTCAACAAGTTGTTAGATGAGTATCAATTTATCTGTTTAATGGGTACTTACTATATTCCCAGAATTCTGTTAAGCACTGGAGATACAAAAAGAGGGAAAAAACAGTTCCTGCCCTCAAGGAGTTTTGAATCTAATAGGTATCCATTTCTTTCTGTCCAAGTGGTCTTAGTACATAAATATGTCAAAAATCACTTCTGTTTCTCCCTCCGTTGATCTTTACCCAAAGGCGCTCTGTCTTCCTTCCTATGTGTCCTAGCGGTTGATTTAAATCAGCATAACTTCATCCTCAAATAGACGTATCTAGAGAACCTCCCTGTTGACAGGGAATCTCTCTGGCAAACAACTTCGAGAAGGTGTTTGTCCATGTTTTATGCTTTAATTGATGTTGCTGCTCAGAAAAGTGTGGTTACATCTACTAGGGAATCTTGTATGAGATTAACATGAGTGGGAAACCCTTTGAGAACTTTTTAAGTCTTCATTTTGTTTTACCAAATTAAATGATTTTTAGAAAAATCAAACTGTCAGGAACAAACCTTCCTGCTCCCTTACTTATAAAGGATACCTTTGATGTGTAGGTGCATTATTCTCATCATTTCATATTTTTGTTTCAATAGATCTATGACTTTTACTATGTGGGTACTCCAGTAGGGCAGACTGCAAACTTTAAGTGCCTTTTCATACTATGCACCTATATGGGTTAGGCATTGCTGATGCCATCTGGGTCACCATTTTTTTTTTTAGTTATTTTGCCATCTGGAATTTTTTTTCATTTCTCTGGAGTCTTCCTCATACTGAAAAACCTGGAAAATCAATTTTTGATAGCTTTTACAATTGTGTAGCTCTCAAATTTCTTCTGCATGTTTTCCATCAGGTGCAGTTGCTATTTCCAAATTCATCCTGTTAAATGCCACTTATATTTGCTTACTACTATATCTACTGCTGGCACAGCTAGGTGGCCCAGTGGAGAGAGCCCCAGACCTGGAGTCAGAAAGACCCAAGTTCAAATGTGGCCTCAGACACTTGCTAGCTATGTAACTTGGGACAAGTCACTTCTCTCTGTTTATTTACCTCAGTTTCCTCATCTGTAAAATGAGTTGGAGAAAGAAATGGCAAACCACTGCAGTATCTTTTGTCAAGAAAATCCCAAATGGGGTCATGAAGAGTCAGACACTACTGAAGAATAACATCTAGTACTGGGTAAGAATCCAAATGTGGTGCTTCTACTGTTATTCCTAATGAAAATAAACCACCACAGATACACCACATCTGTTCCATTCCATGTCTACTTGTTATCCTAATTTCATCCAGAAATATTCTTGAGATAATCTAGCTCATGAGGCCGTGGCAAATTCCATACAAATCTGTGTCCCCTCAACTGCTGTGTTTTAGATTTTGACTTAATAGTGCTCCTAATCTTCCATCCTTTCCCCCCAGAATGTTTTGCACATGATGTGTATCCTAAAGCAGTCCTGTCTTTTTCTGCCGAGTTCCTTTGCTTGAGATGAAGAGTTTGCTGATGAAGGATGCTTTCTAGGCTCGTTGGTCTAATGTGCTTCGGTTAAAATTCTCTAAGAGGAAATATTCAATCTCTTTGTCTATTTCCTAATTTTAAACAAAAATCTCATTTAAACAGGTTGGGTTGGAGTTTCTGTAGTAGCACTTATATCTTCTCAGCTTTATCCTCATTTGGTATGGATTTCAGTTGCTTGACCCAGGTTGCTGTCTGACTACATGTAGACAGATGAGTTAGAAAAGGTTCCCACTTCAGTACCAGCTATTTCATCTGTTAAGATAAAGTCTCTTTCATTTTTTAAAATGTTGTTTGACTCTTCTTGGAGAAAGTATTCATGATGTTCCAATGTGAGACTTTGGAGTCGGTCAGCCAGTTTTAGCTTCTTTCATTTCTTCATCCTGAACCATATCATCTTAGCAGTTTGGGCCATCCTCTTCATGCCCATCAGAATATATATTGAAGCAAAATAAAATTGAATTTAAAAAAGAAGAAGTGTTGCCAGCTTGGAGGATAAATATATTCACAGGATTACCCTATTCTTTCACCCTCCATAAGAGCTATAAGGACACAGGCCGAAATTATCTTTATGGTGATTTGTCTGTTTATGTTCATAATAAGCACCACAAGGCAAGATTACCAAATGCTGACCCATGAAACTGACTGCAATAGGTCCTTTAATTGCCTCTCTGAGATGAACGTATGAGTGGTCTTTCCATTTAGCTGAAACGTTTTTGTGTCTTCTGGTTTCATTTATAATAAGAATTACCATTTTTATTGTTAGACTGTATTATGTCCTAGTGGTTAACAGGCTATTGTGTCAGGGATAGAGCACTGGACTCAGAGTCTGGAAGACCTAGGTTCTAATCCACCAACGGATATTTTAGTAGCTGTGTAGTCACCCTAGGGAAATTGCTTCCCCTCTCTGAGTTTTGGTTTCCTTATCCGTAAATGGAGATATGAGTGGTAGCCTCCTCAAGGCTGGGTGAAGATTGAATAAGCTCATATATGTAAGCACTTTGCAAGCTTCAAAGTGCTGTATAAATGGGAGCTATCATTACTGGTATCACTTAAAAAGCCAACATCTCTTTCTCCATTCTGCCACCTTGTATAAAAACGTTTGATCAAATTCGTTTCAAATTGTACTACCCTAGGGTCTATTCCTCAAGAGGCTTATGGGGACAGTACTCACATCCTATTAAATTTACAGGTGCAATTTACTTTTACTTTAGGGCATTGACCTAGCAAATTAATAATCTGTTTGACATCAAGGAATTAGTCTACAACAGGAATTAATTGTATAAAGCCTTATGGCTCCTATCTATCTAGTGCCTGAAACTTTAAAATGTCTATTAGCCCTCCAAACAGGATAGCTGTTAAAATAACGTGTTTATTATGTTTTTGTCCTATTTAAAAGTAAGTTTAAATTACTGAATCTGTGTCCGATTGTATTTATCTGAGCACTCTATTTCTATAATTCACACGTCTAAGAGTGGAATACCAATGCTCATCTCTAACGCCATTCTGTTTTTTCATGAATACTCAGTCTAGAAGCTGTTCATAGATACGTGGTACTTAATGATTCTCTCTGGCCTGTGTAACAATTCATCTCTTTGTGACCAGTTTTGTTGTTAAGTCATTTCAGCCGTGTCCAACTCTCCATGACCCCATTTGGGGTTTTCTTGGCAAAGATACTGCAATGATTTGTCATTTCCTTCTCCAGCTTATTTTACAGATGAGGAAACTGAGGCAGATAAGATTAAGTGACTTGCTTAGGGTCACACAGCTAGTAAGTGTCTGAGGCTAGATTTGACCTCAGGTTTTCCTGACTCCAGGCCTGGTGGGTCTATCTACTGGACCATATAGCTGTCCTTAATACGAGCTAATTAAATAGATGTAGTGCCTTTTGAGGCCAGTCCCCTAAATTGTATTCAACTCTAAGGCTGGATCCTCAGAGAATGGCTGGCTACCCCAGGTTTCAGAGCTAGCCTGTGGGGCCACCCTTTAAAAAAAGCAATTTTTATTGTTTTCTATTCTAAAGCTGAACGTAAAGTTGAATACCAACTGACATGAGCACTTTCATAAACAAAGAAGAGAAAATGATTATTGCACATGAAAACATGAATGTCTAATATGTACAGTTTTCTTTTAAAAAAACATATATACACACACACACACACACACACACACACACACACACACACACACACATATATAAATTCAATACATCACCTTCAAAACTGCTGTAATAGTCTTTGTCTCCTGAGTTTCCTTCTTTTCTGTGCGTCAGGGCCACTTTTCCAGAACTCCAGCTCACAAGCTGCCATTGTTGTGCTTCTCAATAACAATTAGCCAATAGAGATATTTGACTCTTGGCAAAAGTTATGTATTAGGATGAGGTAGTACAAAGATCAACTACAGAACTTGCCCTTGGGGCAGCTAGGTGGCACAGTGGCTAGAGCACCAGGCCCTGGATTCAGGCCTCACACCCATAACACTTACTAGCTGTGTGACCCTGGGCAAGTCACTTAAGCCAAAAAACAAACAAACAAACAAACAAACAAACAAACAAACAAGCCAGAACTTGCCCTTTCTTAAAAAATTAGAGTGTATGCTACCACAAATACACATAGCACCTTTGCAAAGAATGGACATAAATTTAGAATAAACATAAGGCACATCACAACTCCCAAACTACAGAGCCTCGAAGGTCTTTTTTCATGCAGTCTTCTCTGTAAACCAACTCTCAACTGGCAGGGCTAGGTCTCTCTTGAATCTGTAGTTAGCTCCCTTCTCTGCTGCCAGTGTTTATATTTTTTGAAGCTGTTGCCTCACTCGAATGTCTCTCCATCTGTATTTTTCAGGAATGTGTCTGCTGTCTGAAATGGAGCTCAAATTGATTCTTCAACTGAGGAACTAGGTGTCTCCTCCTGAGCAAATAAATCTGTTCCTAGACTCTGGGGTTGTGTCCTCTGACACTGGTACATGCTATGTTTGCTAGTGCAGTAAGAACATCCATATCCTGGACCAATACCAATATCCCAAACACCACAATACAATATATACCATGTACACTAATACCTCCCAATCATTCCTGGTCTCTTCCCTACGAACACCATAATTTGATACCTCATGTTTTCTTTAAACCAAGTAATACATTCTCTAATACAGACACTCTAAATAATAATTGTTAATTATAATAAGTAGTGTAAACTACCCTTAAAAAGGGTTGATTGAACACAAAACCCTCTGGGATTTGTAGTTCTTCCCACTTTGGGAAGAGAGGAAAAGTAAAGGGAAATCAACCCTCTGGAGGTAGAGAAATGAAAGGTTGTGGTATGATCAGGACAATACCTGGTGTCTAACACATCAGCAGTTCTCTTCCGAAAGACCTAGAGAGATGATCTTCATCTTAATGGACAAGCCAGGAGGTGTAGGACTATGTGTTTTATTGAAGGCACTTGCCCCAGTAGTAAGGAGTGCTGGATAAATTAAAAAAACCAAAACCAAGCCTTGCAGCCAGTAGCAATGGGTGGGCCTACTCTGCCTCAGCCTAACTTCCATTTGTTTTTCTTAAATTTATTCTTTTCAAGAATACATTTTCTGAATTTAACATTATTTCTTGTAAACACCTGTGGTCCACTCTGCCCTTATGTTGTTAATCATCTTTGTTTGGAGCATGACAATACAATGGGAGCTGCAAAGGAAAGAGGCATCTTCCCAGAGCTCACACTTCAACCCATTGTTTTTACAAATACTTAGAAGAAATGAAGCAAGGGATTTTTAAAAAATGAAATAAACTCTGCAGGAAATAGAGAATAAGAAGCTAAGAAAAGAAAGCATTAAGTCTTACCGACTAAAAGGCTCTGAAAACTACAATGGCCCAAACAATAAATCACCGAAAACACAGGGCACTTAGCGTTTCATGAAAGTTTGTTGAATAATAATGACTGAATCTAGGAGACAACAAGGCGCACCAGAACAAAGCAAAAGATCGAAGAAAATCTAAGATGTCTGATAGGAAAACCAATGGATCTGTGAAACAGGTCAAGGACAGGGTATTTTAAAATCACTTGACTTCCTGAAAACCATGATTAAGGAAAAAAAAGGTGGGGAGGGCAGCTAGGTAGTGCAGTGAATAGAGCTCTGGCCTTGGAGTCAGAAGGACCTGAGTTCAAATGCACCCTCAGACATTAACACTTATTAGCTGTGTGACCTAGGGCAAGTCACTTAAACCTGATGGCCTCACCGAAAAGAAAGAAAAAGAAAAAAAAAAGCCTAGGCACTACAATTTGAAAAACCATACATAAAAACTATCCAGATCAATTAAAACCAGAAGGCAAAGAGAAGACAGAAAGAATTCACCCATAACTTCCTGAAAAGGAACCTGAAAGGTTCCAGGATTGTGACAGCCCAAAACTACAGCTTCCCCATCAAAGACAGAATTCTGTGAGCACCCAGTTCAAGTGCCAAAGAACAAGTCAGGATCACAAAAGACCTGGCAGCTATTATGACAAACAAGAGATCTTGAAAGACGATATTCTGAAAGGTAAAAAGATGAACTAAATAACTCACCATGCCAAGCTTGAGTATCATCCTATGGAGGGAAAAATGGATTTTTAAAGAAGTTGATAACTTTTGAGCATTTTTGGTCGAAAGATCACAGCTGAAACAGGAACTCTGAAATACAAACATGAAAGCCAAGAGAAACCTAGAATTTATCTGAGCAAATGAAAGTAACTGTATGAAAATATAGTGCTAGCTTGAAAGAAGTAGATGTCCCTTCAGAAAAGGTATTAAGGGAGCTAAAGAAGAAAAAAAAATAGGTGTGGGGGGCGGCTCTGTTCTTAGAAGATATAGACGAGAAAGAGAAGGAAGGGTAAAAAGAGGAAGAAAAGGGCGGGATTTGCTATTTCTAATAATTGGGATGAGTGAAAAGAACATAGAAACATGGAAGAAGGGAGGCGTGTCAGTTGCTTAAATATATATATAAGCACCAAGAGTTTGGTGGTGAGAGGGATGTGCTGGTAAATATTTAACAACTGATTCTTTGAAAAAAATATGCATGGCACACTTATTTTCATCTGTATTATTAGAATTTTCTCCATCACTTAAATTTAAACAATCAACAAAAATTAAGCCCCGATTTTGTAGCATTTGTCCATTTTTGAGGTGTAAAGGCTCACACTCAGCCAATATGAGCTGGCTCCAGAACACTCCTAGATATCAAAATATATCTCATTCACAAGGGAAATAATCAGGGATTGGGAAAGGGAGGTTAAGGAGGAGGATACATATCAGAGAGTAATTAGCTACAAACTAAACAACTCCCTACTACTGAGAGATTAAAAAGTAGAAAAGAACTAGAATCTAAAGGAGTTGCTTAGATTGCCTCTAAGAGAAGAAAACAGTATGACTGTAATGGAGTATTATTGCACCATAAGAAGGCACAAAAATGATTTCAGATGTAATGGGCTAGTCCGTGTCCAGATCATTTAACATAGTGTTACCCATGTGGAAGATTCTGGGGGACTTGCTTCTGGGATGGCGCACGTGCGGACATTAATTTTTCCATTAGCTGGAACATTATGCAACTTTAAAACTGCCTGACAACACCATTGGAGTCTTTTCCTGTATTTGTGTCTGAGGGTGAAGGACTCCTCCACTCACAGCAGAAAATATGTTGTCAGCCAAGAGGATCCAGGGCCTACCTCTTTCCCTTCCTTACTATTACCATGTGGCACACAGATGATGGTTCTAAGGCTGGGGACTTTTCCTTTCTTATTTGCCACTATAGATGGAATCTTCAATCTGGCCCAGGAGCTCAAGTGATGGGAATCTGGGAGTTCAGGAATTGAGGCTGGGGGTTGCAGCCAGCCCAGCAGGGTTAGGAGCAAGGGTCCAGGGACCCTAGCCTAGTGGGGTTTAGACTTGAACTTGGCGGATTAAGGCCACAAAGGAATTGAGCCTCTACGCCAGTTGACCATCCCCTCTACCTTCCTGTTCAGCTTCCGTTTAAGTGTCATCTTGCCTCTTTTCTAAAAGAGGTAAACTCTTTGAAGGAAGGGGCTGTCTTGCTTGCTTGTATTTGAATTCCCATGGCTGAGCAGAGTGCTTGATACATAGGAAGCACTTACCATTTCTTCATTCTGGGTTAATAAATGACCATATAAAGTACTACAACAGAGAAAACAGTATGTAGTACTACTGTTGATGTGGTATTAAATTCTAATAATTACCACAGATATCGAATAAATTGTCCTTTATTTTAATAGAAACGTGTAAAAAGTGCTATCTTAGCAAAAGAAACTGGAAAATAACCCAAAATAAGTGTTAGGGTTACCAAAAATTTTGGGTTACTAAAATATTTAAATACAACACTGAAGTTCACAGGTAATTTGTGCAATTTCTCCCATAGAAACTACTATCACACAAGACATTAACTATTGCCTTATCTCTCTGTTATTGAAGACTCTCTGCCACTCCCAACCTGGAATACTTGAAGAAAATAATTTAGTCAAAAGTGGCCGTGATTTGTGACTTTTCAGAAAAAAAGAAAAAAAATTTAGAACTCCACATCTTGCAACTGCAGAATTTATATTTATTTACAATAACCATTATGATGCTTCTAATTTTTAAAATACTCCTTTAGAAGAAAGCTCATTTTAAGTTTTATTTTTTTCTTTAAAATCAACCTCCTTTGAACATTTTAAAAAAATCTTTAAAAGACTCCATATGCACCAAAACATTTACAGCAGCACTCTTTGTGATAGGTAAGAAAAAAGAGGTGTTCACTAGGTTAGCGAACCAAAACGTGGTACGGGAATGTAATTTAACGTTACCGTGCTTCAAGAAACAACAAGCCTGATGACTACGGGGTAGGGTGGGCAGACTTAGATGAACCAGCATCAGCCAACTTGAGCAAGCAGAGCCAGCAAAACAATCACTACACAAGTTAAAATGGAAAGAACGACTTCTCACAACACACATAAAACCAAGTGGCGCAAAATTATAAAGAATAAGGTTGGCCCCAGAGGCGCAGACAACTCTAAAGCTATTCAATGTCTTCTATGATGTCAGATTATTTCAACACATTGATCAGTTTTATCGAATTTTTTTTCTTCTTAAATTCTTCACTAAAACAAATGGCTCTGGTGGGGGAGGGAGGGGAGGAGGGAGGTGGCAAAAATCTAGGCAATCAATAAATATTTAAAGTTTTTAAAAGTATTTTTGTATTTACATATGTGTGTGTTTGTGTGTTTTTAGGGTTAATTTACTTTTTAAAAATGTGCAAGATTCTGGTACACTAACATGGTGCCAAAATATTACAGTTAACAGTCATTGTTTTTTTCCTCAGAGTGATGAGCATACTCACTTTTTAAATGTATTTTTTAACCAAAAAATCACATAAATGAATGTAAAAAATAAACACCAACAATCAGACCAGTATCTTTTAGCACAAGGTACTCCTCAGTCTTACAGCAATTCCTGCAAAGACAGCCCATCAGTATTTAATAGTGGAGATGATCAAGCCTGATACAACTTCAATCACATTAATTTTCAATCACTAATTTATAAAAAGGAAAAACATGATTAAACCAAGTTATTTTTAATGTACAATCTAGTTTCTGAATTTGATAACTGTTAGAATAAACATTTTCATAATTTTATAATGACCAAGTTTTCATTTTTAATACTGTACTCAGATATTTTGAGACCTTTAATGAAAAAGGTGTATGGAATTCACTGGTCATATTTTAAATAAATTTATATATGATTATATATTAGGGTAATAAGTTATAAATACAATTTGTAATAAGCTAATTTACATTTCCCTAAAAATTAAACTAGTATCTCACTAGAGTCTTGCTACTTATCCATTTATTCTTCACGTAATGTTCCTACAAAAGACTATATGCTAAGTAAAATTACACTAAAATACACCAAGAATCATACTCTATACACTCTTCTAAATCTGCTTTAGGTGACCTACCAAATTATTAAAATTCCAATAGTAATTGGCTGTATGTAACAAAAAAAAAATCTTATGTGAGAAATAGGAGTCACCAAAAAAAAAAATTTCATACTAAAACTATATAACAGCAACACAATTTTTTGAAAAGCCTAACTGAATATCTCTTTTCACCTATGAAATTTAATATAAGGAGCACAAACATTTTGGCTGCCAAACATGACAAGTCTCTGCCCAAGCGATTATGATACGTTTTCTTACTAACAAATTAGTGCAAAAACGTGAATGCATTAGTCTACCTGGCAGAGCCTATTAGGGTCCAAGAGGTCCAAGAGAGTGGATGGGGATATGTGGAACTGCTAATTTAGGCGACATATGAGCTCAAGAGAGAAAACACAGGGTTCATGCCTGCCATTTTAAAACTAGGGCTAAAGGAAAGTGCTTGTTGGACTGTCTCACATTATAAGCTAACATAAAGGCAATGCTAAAAAAAAAAAAAAGAAACCTGTAGCTGCAAGGGGGTATCTATATCTAGTCCCTATATGGACACTAGTGGTGTTTAGAATTGAAAACGTAAAACGGTAACTTTTAAAAAATCTTTGCTTTAGATGGTCAGGTATCAAAGACAAAAAGGAAACTAACACAAATTTGTAAGGCCAAGAGCAATTCCACAAAAAAGTGGTAAAAGTATAGGGACAGATAATTTTCAAACTATTAACCACCATATAAGAAATGGAAATCAAAGCAATTCCCAGGTTTTACATACCCAGCAAATTGGCAAAGAGAGCAACTGATGGGCATAGTTATATTGGAGGGGTTATGTAAAGACCGACACTAATAAACTTTGTGGAATTGTAAGGAGGTTTGACTAGTCTTTCTGGAAAGCAATTTGGAATTATGCTAAAAAACCAGAAAAGACAAAAATGTCCACACCGCTTTGACCTAGAGATTCTATAACTGGCCACATGCCCTTAGGAAGGTCAAAGACAGAAAGGTCCTCTATACATAAACTGATTGTCAGCAGCTTTTTTTGTATTATGACAGGCCCAGCAAGTTAGGTTAGCAACATGACAATCTAACAATTTAAATTACGAATATGCCAAAGATTGGGGACAATTTACAAACCAAGATCCAATTCACTTGGTGGCCCAACTTCTGGTGAGCTGAGGGGCCCTTTGTACAAGGGTCTGCTATTTTGAATTGCTTTGCTCCTATTTCTGCCAGCATAACTGTTTGCCTCTCCTCTCTAGGCCTTGTTTAAACTTTCTATAAACAAAACACACGCACGTGTTTTCAGTTTTGTTACAGTGTTCCCTTAAATTTATTTTCCAGAGATTTTTAATCAGTAACAAATGCAACTACTTCAAGTCCATGTGTTGATACATATTTAAAATAAGGATCTAATAGATAACATTACCCTGCTGGGTTTAATTTCAAAGCTAACTAAAATACTAGAAGGTATGAACAAATCTGCTTTCCAAACACATCTTTCTTCACTGACCCAATAAAGTGAGTGTACCCACAACAGGGTGTTTTATGGTTTTTGTTTGCAGTGAATGCACATGTACACAGGCACACTTTGCATAACAAGTCAATGTCCAACACTGATCCCCGGCAGCTAGAAGTGGCCTCAATACTTAAACCTCCCTCCTGTGCTCATAGGACATCTCATACTAGAGTTGTTTGTGCACCTATAGCATTTCCCCTTTCTAGGCTGTAAGTGCCTTATGGGTGAAGGCTGTGCTGTTGTGCATCCCTGTGTCCCTACTGCCCAACAGAGTGCTTTTAAACATGACAGATGCTGAAAAAAATATTCAATTTCTTTAGTTCTACAAATTAATTATGAACAGCAGTCAGCTTAACCAAGGAGATTGCCAAATGTTCACAGTGTAATGCCAAATGTTCACAGTGTAAAACAAAACAATGTAAAAAATGACTTCCCCCTTTAAAGTTTATTTTACCAGATTAGTCATGAGTGAAAGAATCACAAGACAGAAGATGCCCTTCCTCTTTGGTACTTAAGATTACACTGGCTCCTTTCATATAGGCAAATTCCTTTTGACGGTGACTATAATCTATGCAAAGATCATGGCTGATATTTCAAATGTGAAATTTTATTAACAAATCACCTTGGCATATTACAATCATTTATATACCAAATACTTAATTTATGACTATTAGTTATTATGTGGCTCTATTTAAAATGACTACCATAAATTCGTCTAGTTGCAATAAATGACTTTTTATTGTCAAGTCTTAACTTAAAAAATGCTTTTTGAATGTCCAAGTTATTTAAGTGTCCATAGGCTTAAAGTTACAACTCATATATTCATATACTTGTATTGGCCTTCCCATGGATCAGGTGAACAATGCAATCATGTCATTAACTAAACTTTAAGCTTTTAAATTCAAAATACTAAAGATAAAACTACATTTCACATTAAGAGCTATTTTTCCTTTATTCAAGTAAATCATTTTAAACGAAATACACAACGTTGGACCAGCCGAGCAACAGCATAATCTGCTAACACAACAGGTGTCTGGCATGCCGGACTCAATGTTGCCATCTTCTACCTAGGACGAGGGTCTCCCTGGGGAGTCATCAGGACGTGGCATCCACCCCCAACATCAGCAGTGGGCCAAAAATACTGACAATCCTAGAGGCTTACAGGACATCTTTTACATGGCCTTCATATGCTAACTGCCTTAAAAAAAGTCACTCAGCTTGTATTCTGATAGTCATAAAACCCCACTCACTATATAGTTTATATTACAAAATTAACAAGGTCATAAATTAGTAAACATTTTTCAGCCAAAATCAACTCACTAAAAAAAAAACAAACATGGCTAGGGAAAACAGAAAGAGCACCTTATGAAATTTAATTCAAAAGGATTAAAAATCAGTACCAGAAGATATTCTCTTTTCTATTTTTACCTTTTAAAGGTATTAATGTCTACTAAAAGTAGCCATTTAGTATGTCTACTAAAGAGACATAATGACTTAAAACATAAGGTATGCAAAGTGCCTCGTCAGTGGATATACACACACATGTGTTGGAAATTGCAAAGGCACTCAAAATGAATTTACTTAACTTTGCATCACAGCAAGTGTTGCTCAGAAAATATTCGTTTGCCAACTGCAGCTTCTGTGACCACAAGTGGAAATAACGTGACAAACACCTCGTTGGGCACAAGTGAGCTGTGAGATCTTTCCTCACTAACTGTAGAGTGCTTTCTCAATCGGTCTTTCCGTTACCATCACGATTTATTTGAATCTGTCAAAGGCACTAATATCTTTGACATTTTCTCTGAAACAAATCAGATGTTAAAAAAATTAATGTTTTAATTTAATTCAAAATTAAAGGGGGGAGAAAAAGGAAAACTACTTGAGTAATATTGTGCTTTCTTTTTATTTCTGAAATTATGCCATTAAATATACATGAAACTAAATGTGACCATTCTCTACAAGTCCGGTTGTTGTGAGACCCTGGTAACAAAGCCCCACACCCTCTCAGATTTAGCGTTAAGAAAGGTTAACGAGGCTTTAGAATGTTTCCTTTCCCCCACATGAAGTCAATAAATTAAAAAACTTAACTTTCACTTTATAAAAAATATTTGTTTCATCTTCTTATAAATCTTGAAATGCTTACAAAAGCCAGAAAATACATTTAAAAGTGTTACTTTTAAACACAAAGATCTACTCTTTAAAACATAGTTATGGTCAGAAAAGTGAGTTAAAATGGCATCTCAGTAGTCTCAATTTCCCCTCTCAGCCGATTCCAAATAAAATTACTGCAAGTGAAAGCCAAAAGGAGATTTCTAGCTGTTGATCTCACAAAGTCCTGCTCATATTTGCAGGCTGCACTTCGTTCCACTTAATGCATCCGCCCCAAATATGATCCAACACCAAAGTGTCTAGAGTCATATCTCAGCTGAAAGGGTCAATAACAATACATGGGAGACATGATGAACTCTCCCAGAGCCACCTCACTGCAGTCTGAAACATGCTTTGGTCAGTAAACTAAAAATATGGTTCAAGAAAAAGAAGAGAGAGGCTATTTTTAGAACCAATTTTCTGACCTTAAGTATATTTTTACATTGAAAAGGTAAGGAAAAAAAGATCACATACATAGAGGTCTCAGCTTTTTAACCGTTTGGCATTTCTGTATTAATAATTTTCTCCTCGGACAGTGTATTTGTACTCCTGTGCATTGATTATCATGACATGTGCATTAAAATTAAAACTAGTCCCCCTTCCTGGCCCGTCCTGTAGTGAACTGCTTCAGTTGTTCCTCCTGCATTTCCAAGACGATGCTCCTTCGTCCTGCAGTTTTTTAAATTTTGGACCAACAAAGAACCACCAACTGAATCCAAAAACAACACAGAAAACAGATTCCACATAATAGCCATCCAATGTAGTAACACAAGAGCCACCGAGTTTTTTGCAAAGCTGTAAGAACAAGAACATTAATGAGAATTTGTTGTCAAGTATTTAAATAATCAAAATACATTTCAAACTTTAAATTCTGCATAATTTGTCTACTTCTAGAATATTTAAAATGATTTAATTATAAGCCATCTTCATGAAAGACTTGAAAAAAAAAATTCTACATGCTTTCTCCCTGTAAAATCTATCATTTTGCATTAAAAACTTTTTAAAAAAAATTAAAGGATCAGACTTTTCAAAGTCTGTAGGTATTTTCAACAAATTTTACTTTTGTTCTTTCTAGACTATTTTCCTCAGCAACAATATGCCATATAAACAAAGAAAATACGCTTTTAGCTCCTTTTATTACTTTATAGCCAGTCGTTAATACTTCAGAACCTGTAATTAGCCCTTCTCTCCCCACCAGAACTTGTAAGGTGTGTGAGCACAGAAATTGTCAGCGGTGTATAATTCACCGTGCATACACCAGACGCTCATCGAGTACAGAACACTGTTATCGTGACGTAGCAGGGGCAATGAGGAATTAAATACAAGGCACTGATAGAAGATGAAACGCAGGTAACTAAATTCTGGGCAGGATCGAGCCAACAACTCTACTCACTTCAGCTGCTTCAGGAGTCCAACAATTCTGGTCCGACACTCCCGAGCATTCCTTCACTGTGAGAGGGTCCACCAGCCAAAGAGCCACAGTGGAAGGCCAGTTCCCTCCCAGATTGGACACAGTATTTAAAAGGGTCATATATGTGCCTCCAATAAGGGGATCGCTGACTTTGGCATTAAAAGCCATTATGGAAACGTACATGCTGTACAATGTGATCTGCAGAGGAAAAAATCAAACAGATCAAAGCAAGGAACTAGCGAGGTCCAGCCTGTCAAGGGCATCTTTCTTGGAAGGCGGGGGAGGGTAGATGGAACAGATCACTGACCTCAAAGAGTTATCACACACAAAAGGAATTACAATTTTCCTGTGTTGTTCTAGAGGGAAAAACCAGCGGCAATGAGTGAAAGTCACAGATAGAGAAATGTTGTTCGATGTAAAGATAAATTATGAACAGTAAGTGACAGCCCCAAACAGAACTGACTATGTTGAAAAACAGTGAGCTGCCCCCAAGTGTTTCGGCAGGGGCAGGGCAATTTTGTGTTAAGGATATAATAACGAGAATTTCTAGTTGTGTAGGAGCATGGTTTTAAGATACAGGATGTAGTCTACTTTTTTCTAAAATTAAATTTTAAACTCTAAAAATACTAAATGTTAAATTCAAATCTGCTTTTCAGTCATAATTCTATGGCAAAATATGTAGTCAAGAGAGCTTCCAAATGACCTGTACTAGTAAAGAAAAAAAGTTAATTACTCCTAAAGTGGTAAAAGTCAAGTCAAATTATTTCTATATTGACTAATCCTTTAAAGGTTTATCTCTGACAAGTGGTATGCATATGTGATTAGTAAAGAATATGAATTAATTGTGACATTAACCTAGGAAAAACATGGAAAGAAAGGTAAGCTGATTGCATAACCCCTTAATCAAACAGTGTAATTCAAAAGGAATTATTTTTAATGATAAAATTGCTCTTTACAATTAGCACATAGCTGATGATGTTACGTCAACCACTTACTAATTGAGCACCTATTAAATACTCTGTACTGGGCTAGGGATTTCGTGTAATATACAAATCAATAAAAAATGTCCTACCCTTAAGAAACTATAGTGGGGCAGCTAGGTGGAGCAGTGGATAGGGCACCAGTCCTGCAATCAGCAGGACCTGAGTTCAAATGTGGTCTCAGACACATAACACTCACTAGCTGTGTGACTCTGGGCAAGTCACTTAACCTCAATTGCCTCACCAAAAAACAAACAAACAAACAAACAAAAGAAACTATAGTTAGTTGGAAGTTGTAATCTCCGGACTTCTCAACACAGGTATGTACATTTTGAGTAAACCAGCAGCCATGGCATTACTAGGGGGCATGAGGGATAACTGGGCAAACTTTTAAACTGGCAGAAGCCCCAAAGTATTCAACTTAGATCAACAGCTAAGTCTTCTAGCTTCTCGCCATGCTTTCTAGGACCAAAGACTGGAGCTAGGAAGGATCTTTTCAGCTATGCAAACCCCTCAATTTACAAAGGGGAAAACTGAAGAGAAAGAGGGGAATTGACTTGCCCAAGGCCACACAGTCAAGTGCTAGAGGCATAATTTGAACTCAGGATCTCTGACCCCACAGTCAGGGATTTTTCCATTGTTATTGCTCTCTACTCCATGTTTGTTTGAGCCACCTTCCTAAATATAATACAACTGACTCAGACCAAGCAGTTTAAGTCAAGTGACGATCAGCTCTTTTTCCAAGTTCTAACAAAATGCTAAAAATCCTGACATTCTACAAATGCACTCCTAACAGAAAATAGTATTCACTGCCCTAAGGTGCAGTTTGCAAAGTCTGTCTAACTGTCACACACACAGACATACAGACACAATTCAGCAGAGAAAGTTCTGCTAATGTCAAGCGGATGACCAAGACCTCCAAAAGCAGTGGAGGAGTCAGGAATTGTCCCCAACCTTTCAGTGTCCCTACTAAATGGCTATTTCCAATAAACAAGAATGACTGAGATTGAGGAAGAAATATCTAAAACCTATTTGAGTATAACAGCACCTTGTTTTAGAATTATCTTCTGACATGTAACAATATGTTAAATAAATAACACCTTTTCATATAGTAGGTCGACTCAGCTCCAAGATTTCCTGTGACCCTCAGTTGGGGCTTTTGGCCTACAGACCTGAATACACAAATGGAGCATAAAATGATGGAGCCTAAGGCTTGAAGGAGACTCTCGGGGTAACTCCTGGTCTTCTAATGACATGTTCCCCTATCAGCCATATCACCTTTTGGCTTACTGTTTAGAGCCACTGAGCTATCAATCACTTGTTCTGTAACTGAAGGAGTGCTGTATCTAATAATTCTTATATTTAAATACATTCTCTTTTTTGGAAGGTTGTCTAGTGGGGATTTTTTCTTACTTGTTGCTGTGTCACATGCTCAATTTCCCCCCAGGCCAAAGCAAGTATCCCGGTGCAAAGGCTCCTAGCACAAATGCGTCCTCTCCCATACACCCCACAGAAACAGGGAAGGCCTGACCAGGGCCCACAAAAAGCAGCCCCTTCTGTCTCAGCAGTACACGCTGAGGGCTTCCTGTCTCGTGGCGCCACCCCACTCTGAAAAACTGTTAGGAGAAAAAGGCCTTCTTAATGACTAATCCTGTCTAATTCCTCTTGCTTTTTGAAGTTACAACTAAAAGTAGGACAAATCTGGGCAAGTGCATCTTCACTACACAAGGAAGAGGTCGCACAGATCACAAGGAAGCCTCCTCAGCAGACAATCACTACGTTTTTTACCTGATGTAAGGCGTAACTCAGCAGCACTACAATATAGTAATAGATTGGAAATCCTCCTTGATACGCTATTTTGGGAGTCCACCAAACCATCAAAGCACATTCCAAGCCAAGTAATAATCTGCATAGAAATAAAGAATTAGAAGCTGCTTTCAATTTTAGGCGCACACCAAATCTTATAAAACTATTAATGTGCACCTATGATGACAGGATCCTCCATCTCAAATGTGCTTGAGGCCAATAAGATAAAAAATCATGTAAAGAAACAAAACTGAAAGTGACTTTCATTTTTATGCTTAGACATGTAGTTCTAAGGTGAGAGATATGGGAACGAACTCTCTCTGTTCCACTTTCTTTCCCGCTTACCTGTAGGGCATGGCTTTGTAGAACACATTTAGTGGCTGTGGGCCTGCAGTATATCTGCTGATGATCAGAGGCAATATGATCTGTAAGGGGACCATGGGAACGGCCAACAGGGCCAAGTGCTCCTTGGGCATACCCTCTTCTACCAATTTCAGGCCCGTTACTGCATCTGCTGCCGAAAAGCCGATCTGTTAACATAAAAACAAAGGGAGCTTCAACTTGTGCTCTGTGACATCTTTCACCAAAGCAGAACCAGACAATCAAGTGTTTTCAAAGCTGGAAACGACTCAAGAGATCACAAACAGGACTATCTTGGTTTGAAAACAAGGAAAGGGAGGCCCAGGAAGAAGAAGCAATTGTCCAAAGGGCCGTGTTCATGCCTGGAGCACAGTGTTTTCACTTCAAGTCTGACAATGCCACCCTTCTTCCCTTCTGAACCCAAATTAGTTACTTCATTACAAATCTATGTCCATCTCATGACCAAGTGAGTCATCACTGCCTCCATCTTTTAAGTGAAAAAAAACTCAAGTCAAACAAAGGGGACTTGCCACATGGTCCTGCGGTATTTCTAATGAAACCAAGAGTAAATTTCAGCGCTTCGACTCGACTCCACTAGTTACAAATCAAACTCCACTCCTTTGAATTTCCATGACAAAAGCACCAAAATGTACTCCAGTTACTTTTTAATTTTCATAAACTATATTTTCCCTACTGCCTGAAAAATTAAAGATATTTCTCCCTTTAAAACTAATCTCTAAATAACTCAAAAACTCCAAGAATCTCTCAATGTTTTCCAGAATGAGGGAAAATACAGGGGGAGGGAGATCATAGATCTAGAGCTTAGACAGGCCTTTCAAGTTCATCTAGTGTAGACTTTTTCCGTTATAAATAGAAAACCAAGGCCCAGAGAGGCTCCCTATCAGGTGGTACAGCCAGGACCTGAAAGCCAGGCCTGTAACTCAAAATAGGGTTCTTTACATTAGATCACTCAGAAATTACAGAGGAAAAAAGTATGTTATGTTCTTTTTCTTTTTTTTGGCTAAGTAATGGGGTTAAGTGACTTGCCCAGGGTCACACAGCTAGTAAGTGTCAAGTGTCTGAGGCCAGTTTTGAACTCAGGTCCTCCTGACTCCAAGGCTGGAGCTCCATCCACTGTGCCACCTAGCTACCTCAATGTTCTTCTTTTTTTTTTTTTTAATGATAGGAGCTAAAGTAAAAAAAAAAGGCAAGGATTCCTTCCTTTGACGTTTAGGTATAGAATTCCACTGAGATAATTACTCCTTTACAAAAATTACTTATATATATTTAACACTATATCAAAAGTTATACAATACAGAAAGTTAATTCGTGATAGTTTTTCTCTGTGTGAATCCAAAAAATAGTTGAAAAAAATCACTTACATATTAGTTTAAATTTTCTAATTAAGTTCCAATTTGAGAATTTGGGATTTTTTCATCAACAGATTCCAAACTCTCCAATATTCAACACACACTGAGAAAATAGTTGTATTCTTCCTAACCAGATTATGTTTATACTAGTTACATTAGTGCAGACATTTTCATTTTTATTATGGCTTTCCTTTTTAAGCTTTTATTGACATAATTAAATACAATTATTTTAAATTAATTGAATTAAATTCATGGATTATTACTACCAGTATTAGCAATACTTGTATGGTACTTATATGGGGCTCTATATCACGTCACAAACTCTGAAAGTACATTTTCTGTTCTCTTCAGGACAGGCATTCACCATCCAACATTCTTATTGCTAAGTCCTAACTTAAGTAAAGGGGAAGGAAAAGTGAATGCTATAAAAAAAGGAGGGAGAAGTGCAGCTAACTAGATAAAAATCAGGAAAGCAGAGTAACCCCTGGAAGCCAGAGGCCCTGAGGTCATGGAAAGAGTTCCTCACCTTCTCGAGGTAGAACCTCAAAGGCCCTTCCAAATCTCAATTTAATCAATTTATTTGATCATAATCATGAACAAATATTACAAAGTAAGAGAAAAATAGGAGGTCAAGAAGCCCTCAGGATAGTAGAAAAGCTGAGTACAGAGAAAATAAGAAAGCCCAAATGTATAAACACTAGAATGAAAGGCTGTCTATCAATTAGAACTACAAATGCATTAATTGATAGCTTATTAAAAGACAATATTGAAAACACTACCTAATTCCATGAATTTGAAATTTATGCCGTGATTGCCAACCATTTTGATTTAAGGTTTATATTACTTGTTACCTACCAAATTCTTTCAAGTTTTTTTTTTCCTTTTAAAAGACTCGAAAAATTTGGAAATTTCATAGATAGCACTAAGATTGGGAGGGAATAAGGGCTGACAAACTGTATGTGGTCTAATCCTTTTAAATTCCCTTAAAATACTTAAAAACAGATTTACATATACTGAATTCATCTCTGAAATAAAATAAATGCAAGATAGTAGCAATAACAGAATTAGATGAATATCTGTTTCAGAGATGCACTTACCTTTGCAGTTAAAATCATGAGGCAGAAAGTCACAACTGCAGGCATCTTTATGATTGTAAAAAGCAGCTTGTAAGTGTCTGTGATCCCTTTTGTCTCTTCTTTCGATGGCGTTATTTCTGTGTTTTCTTTTTTTAGAAGGGCAACTAATGTTGTTGTTATCAAAAATATGGTCCCCCAGAAAAACAGAAAATCTAAAATAAAAAAAAAACCCTTTACTCCATAATTCACCTCAAAGTGAGCGTATAACAATGGAGTGTAGGATGCTTCTATCTTTTTGTTTCAGAAGGTGAAGGAAAGGCACAAAATTTATCATACATTAATCTTTGTGATTCTTCACTGAATTACAGTAACACCAATGTAACATATCAATAATTTTAGAGTAATTTTCTAATTTATGTATGTTTTTTAATTTCTTCAACCACCAATATGGTGGTATAGGAGTAAGTTATAAAAAAAGTCACAAGAGTCTACAACAAATATATCTAGGAGCAGATATAAATAGTAATTTGGCTGAGGCAGTCACTCTCCTGAAAAAGTAGAAAGATCAAGGCAATGAAAAGGGAGCAATGTTAAAAAACTGGATCAGCCACCTGGGCCAGTCACAAGAAAGTGAATCAGCGAACAAAGAAAAAGAAGTTGTTAAACAACTGCTTCTATTATTTGAGAGAGGTACAGTCCTAGGAAAATGACCACTGACACACACAAAGTGTGACTATGTGGAGTCATGACTGGCTCTGTTTGTTTTGGTTTTTTTTGCTTTTTGGTGAGGCAATCGGAGTTAAGTGATTTGCCCAGGGTCACACAGCTAGTAAGGGTCAAGTATATGAGGTCACATTTGAACTCAGGTCCTTCTGACTCCAGGGCCAGAGCTCTATCCACTGCACCACCTAGCTGCCCCCGACTGGTTCTATTTGAAGGCCAGACCTGGCTTTTTTTTTAAATTAATTTTAAAAATATTTATTGATTCACTTCTAAACAATAATGAACCTATTACAGGTCAACAGAAATAACGTTTTTATGAAGCAAAACTATAATTCCTAAAACAGAGAAAACAGAAGGGAGGCATTATTTTACATACTTTTGCAATTATCTTCTTCTGCATTTTATCTGTTGTGATATGTTTTTCTGGTTGAAGTATATGAAGAAAATCCAACCTTACACAGATATGTAGTTGGGAAAGGGAGGAATATTTTAATAGAAAAATGACAGCTCAGTATCCTGTGGCCCTATTGATAGGGTCTCAGGCATACATGTTGAAATCCAGTGTGCTACGGAGTCTCTAGCAGTGAAGAAAGAATTGAAATGTTGACAGGGAATGGTTCTTGGGGAAGGAGAATGCATTCTCTTTTTTTTCTCCCTCCCCATTCATCAACCATGGCATCCAATAGCATGGTTACTGTACCAGAAGGAAAGACTTTCCACAGGTTGAAGTCAGTTTGAGAGTACTCAGGGAGCAGCTGAGGAAGCAGGAACAGACACTCTCCAGACAAACACATATTTGGAGAGGCAGTCATGAGGTGGGAAGTAGTTTCAAGGAACATGCCTTCTGTAAGTAAAGAAGAGAGACAGCTTTGGACTCAAGAGAGCTAGTCCTGGAAACTGAGAGTTGAGCTGTGGAGAGAGTAAATTGCAAGAATCCAAGTGAGTGACCCACTCAGGGGCTTTTGTTTTTTAAAATCATCATTTAGGGGCGATCTCCACCTCCAGCATTCAGCTGTCCTAGCCCAAAATCTTTTTAGAACAAGCTTCAGAAGAGTGAAGGAGGCTGAAACAAGAGAACAATATACAAAGCAAACAATCTAAGTGGAAATGATGCAAAACCTGAAACAGACTGGCTCACACAGGGCTGCAGTGAGTCCAATTCTGTGCTGCTGAGAAAATGCAGCCCCTGAATTCTTTGCTAAGTCGAGTGAGATGTGAAGCTCTGCCCATGGCTTGGCTTGGTCAGACGTTCCCCCCCCCCGCCCCTTTCTTAAACATTGCTACCAGGGAGGGGAGGGATATATTGGGAAATGAGGAGGATGCAGAAACAATAACTACTGATAAAGATAGGATTTAAAAATTACTTAAGAATTGATTTATGAGCCCTAAGAAAACTCCGCCATTCCTTATTTTCTAACCAGGACTAGTCAGTAATATGATAATCAGTATTAGCTTGATTCCTTGTAATATTCAAGAGACTTGGCTCTAAGCAACTTCTAGCTTTTTCCAAGTCAAATCCATCCCAAAAGCAGGAAGATTTGCCAACATGGTAAACATTCAAGAAGACATTGCCCCAGGTTCAGAAGGCAACAGGGAAGGTGTAACAAGGCTAAGGGGTTTGTGGAGTGACACAGTGCCGTGCAGGCAATACTTGCCTTTTCTTCTACATTAGCAATTCTTATGAAACTCTTCCCCAGCACAACACTTAAATGTGTAAATAAAGATGACACACATTTCACCTTTTACTTCTGTAACGACTTCTGTAGTGTTTTTTCAATCCCCTCTTTCACTGACTTAATTTGCACCCCCCCCCACTAAAGAACAACAACAATAACAAGCACATATGTGGGGGTCTTAATTAAGGCTTATAAACCACCTTCCTCCCAATTTCCTAGTGAGGTATAGAGTAAAAGTATTCGTACTTCCATTTTGCAGAAGAGGAAACTGAAGTTAAGAACTCAGGGTCAAAGAGCTGGCAATCCTAACACTAGCTGGTGTACACAGAGCGGGAAGTGGAGGCTGGAGAGGCTCAGTCACACAATTAAGAAGGTATCAGGGGCAGCTAGGTGTCGAAGTGGATAGAGTACCCACCCTAAAGTCAAGAGGACCTGAGTTCAAATCCAGCCTCGGATACATAACACTTACTAGCTGTGTGACTCTGGGCAAGCCACTTAACCCCAACTGCCTCACCAAAACAAACAAACAAACAAGAAGCTATCAAAGGCAGGCCTGGAGCTCAGGTATCCAACACTCACTGCCCTCCGAGCTACCTCCAGCATGCAGGAATCCTGGAAATTCTGAGGTGGAAAATGTACAAAATGGTGGAGTAGCAGGAAACAGTATGTTGAGCTACCCCTCCAACTCCTTCAAACAGATATGGAAAATTCACAAGACTGAATCCTGATGGGGAAATCTCGAAAAAGTCACAATGAGCCCTCTGTCCAGCCTTAGAATACAGGGACACAGACAGAGAAGTCTGTGGACACTGAGAAAGGGACTGGAGAGACTGTGCATCAGGGCCAGAAGAAATCCTAGATCCCTAGTCTGAGGTATGAGGGGGCGATCAGTGTCTAAGGATGGCCTTCCAGGGTGAGGGACCATCACAGTCTCTGGGATGTGTATGGAGAGAGGAGCAAATTCAGAAATAAACAGCACGAGTAGAGCAGAATCTTAGTGCCAGCTTCTATCCCAGTATGAAACCTGCAGATGAATAAGCAGGACAAGGACCTGAACAAATAGTCTGCAGCTGTCTTCTCTGAACCAGCAGAACTTCCCAGCCGGCTGACAGGGACTGGGTAGGACAGCTACCTAAAAGAGCTGTCCAAAGCCCATCAATCGGGGAATGGCTGAACAAGTTGTGGTATATGAAGGTAACGGAATAGTATTGTGCTACAAGAAATGATGAGCAGGCAGACTTCAGAAAATCCTGAAAAGACTTGTATGGTCTGATGCTGAGTGAAGTGAGCAGAACCAGAAGAATGTTGTACGCAGTAACAGCCATGTAGTGCGATTACTAATATTGATAGACTTAGCCCTTCTCAGCAGTGCAAGGATCTAAGATATCTCCAATGTCTCATGATGAAAAATGCCTTCTGCATCCAGAGAAAGAACTATGGAGTCTGAATGCAGATTGAAGCATACTATTTGGTATTTTTTTTTCTTCTGTTTTGTTTTGTTTCTTCTTTCTTATGGTTCCTCCTATTGTTCTAATTCTTCTTTACAACATGATTAATGTGAAAATATGTTTAATAGGAATGTATATGTAGAGCTTATATCAGATTACATGCTGTCTTGGGGAGGGAGGGGGAAATTTTAAAACTCAAAAGCTTATGCAAATGAATGTTGAAAACTAAAATAAATAAATTTTTTAAAAAATGTAATAAAAAAGAGAAATAAATAAATATATTCCAAGAAATGTAAAATAAAAAAGTGAATGAATGACTACTGAAATGCAAAAAAAAAAAAAGGCTGTCCAGAGGATTAAATAGATAATTGTACAGCACTTAGTGCCTGGCACATATTAAGTGATACATAAATGTAAAAAAGTACAAATTATTATTACTGTTGCTCAAAACAAAAATCGCAGGAACTTGTAGAGGCTGGGGGTGAGAGAATCAGACAGATAGGTTTACAGCCAAGAATAACCTACCCAGCAAAACTGAATATCATGCTACTGGGGAAAAAGTGGACTTTTAATGAAATAGAGCATTTTCAAGCATTCCTGATGAAAAGATCAGAGCTGCAGAGAAACTTTCAAGTTTAAACACAGAAACATAAAAAAGTTAACACAAATAAGCAATCCTAAGGGACTACACAAGGATAAAACTGCTACCACTCCAATATGGGGAGACGATCTATGTGTGTCCTCTGAACCATATCATCAGCAGGAGTCTTAGACAAGTCTATTAGACAAGGCCTAGGAATGGTTTTTATGTCTTGACAATATTAAGAGAGAGGTAAAGAGAAGAGAAGAGAAGAGAAATACAGAACAAAGGGTAAAGGAGTCAAAAGTTAGGGAAAATTAGGAAATAAAGATACAAACAAGGAGGAGGGGGAGAGAAGAGTGACTAACACTTGAACCTCAACAGGGGAGTAGGATGCAAAGCGGAGAAAGGGGAACTAAAGGGAGGGTAAATTAAGGGCAGATTAGTCCTAAGCAAAAGAAACTTTAAAGATGCAAAAATATTTACACCTTTTTTTGAGGTGGTAAAGCATGGGAATCTAAGGTAGAGAAATTGGGGAAAGGGCTGACCAAGTGATGTTAAATCAATGTGATGGAATCCTACTGTGCTAAATGAAATTACAAAGGGGATGCTTTCATTGAAACGTAGTAAGACTTGTATGAACTCATGCAGAGTAAGTGAACAGAACCAGGAGAATTATACAATGACAACAATATGGGAAAGTCAAACATCTTCAAAAAAATTAGGAACACTGATTAGCACAAAGACCAACTATGACTAATGATGAAACATACCATCCATTTCCTGACAGAGAAGTGAAAGACTCAGATTACAGAATAAGAAAAGGGTTTTTTGGACACGGCCAATGTGGAAATTTGCTTCACTTAAATGTAAATGTTTGTAACAGTGGTTTTAGTCTTCTTTCTTTCTCAGTGGGAGGGAAAGAAGGTGGATTTTTGCCTATTGGAGAAACAAAACATCTTAGACGATGGAGGGAAAAAACAACCTTACAGATAACTTGGTGAGAGCCTTAAAGTCAGTTCAGCCAGAGGTGAAAATAGAAGGCAAAGAACAAATAAAAAAGGGAACGACCTGTAAAGATTTCTAGAAAAAACTCCAATCAATGAAAATGTAGCTGCCATATTTGGACCCTAACATACCAATCCCTGATGTGCTTCATCCAGAAGCAAAAATCGCAGTTAAGAAAAAGTTCAGGATCCTTTAAGATCCTCTGATTCATCTATTCTCACTTCACAGACGAGGAAACTAGACCTAAAGGGCTAGAGGCAGGAGGTGAATTTTCCACTGCACCTTTGGAAAACCACTGACTTCCTGGCTGGTCAACTGATAATGACTGCAATTCATGACTCCGTGTGGGTGGTCTTGGTTCTCCACATCAAGATTTCCTATTTTAATGGACAGAATCCCAGATTAGGGAGCAGGAGACCTGGGTTTTAGGCTTGCTTCTGCCACAGGTGATCTCTACACTTTTCCCATTTTGCTTTGTCTCCCTTCTTCCTCTCATCCTCTTTGCCACCCCCTCTCCTATTTCTTTCTTCCCCCAACTACCATTACCAAGCTCAAGGTCTGGAAGCTTGAAGGTGCCACAAGCCTGGTTCCTGGATAACCAAGACTGTACTGTTTCTAAACATAATAATCCTATCTGTTCTCCATTTCCTCATATGAGCTTATCGTCTATGAAATGATAACCAATGCATACTGACTATGGGTAGAGGCTGTCTTTGAATAAAATGCACTTTGCGAGATATACTCAGATTTTAAAACTTTTCTTTTAGTATTCTGATTTTCCTTATAATATGTAAAAGTGCTATCTACTGACAATTTTTCCTGGAATACAAGAAAGCAGCAGTGTTAGAGTCAGCAGTAAGGAGTCCTTCAGGAGAAAATGGAAGTAGCCTGTGTCAAGCCGGTAAAAGCACAACTACCACCTCAATTATCACTTCCCCTTGGGATGAGTATAGACATACCAGGGCCCAGAGCCCGAGAACTGCAGGGCCCCACAGACCACCCTGTGGGAAACAACTCTCAACGTGAGGGGGCCTGATGTCTCTACCTCTACCACCACCATCCAACTTGTGGGCTGCTCATGGGCTCTAGGAACAGCAGTGTCACCCCCTCTACCCCACCTCCAGGCCTACCAATCTCACAACCAGCCTGGCCTCTTGAAGACACTGTCCTTGCAGGTGCTGCAGCCCTTTCTTCAGCAGCCACAACTACCAAAGACCCAAAAAAGACCTCTACCAAAGTCCTTGGTACAGTCAAACAGCTCAGTAAAAATCAATGGAAAGAACATTAAGGAAGATTCATTACCACCTGCTTTGCTGCTGCACCCTGAAGTCTAATGGTCCTTCCCATCTGCCTTGCAGCTAAAATCTCCTCTATATGCTACCTCCCTCTGCAGTATGAGCTCCTTGGGAGCTGGGACCGGCTGGCACATTCCCATCCTTAGTTTTGTTTCACGTTTTAAATCCATAATACTTTTTGTTTATTCTACTTCTAATTCTTATATTGTGATATCTGGGGAGACATGTAAAAGACATGTTATTAAAATAATTACACCTAGAGGATGACATAATTGTATTCTTAAAAACCTAACTTCACTTTAGACTGAACTGAGCTGACGGAGAATGTGGTCATGATTAGAAACTGCTAAGTACTAAATCCTGCTTATTTTGCTTTAAAGTGAATTTACTTTTCATTTCATTCCTGTCTTTTCTCCACAGAGAAATAAAAGCTGTTTTTAGGTACGCATTCCAGGAACTTCAACACATTCGCTAAGCGTTGGTCACCACGTATAAGGAGCTTGTTTATGCGGCTTAAGCGTAAATAAAGCCCAGACTAGGAACTACATTCTGAGTGTACCTGACAGAGTAACAATGCCTCTGGGCTGGGGCTGAAACCGCAGATACTTGTTACAGAAGTCTGCAGATTCCAGGGCCAGGAACAACACGTTGCCCAGGAAGTAGCCGGCCGTCTGGCCCACAGAATTGCAAGTGGACGCGTAGCCCACGTTCTCCCGGGAGAGCATGGTCAGCGCCCAGCCGTCCACGGCGATGTCCTGCGTGGCGGCCAGGAACTCGAACACGAAGAAGGCCAGGGTGAGCGCCGTCACGTCGGGGCTGCGGCCGTCCGCGTAGCCCAGCATGTGGTCCACCTGCGTGGACAGGTAGATCATGAAGAGCCCCAGGATGTACTGCGTGGGCACGAGCCACGACTTGCGGCGGCCGAAGCTCTTGAAGTAGACGGCGTCCACGAGCGGGGCCCAGAGCAGCTTGAGGCTGAAGGGCCAGAAGACGAGGCTGAAGAAGGCCTGGTCGGTGTAGCTCACGTTCTTGCTCTGCAGCATCAGCGGGATGCTGCCCGCCAGCCCCAGCGGGATGCCCTGCAGCACGTACAGGAAGAACAGCAGCAGGATGTTGCTCAGCTCGGCCCGGTAGCCCCGCGGGCCCCAGGGCGGCCGGCCGCCCGCAGTCCGCAGCAGCGCCTCGGTGTCAGCCTCGCCCCCCACCCCGTCGGCGGGCAGCTCGTCGTCCCAGGCGCTTGGCGGCAGCGGCCCGCTTTTCAGGTCCGGGCAGTGGTTGACGGGGCCGGGCCGCCGCTGCCGGCTGCTGTCCTTGTGGGAGACGGTGGGGGACATGGCTGGGCGAGGCCGTGGGCTCCCCGGCTCAGGGCGGGAGGCAGCCTGGAGCCTTCTGGCCGCGGCCCCGAGCGGCCAGGCTCGCGGCCGGGAGGCGCCTAGGCAGGGCCCGGGCCGGCGTCCCGGGCCGGGCTGCCGCGCCGGGCCCCGCGCTGGACGAGGGGGCCGTGGTGCTGCGCGGGGCGGAGGCGAGCTCGCCGCGGCCAGGCCGAGTCGGAGGCCAGCGGAGGCGGACCCGGATCAGAAACCCAACCGAACCCCTCAACCGCTCCGCCAGCCAGCGGCGACACGCTCGGTCTTCCTTGTGTCTTCACTGAAAGGATTCTGAAGGTTCGGGATGACTTCCGGCAGCGCGCGGCTTCCGTCCTCGCGCGGCAGGAAGTGGTCCTTATCTCAAAGCCGTCCTGTTTCAGCCCCGCCCCGGCCCCAGGCGGGCCAATCAGGAAGATCTCCCGGCGTCGCGCGGGAGAAGACCAGGGCCGGAACTACTGTTTCAGCCGCAGCCGGTCGCCGGAACGTTTTAACCGTTGCACGGAGCCTGGGGGCGGGGCCGAGAGCCGAGGCTCGCCGGCGTCCCCGAAGGCAACGGAGAGCGTGGTGAGCTTCCATTGGCCGAGCGCCGCGTACGTCACATCCGGGGGAGGAGGCGCGCGGAGCGGCGGCAGTCTTCGGGGAGCCTGGCGCTTACCTGCCCAGGTGGGTAGGTAGTGTAAGTGTAAACGTATCCCCGTTTCGTAGGTGAGAAAGGCCGAGGCCTCCCGGGTGATTTTTTTTTCCCCTCAGACCGTGTTCGTCTCACGAGCCTACTCTCTCTCATTCCCCTGTGGCTCCCGCTTGCCTTTAGTACCAGACTGTCACGGGGGCGGGGACCCACAGAAAAGTGGACTTCTGCTCTACACAAAACCCTTCCTGACCCCTTCCCCCAGGCCTCGTTATCCCCGTTGGACCCGTGGGGAAACTGAGGCAGGGAGGGTCCGGTGGCTTCCTGAGGGAGCGTCTGAACTGTGGACTCGGTGACCTCCAGTGACCTCCCCGAGCTGCGGACCTCAGCTGCCGCGGACTGCCGCTACCCGGTGTAGACTGGAATGCGTGACTCGGGCAGTGTTTGTTAAGTTCCCATCGTGTGCGGGGCGCTCCTCTGGGCCCTGGGGGTACCCAGAAAAAAAAAAAAAGAGGAGAGAGAAAGGAAGGAAGGAAGAGAGAAACCCACCGCCCTGCCCTCCGGAAGCTCCGCTGTTCCTGGGAGCGCGCTGGTGAAGAAAGCACCCAGCTGCTCCCCCTGTCCCCGATTGCAGGGGGCCCCTCTAGCTGACGTGCATAAGTCTCTCCTTGCTTTCTGGACCAAACTCCTCCAAAAGGCCTCTCTGTCAGTGCCTCCTCTTCCCGTCGTCTCTCTCGGCTTCCAGTCCCGGCAGTCAGCTGAAAGTGCGCTCTCCAAAGGGACTCAAACGATTTCCTAATTGCCAAATCCGGTGGCCATTTTTCAGTCCTCCTCCTCCTTGACCCCTCTGCAGATTTTGGCACTGTCAGTCACCATCTTCTTGATATTCTCGTTTCTCTAAGGTTTCTGGATGCTGCACTCCTGCTTTTCCTCTTCCTTTAGTCTCCTTTGTTGGGTCTTCGTCCTGGCAGTACTCTGCCCTGGGCCTTTTTCTCTCCCCGTTTTAGTAATCGGGTTAGTTCACGTGGATTCAATTAACATCAAATGTTAGCTGAATCAGCATGCACATGATTCTAGTGTATTTATCCAGCCCTAACCTCTTTTCCAGCTTCTAGTTTTGCATTTCCAAGTGCCTATGGCCATCTTGAAGTAGATGTCCCATATGCATTTTAAATGAACTTGTTTGTCCCCACATGAATTTATGATCTTTTACTCCAAACCCTTTGATCTGTTACAATCAATGACAGTCACCTGGTTTTGGAACACTTTTACTTTCACAACATCTCTTGTATATGTCTCCCTTCTCTGATACTGTCATCAATGTGGTGTATGTCTAGACAATTATAGTAGTTTCTTGGCTGGTCTTCCTGCTTCAAACGTGTCTCTGCACTAGTCCATCCTCTAATCAGCCTTGGACTGGACCTTCATAAACCATAGGCCTGCCATGTCATCCCTGTACTTAGTAAACTTTAGTGGTTCTCTGTCACCTCCAGGATTAGATATTCATAAAATGCTTCTGTTTGGCATTAAAGCCTTTTATAATCTGCTTCCCCCTCCTCCTTTCAGGTCTCTTCAGATCTTTCCCTCTATCCCTTCCTCTTCTGTTCAGTGACTCTGGCCTCCTTGCAGTTTGTTGCATAAGACACTTCATCTCCCCACTAGGAGCATTTTCCCTGACTGTCCCCCATGTCTGAACTCTCTTCCTCCTTTCTGCCTCCTGGTTTCCCTGGCTTCCTTAGTCTTAGTAAAAATCCCAGGGGCAGCTGGGTGGTGCAGTGGAGAGTGCCTGGAGTCAGGAGGACCCAAGTTCAAATCTAGCCTCAAACACTAGCAGTGGGACCCTGCGAAAGTCACTTAATCCTTTTTGCCTCAGTTTCCTTATCAGTAAACATGGAGAAGGAAATGGCAAATCAGTCTAGTACTTCTGCCAAGAAAATCCCCATGTCAGACATGACTGAAAATGACTAAACAAAAACACCACCACCAAAAACCCCCACTCTTTGCAAGAAATTTTCCCTGGGCTCCTTAATCCTCGGGCTTTCCCTTGGAGATTCTCTCCAAAGTATCCCTTATATAGCTTTTTTTTTTACTGTCCATATTTTCTTTTTTTTTTTTATTAATTAACTTGTTTTGATTTATCACCAGTCATTTCCATAAGCTTTTGAGTTTTAAATTTTCTGCCCCTCCCCAAGAGAGTGTGTAATCTGATATAGGCTCTACATATACATTCCTATTAAACATATTTTCACATTAGAACCAATAGGAGGAACCACACGAAAGAAGAAACAAAACAAGGAAAAAAAAGAGCAAATAGCATGCTTCAATCTGCATTCAAACTCCATAGTTCTTTGTTTGGATATGGATAGCATTTTCCATCATGAGGCCTTTGGAGATGTCTCATGTCCTCGTGTTGCTACGAAGAGCTAAGTCTATCAAAGTCAGTCATCACTCAGTGTGGCTGTTGCTGTGTACAAAGTTCTCCTGGTTCTGCTCATTTCACTCAGCATCAGACCATACAAGTCTTTCCAGGTTTTTCTAAAGTCGGCCTGCTCATCACTTCTTATAGCACAATAGTATTCCATTATATTCATATACCACAACTTGTTCAACCATTCCCCAATGGATGGGCATCCCATCAATTGCCGTCATAGAAAGAGCTGTGGTAAATATTTTTGTATACGTGGGTCCATTTTCCCTTTGTGTGATCTCTTTGTCTCCCCTTATATGTCTTGTTTGTACCTAGTTGTTTTCCTGTCTCCTCCTTTAGACTGTGAGCTCCTTTCAAACAAGGACTTTTTTCTTCTTTTCTTTTTGCCTGTTTAGGTTTTCCCTAGCTCATTGTCTGGTACAAAGTGTATGCTTAATAAATGCTTCTTGACTTAACACCACAATCTACCTTAACTCTTAATGCTTTTGGCCTTTAAAGATCATTCTTTGATACTTATCCTATGAAAGTAACGTCCCCTTAAATCTGTGTGGGCTAGTCAGAAGGGTCTATTTCCAGGAATTTTTATCGATAATTTCAGGTAGTCTATAGAAACCACAACATCTGTGAACATACGCAGGCTCCGAGTCTTATCACACCTGTTCCCTTCCATACTTTCCCTATGCAGCAAATTTATGTTCTTCCTAACTGCCTGTTATGTTTTAATGGCATGCAAGAAGTCATGTGACCCCTTTAAATTGAGGGAGAATATAAAAGACTTGAAAAAAAATTTGAAGAAAAAGATTAACCTTGTGCTCTACCTTGGAGGTACATGTCTGTCACTAACAAATTTTATTAATTTATCATTAATCCAAGCATTGTTGTACTCAGAGAAATGTCCAAACTGACAGAATCCCCTCATGCCCTTGCATATCTCTTCACACAAGTCTTTTAAAAATAATTTGATATTTTTATTCTGAACTTAACAAACTTTTACCAAAACAGAAATTTACATTTACATAGTGGGCCAGAAAAAGAGTATTGTATATGAAACTGCAGATCTCTATTACATATAGCTTGCTTTTCTTTTAAATACAGGGTGTCCCCACAGTCTTGGTGCAGTTTTAAGCTTTAGTAGCTAAGCTTTTGGTCCTCACTGTATATAATAAGTTTAATTTGTGGCTTTCAAAACTGACCTGTTTATCTGTGGTTATTTTTGGTCTTCTTTCTGCTTCCTTCTCTGCATTTTAAAAATAGATACCTCCATGATCTCTCCTTTTTTTTCTTGTTTGCTACTCCATCCCCACTCAACCATCTATTCACCCCAACATTGGAAAGAAAAAAAAAACAAGGCCTTGCACTGGGCTAAGGCAGTGGGCTGATATATTTGCATAGTCAAGCCAAACAAATTCCTATATCGGCTGTGTCCAAAAATGTATTTCTCATTCTGTGTTTTGCGGCTGTCACTGTTCTGGGTAGCCTGCTTCATCATCATCAGTCTTCTAGAACCACAGGTTTTGTTGCTTTGATTAAAATTTTCAAGCCCTTGAAACATGTTTATTGTTGTTTGTGAAATGTTATTGTATAAGCTGTTCTGCTTACTTCATTCTGTATCACCTGGTACAAGTCTTCACAGGTTTCTCTGAAATCATCCATTTGTGGATATTCTAATGATGGCTTTAAAAAAAAAAGCCCAACTCAGGGGTATCCCTAAAACCCATTTGGCGAGGGTTTGCTCATTTCTGGTGCCCAAAGCTCCTCAGTGGGATTAAGAATTGGATTTGGGATCCTGAGAACTTAAATGGGCTAAATTAGTTGAGGAGTAGAAGGCAGGATGATCTTTTGCTTCTCTTTATATCCCCGGTACTTAGCACATAATAGGTGCTTAATGAATGTTTATTAATTGACCAAGTATACTTGTCAGTGGCTCAATGGAGAAATTATTGATGTAAAAATCCACCAATCACCACCTGAAAGAGATGCCAAGTTGAAAACTCACAGGAACATTATGGATAATAATTATAGCTCCAGGTCAAGGAGAAAATATTACAAGCAAGTAGAAAGAAACAATTTAAATATTGTGGAGCTACAGTCAGGGTACAGTAGAAGACTGAAGGGCATGGAACATGATATTCTGAAAGCAAAGGAACTGTGTTTGCAACCAAGAAAAATTTACCCAGCAAAGCTGAGTGTAATCTTGCAAGAAAAAAAAGATGGATGTTTAATTAATTAAAGAATTTTGTGGTATTCTTGAGAAGACCAGAACTGAACAGAAAATGTGACCTGCAAGAGTCAGGAGAAACAGAAGAAGGTAAACATGAAAGACCAATTAAAAGGGATTGGATAAAGTCAAAATGTTTACCTCTTATATGGAAAAATGTTATCTGTAACTCTTAAGAATGTTATCATTAGGGGCAGCTAGGTGGCTCAGTGGATAGAACACCAGCCCTGAAGTCAGGAGGACCTGAGTTCAAATCTGGCCTCAGACCAAACACTTGCTGCTTAACTAGCTGTGTGATCCTGGGCAAGTCACTTAACCCCAATTGCCAAAAAAAAAGAATAAGAAGAATATTATCATTCTAGGGTAGCTTAAAAGAGCATACATAGATAGAAAGCTTGGGCTTGAATTTTATTTTGATGGGATGATCCTAAAAAAAATAAAGCTGGGTAAGGAGAAGTAAAGTGGAGCGATTGTTTCATACAAATGAGGTGTGAATGGAAGAAGTGTTATGGTGGAGGTTAGGAGGGGCATGGAGGGACTGGTAGTACTAGAACCTTATTTTCATCAGAACTGGGTTAAAGAGGGAATAACATATAACCAGAAGAGTATAAAAGTCTTCTTAACTCACACAGAAATGGGGGGGAGGGGGATATTCTTAGAAGGGTGTTCGGATTAAGAAATAGAAGGGCAAGAGGAGAAGATAAGCAAGAGACTCTTAGAAGGGGTGCAGATTAGGGAGACAGTAATCAGAAATAAATTAGATATCTGAGGGAGGGACACAGTAAAAAGATAGGGAAAGAAGGATAAACTGAGGAAAACTAGGATGAAGGGGAATATACAACTAGTAATTATAACTTTGAATGCGAATGGAATAAACTCACCCACAAAATGGAAGTGGATAGCAGAATGGATCAAAAGCCACAATCTGACAATATGTTGTTGATAAAAAGCACATTTAAAGATGAGAGACACATAAAAATAAAGGACTGAAGTAGAATTTAGTGTGTTTCTACTGATGCCAAAAAAAAAAAACCAGGTACCAATCATGATCTCAAAGCTAAAATTAATTAAAAGAGATAAACAGTGAAACTACATTATATTAAAATGTACCGTTGATAATGAAGTAATATCAATACCAAACCTATATGTACCAAATGCTATAACATTCATATTTTTTAAGCTAAATGAATTACAGGTGGAAATAGATAGCAAAACTATAATAGTGGGTGATTTCAGCCTTCCTCTCTTAGAATTAGATAAATCTAACAAAAAAATAAATAAGTTAAGGAGATGAATAGAATCGTAGATAAGCTAGGTATGATAGATATCTGGAGAGAACTGAATGGGAATACAAAGGAATATATCTTTTCCCCAGTGGTACATGAGTACCACTGGTACCTTACAAGTATTGACCGTATGTTAGAGCATAAAAACTTTATAGTTCAGTGCAGAAAAGCAAAAATATTAAGTGCATTCTTTTCAGATCATAATGCAACAAAATTATATTGAATAAGGGAATATGGAAACATAGATTAAAAATTAATTGGAAACTAAATAACCTAATCTTAAAGAATGAGTGGGTTAAAGAGCAAGTCATAGAAACAATAAATGTGTTAAAAAGAATTATAACAATGATAACAAAACATGGGATGCAGTAAAAAACAGTAATCAGAGGGAAATTTATATCTCTAAGTGCTAACATCTACAGAATACAGGAAGAGCAGATCCATGAATTGGGTATGCAATTTTAAAAAGCTAGGAAAAAAATTAAAAATCCCCAATTAAATGCCAATTTGGAAATCCTAAGAATTAAAGGCAAGATTAATAAAACTGAATGTATGAAAACCTTTGAATCAATAAATAAAAGTAGGAGTTGGTTTTGTAAAAAAAAAACACAAGAAAATAAAGTATTGGTTAATATGATTTTTAAAAAGAAGAAAACCAAATCACTAGTACCAAAAATGAAGAGGGTGATTAACTAATGAAGATGAAATCAAAGCAATTATTAGGAGTTATTTTGACTAATTTGTATGCCAAGAAATTGAACAGTTGAAGTGAAATCGAAGAATCTTTACAAGAATATAAACTGAAGAGGAAATAGAATATCTAAATAAACCTATTTGGAAAAAGAAATTGAACAGGTCCTAAATGAGCTTCCTAAGTAAGCAGCACCAAGACCAGATGGATTCATAAATGAATTTTAAGATGGATTCATAAATGAATTTTAACAAACACTTAGAGATCAACTAATTCAAATAGTGAATAAATCATTGAAATGACGGGTAAGAAGGAACCCTGCCAAACTCTGTGAAACAAAGGCAGTGCTGATAGCCAAACCAAGAAGAGCCAAAACAGAGAAAGGAAACCGTAGGCCCGTTTCCCTAGTGAATGTGGATGCAGAAGTCCTGAATGAAACACTGGCCAGGAGACCACAGCAATGCGCCACAAGGACGGCCGCTGCTGTTTGTGAGTTCTTCTTGAAAAGGCCCCAAGACAGCAGAAAGGCGACTTCTTGACTGCAAGTGAGTTGTGAGTGAGGCAGGGCTATGCGAAGCCACTGTCTCTCTCCTCCTGAGCGGTCTGAGTCCAGGCAAGAGGCAAGGTGGAGATCAGAGTTAATGGAGACGGCTCTAGATACACTGGGAGACCTTGGCCTTTCTAAGCTAAGGTCTTTCCCAGCCCTGAGTTGCATGGGTTTGTCTGAGGCAACCCCCATTCAGTGATGAAGGCTCGGTAAGAAATGAGGCAAAAAGTGCCCTCTTTTACCTAGGCAAAAAAAAAAATCTGCAAGGGAAAGACCCTCAGGATTTTTGGCCAGAATAGAAACAATTCCTATTTCCATTCACTCTGAGCCAACAAAACCCAGACAGTGACCGACTGAGGCTTGAGTTGGGGCCCATTATTGGCCAGTCAGTGAGAGCCAGAGCGCTTTAGGTTTAAGGCATTGTCAGGTAGCACCTTCGAATCCCTAGGGCTTTATCGATGCCTGGATGAGGTCTTTCCCAGGTCTCATTTTGTCTGAGGTAACACCCATTCAGTGACTTAAGGTTGGATAAGAGATTAAACAAAAGATGGCCTCATTTGCCTATTCAAAAAGAAAAGAAAAAGAAAAAAGGAATTTGGAAGAGAAGGACCCTCGAAGTTTCTGGCCAGCACAGAAAAATGATTGCTATTTACACTCACTCTGAGCCCTCAGAGCCCAAACGATGACCAACCTGTGCTTGGGCTGGACATTGTTAGTGAGAGCTTGATTTGGGTTTAAGCCATAGTCAGGTAGCTCCATTTGAATCCCAGTGGGTTTTAGCAAAGGCTGGTTTTCCCAGAGCTCTGTTTCCGGAAATGTGTATTCCTTTGGGCGGAGCACCCACATGTAAGTGTGTGATCCCCCATGTGGAGGGAGGGAGGGAAAAAGGGAAAGAGGGGGAAAGGAAGGAATGCACAAAAATTGTGACCAAGTGGGATTTATAGCAGGAATGCAGGGGTGGTTTAATAGAAGGAAAGATATTAACATAATTGATTATATCAATAACAAGTAACAAAAACCATATGATTATATTAACAGATGCAGAAAAAGCTTTTGATAAAATGCAACATTCGTTCATATTAAAAACACTTGAAAGCATAGGTATAAATGGATTTTTCCTTAAAATGATAAGCATCTACCTAAAACCATTAGCAAGCATTATTTGTAAGGGAGATAAGCTACAAGTCTTTCCAGTGAGATCAAGAGTGAAACAGGGATGCCCATTATCACCAATAGTATTTAATATTGTATTAGAAATGCTAGCAAAGCAATAAGAGAAGAAAAAAAGTCAGAATGGGCAATGAGGTAATAAAACTATCTCTTTTTGAGGATGATATGATCTACTTGAAAAATCCTAGAGATTCAGCAATTGTTGAAACAATAATTTTAGCAAAGTAGGATATAAAATAAACCCACACAAATCATCTGCATCTTTATACATCACTAACAGAACCCTGCAAGAAGGGATAGTAAGAGATACCCCATTTAAAATAATTGTAGACAGCATAAAATACTAGGAGTATACCTGCTAAGACAAACCTAGGGACTTCGTGAACATAATTATGAAACACTTTTTATACAAATAAAGTCAGATTTAAATAATTGGGGACATCTTAATTGCTCATGGTGGACACAGCCAACATAATAAAAATGATAATTCTACCTAAACTAATCTACTTATTCAGTGTCATCCCAATCAAATTATTTTTAAAAATTATTGAGACAGGGGCAACTAGGTGGTGCAGTGGATAGAGCACTGGCCCTGGAGTCAAGAGGACTTGAGTTCAAATGTGGCCTCCGACACTTGACACCAGCTGTGTGACCCTGGGCAAGTCACTTACCTCCAATTGCCTCATCAAAAAGCAAAAAAAGAATATGAGTCATTTCCTAATTTATAAATGGACAAGGATATGAATAGGTAGTTCTTGGATGCAGAAATCAAAGCTATATGTAGTCATGAAAAATGCTCTAAATTATTATTGATTAGAGCAATGCAAATTAAAACAACTTTGAGATATTACTTCATACCTAATAGATTGGCTAAAATGATAGAAGGGGATGATGACAGATGTTGGAGGGGATGTGGAAAAATTGAGGCCACGAGTACGCTGTTGGTGGAACTGTGAACTGATCCAACCATTCTGGAGAGCAATGTGGAATTATGCCCAAAGAGATATAAAACTGTGTATGACCCAGCAATACCACAATTATGTCTGTTTCCCAAGGTGATCAGGGAAATAGAAAAAGAGCCTATATGTTCTAAAATATTCATAGCAATTCTGTTTATGATGGCAAAGAACTGGAAATCGAGGGGAAGTCCATCAACTGGAGAATGGCCAAACAAGTTGTGGTGTATGATTGTGGTGGAATACCACTGTGCTGTAAGAAATGATATCTAGGTTGATTTTAGAAAAACATGGAAAGACCTGCATGAGCTAATGAAGAGCGAAACGAGCAGAACCAAGAGAATATTGTATATACTGACAGCAATATTGTTCTAAGAGTAACTGTGAATGACTAAGCTATTCTGAGTATTATAAATATTCAGATCAACTACAAAGGACATATGAAGGAAGGTGCTATCTACCTGCGGAGAAAGAACTGATAAATAAAAGTATTCATAGTATGGTTTTACAGATATTATACACGTACACATACACGTACCCATACACATACGTACACATATCTATCTGTGTCAAATGATGGCCTCGAAGGAGACAGCTTAGAACTTAAAATGTAACAAAATTTTAAAAAATAAATTAACAAAAAAGTAAAGGGATCCTGCTGTCCCATTCACCATTACTGTTTGTTCAGTTGAACTGAATGACTACTTCCTAAAACGATTTGAAAGCCTGGTGGTAAAGCATTAGGGCAGCTAGGTGGCATTGTGGATAGTATGCCAGGCCTGGAGTCAGGAAGATTCCTGCAGACACAGGCTGTGTCACCCTGTTTGCCTCTGTTTCTTTATCTGTAAAATGAGCTGGAGAAGGAAACTGCAAACTACTGCAGTATCTTTGCCAAGAAAACCCCAAATGGGGTCACAAAGAGCTGGACACAACTGAAACAAATGAAAAATGACAACAAACCATTGCCCTGTGTCAGCCCTAGCTCCACAGAATTATCTAAATGCTCGGGAGAGGGAAACTGTTTTCTACTAACGGAACTTGGCAAAAGCAGGAAACATTGACTTGAAGAACTGTGTACCGGTAAAATAACAGTTTAATTTTGTTTTGTCTTTTTCTTCATGAGATGTAAAACTTTCAGCTCATCTGCTGTTCCATCCCTGTCCCTGGAGTATAGCAGTTGTTGAAACATGTAGTAGGCAGAGGAGTATAACACTTATCCTCTCTTCAGCTCTTTTTGCCATATGCTTGCTGAACTGAATGGAGAAGTCTACATGAAGAACATGCTAAGATTCATCAGAGGTGTTTGGCAGAAGGTTGCAGCTAAAATACATCATTATTGGCTCTATTTTGAGACTTACACTTGTATAAATTTTATGATGCCTATTATTAATAGCTAATTCACAGACATGGTATGAAGAGAAATGCTGTAATACATAGGAAACAGCTCGAGGTCCTAAGATTCAATGTTCCATGTAATTTCAAGGTGTTATCATTACTGGTACAAGAATAGAAAAGCAAACTGCATTTCATAAACGGGCATGCTTCATTTCCTTCACGTTCATTAGTTCCATGAGTTGTCATGTTATTTTCTTCTTGTTGTCCCTTCTTTTTTAATATATGGACAAAAGTTAAATCTACTTAATGAATGTGATTAAAGCATTGCCAATACCAAATTCCATCAAGATCAGTTCACCCTGAGCAGCATGGCAACATGGAAACAGCCATGGCACTGTTGATATAGGCTATTCCCTTGATGTTAAATGCATCTGTGGATCTATCATTACTTAATTCATTGAGAGTATAGATCTATTGAATACTATCATTAGTTATTTTGTTCCTTATATTTCCGTTTCTGCCCATGTGGTGAAACTGTTGATTCATTCAAAGTTCTTGGCCTCCCATCCAACTAACTGTAGTACAGTGAGATCCAGTATATAAATTGGGTGGTGCTGTTATGGATTCTTGCATCACATTGCATCTTTTGTACATTACCAGTTTGATTTAACATTTATTAAGCACCCAACACCTCAGATTACTTCAGTCAATGTAGAGGGCTTGTACTGATGGGTCTGAGGATTTAGGCCATGCCAGGTTTTACCTGTAGTGTGTCCTTAGTCTTAGGGCCACCTAAGTCAGAACGTAGGCTCACCAAGCCTTCCCCTGCTCTGTCTTTGCCTTGGGAATAGAAGGACCTTGAAAGATAACTGGGAAGCAAGGAGATGTTTCAGGGGGGACTCCTGCTAGTTACCGTTCCCATGAGAAAAATTATTGTTGATACTTTGCCTTTTCCCACTCTGAGTTCTGTTCCCACGAATGAGGTATAAAAACCCTAACCCTCAGATCAATAAACGGAGCTTATTCTGAACTTGCTACCCCCTGGTCCACATGTCTTTTGTCTTCATACTTGACCAGAAACACAGTTGCAGACTCAGGCGTCTGTGACAGGTGGCACCCAAACAGGGACCCTTTAACAGGAACCTGGAGTCGGGATCCCTGTCAGGGGCAGGGAGCCTGAAAGAGTGGTTTCCCCAGGTGAGTAGCCCTGGAACAAGGTGGGCTGTCTGGCCATCAGCCATAAAAAGGAGTACTCTGGTCGTTGTACCGCAGACAACGGCTAAGGTGAGGGCCATAATTTCTTCCTACGTAGTTTTAGTTCACCAGGTTTAGCGGGATATTAGATATAGATCAGTGTGTGTGTTTGATTTTCACTTTGAATTGAAGTACTTTGTTATATTCAGTTTACAGTGAAAGTGAAGTTACACAGGCCGAATAAGAATATGAGAAAAAATACAAGCAGTTGGGATGGGTCAAGGCTCAGCAGAGCAAAAAAAAAAAATAGAGAATATTATTTACAAGTATTAAAATCATTAGTAAAAGACAGGGGATTATTGATCACTTTTGGACAGCTGGTTGAATTTTTAGATACAGTGGAACAACGCTGTCCTTGGCTTCCCAAGGAAGGGGTGATAGATATAGAAAAATGGGAAATAGTGGGTAAACAATTAAGTGACTACTATTATCAAGAATACAGACTTGGTGCTTTTCCAGTGTCCACTTTTGCAATTTTGAATATACTTAAAATATGTCTCCAAAAACCAGAAGAGGTGCCTTTAGTCACAAAAGTAATTAAGGTAGAAGCCTCTTGTTCCACCACAAAGGAGGAAGAAGCTGCAGAAGTGTTAACAAAAACAGAAATTAAAAATGAAGTAAGTAATAAAGTAGCTGAAGGTTCAAAACCCCCTCCACATTCTCCATGCCCTGAGTTGTAAGACAGGCTCAAGCAGCATGACGAGAGGTCCCTATAGAACTACAGATTGTTTTGCCTCTTATAAAAACCAAAACCTTAAGAAAGATTTTGCCTGGCTTCCATAACATCTGGAATACCATGAAAAGAAAAGATAAAATAAAAATGGATATTATTTGATTTTGTCATTTTCTTCTATGTTTGTGTGAGTATGAATGATTGTCTGTAATTAATGTCTGTAATCTGTTTGATTCTTTACCGCCAGGCAGCTAAGGGCTGCAACTGGATTCTGAAATGCTGCTAGTAACTTTCTCCCCCTCCCCCCCTCCATAATACCAGCCACCTCCCAGGAGCGGGTGGATGGGGGAGAGAAGAAGAGAAAAAATATTGTATTATTTACATTATATGATTGATAAAAGACAAGAAAGTTTAAGCATGCAAGAATGAGAGAAGTAGGAGTAGAAAGAATAGTATAATCTGTCTACATTAATAGCATGAACAGAGGATTTGAGAATAAAAAGATTTGAAACTTTTGGAGAGTTATTAGGAAGAAATTCTCTTTCCTTTTGCATCCTGACCTCTGGCCAAATCTTTGGATGTAAAATTGAAAGATTATCAAAGATAAGTTGTTGGAAAATATTCTCTCCCTTTCTCTTGCATTCCAACCTTAGCCAAGTTGGGGTGGGAGAGAGAGAACAAGAAGAAAAAAGAAAAGGAGGTTGAATTTTCCCCCTCAAATCAAGAAGAAAAATTTTTATGTATTGGAACACAATCAAAAGATAATTTAGTTCATTCACATTAGTAATATGTAAAGACTCTTAGGACTATAACTAATACTTTGTTTTGAGTTTGAATTTGCGTATAGTTGTCTCCATTAAATCAGTATTTGAAGTTTTCCTATTATGTTCCTTTAAGAAGGAATGTTTCCCACCAAGTACCAAAATTTTCTTCATAAAATTATTAAACCTGTTAGGCAGATATTCCTAGACAAAAATAATTCATTATATGGATGATAAACTTTGTAGTTGTTCTACTACTAGTAAACTCTCCTTATTAATGCCTAAGTTTTAACAAGCCTTTCAGTCTCATAGATTTATAATTGCCCCTGAAAAAGTACAAAAGAAACCACCCTTTGCTTACTTTAGGCATGGTGTTTTACAGTCTACAATTAAACCTTCCAAAAAATATTACAAATTAATCAAGATTCCTTAAAAACTTTTCATAATTTTCAAAATACTTTTTTAAAGATATTAATTAATTTTGGCCTTCCTAATAGATCATCACTAATCAATTCTTTTAAGATGAATTTAAACTAGTAGAACAAAAGATGGCTGAAACTCAATTATTTCCCCTTAATTTATGAGACACAATATTTTACATCTAATGAGAGCTGTTATTTTCTCCCACCCACTGTTTATGCTTCTCCTATCCATAAAGCTGATAAAATTCAATAGAATTCTGATAAACTTGTTTGGGTTCCTTAAAATTCACCTGTTTTTAGTATTAAAAAGAAGTCATTTGGTAGTTATTGATTTAAAAGATTGCCTTTTTTGCTATTCCATTACAAAAAGCTAAAAATGATACATTATATAGTAACTTCCATTTAAAGTGAACTCACACATTTACTACCTCAACTTTAATTAGCTTTACATGAATATAAGTTTACTATAGCCCTAGAAAAGGTTAAGAAATATCTCCTTTTTCCGACCTAGGTTATGTTGTCACGGAAACAACAGTGAACCCACAGAAAGTACACCTACCCCTTAATTCTTTACAAGCATATAATTTTAATGATTTTTATAAACTTTTAGGGGATGTTAATTGACTTCAACCAGCACTCCAACTTACTACAGAACACTTGTGTAATTCCTTTTTTACATTTAGAGAAGATCCTAATCTAAATTCTCATAAAACATTAAGTCCTGAAGCAAAACAAGATCTTTAATTAGTTGAACAGAAAAATTCCTAAAACTCAACTCACCAGTATTTCTTTAAATGAAGAGGTACCAAGTGCCATTCTTAGTACTCCAGTGTCCCCTACAATTTTTAACTTACAGGAAATTTACTTTCTATTATTAATCCACCTTATAATAAAAGGCAAATGGACACTCTTGTTGCCTCTTTAAGGACTGGCAAATTGCTATTACTACTTTTTCTGGTCGTATTGATATTGATAATTACTTACCATCTCTTAAGATATTAACCTTTTTTACTAATTGTTCATAGGTATTTCAAAAGATTATTAGATTTAACCCCATTCCTTCAGCACCCATGACATTCACTGTTGGGTTAAGTATATGTATAGCAGGATATTATGAGCCTATTAATGTTGTTTCTGATAACAAGTAATCTGTTTATGTCTCTCAAAATTTAGAGACTGCAAAGTCAAACTATATTACTAATACACAATTATATACTGAAAACAATGCCATTATTGATTCTTAACTCCACTTTATAAACAAGTGGAACAATTAAACGTGATCAAGCATATTATACAAGCCTTCACAGTTATGAGTGTACTTAAACGAGTTTAAAACACATAATGCTCCTGCTTACATTAGCAGAGCGTTTTTTCTTCTTTTTCTTCTTTGTATAACATTTCTCTTATCACAAACATTTTATATAATTAAAATCAAAAATATTAAATTTTTTTTAACAAAAAGGGAACCTGGGCTATTACCTCTCATTGATAATTGGTTATTAATTTTCTTCAATGGGCTATTAATTTTTATAATTGGCTATTAATTTCTAAATATTAACAAAGATGAGTACACTCCAGCCGAAAAACATCTGGAGAAAAATAAACATCCAGAGGCCCAGATCCATTACTAATGAGGGGACGAGGATATGCTTACGTTTTTTCAGGAAGCTTTGATAAACCTGTCCAGATACCGGAGAAAAATGTCCAAGCATGTATAACAACTCACAGCTTGAATGCAGAGTATGAGAGTTGGGGAAAGCACAGAAGGAGCCAATCTACAGTGACGAGTTGCCTTCCCACATGGGGTAAAGTGAAAGCTCCCTCTCATCGAGTGATAAAAGACTCCTGAACTTGTATTTTTAGCAATAGTAGCTTTACTTTCTGCTCAAGTGTGTAATGAACAGAGTGTTCAGCAGTGGACTTATTTTTCCTTTTCCACCCTGATTGCAATCTATCACATATATAGACAAATTTGGACTATCTATATGCTAATAACACCTGTATATTTGGAAGACAAGAAGATCTCTACCATCCAGGAAACCTGTATGTTTTTTAAAATTTAGCAACAATATTGATTAATACCAGTTTGTCTATTGGATATGTAAATTTTATTCAATCTAATACTATTTTTGAATAGAATGTTACTTGTGTCAACTGTACTCTCAAACAATGTATTGATAATAATAACTATATTGTACCTTTGGTAGAACAATCACCATTTGCTATCTTCCCTAATAATATCTCACATGTATAGTTCTAGAACTCTGGTAAACGTGTTCCTAAAATTATTATTTCCTCCTTAAGTCAATCAAAACAATTTGTTGGTCTCCTTATTGCTAGTTTAATCATTGTTGCTTCTCTTATTGTATCTATTACCACTTCATCTATTGCATTACAATCTGAAATTTAAATTACATAATTTGTAAATAACTTAGCAAAAAATATATGTTTAGCATTTAAAGCACAAAAAGCTATTGATCATGGTAATTTGTTAGTCCAAAAGTATCATAACCAAGCTTTCAATAGATTTTGTGTTAATTGTACTCTATCTAGATTCATAGACTCTACTTCAGGACCTATAGTTTTGATTGTAGAACAATTAGCAATGCACTTCAATTTGAAATGTGATTATTGCTATTCTTTTATCAGTGTAATTCCATATGTGTATTCAAATTTCACTAATGTTAATGTAACTATTGAACAAATATTAAAGAAGCTCCAGGGTGCATGGCACTCTGAAAATATTACATTGAAAATTAACCAGTTATCCAAAATACAACATGAAATTGCTGATTCTCTTATTGATGGTATCAATCCTCAAGATATTGCAAATAAATTGTTAGATTGGATTGATCAACTTAATCTTTTAAAGAATGTATTAAGTTTGCTATTGCATTTTTTACCTTGGCTATGTTTTGTATTGATTTTGTGTTTCCTCCTTCCCTGTTTTTTAAAGTACACTCACCATACTTTAGGTGAGATTTTTACATCCCTTCATCTTCTCAAGTTAAACAGTAAAAGGGCGGAGAATGTAGAGGGCTTACACTGATGGGTCTGAGGATTTAGGCCAGGCCTAGTTTTACCTGCAGCATGTCCTTAGTCTGAAGGCCACCTAAGTCAGAACGTAGGCTCTCCAAGCCCTCCCCTGCTCTGTCTTTCCCTTGAGAATAGAAGGACCTTGAAAGATAACTGGGAAGCGAGGAGACATTTCAGGGGGGACTCCTGCTAGTTACCGTTCCCATGAGAAAAATTATTGTTGATACTTTGCCTTTTCCACTCTGAGTTCTGTTCCCACGAATGGGGTATAAAAACCCTAACCCTCAGATCAATAAACGGAGCTTGTTCTGATCTTGCTACCCCCTGGTGCATGTGTCTTTTGTCTTCAGACTCAATCAGAATCACAGTTGCAGGTGCAGGCATCTGCGACAAGTCACCTGTCACCTCATATTTATGTAGAATTCTTCATTATGCAAACATATGAAGATTCTATACATCTTTTTCCATGAAAGATTGAGAGATTTGCTAGCTTCTGCTCTTTATTGTGGACTGATATTTGGGCGTATGAATCCCTGAGAGTCATATTGTGAACTTAAACATTTCTGTTCTGATCTTCATGGGCCTTTCCTCATTGTTCAACTCTGTGTTGATGCAGCTAATTCTGATCTAGGTGAGATCCTGCCAAAGTTGGTGACCAAATTAAACATATTCCACAACCTCCCAGACTTCCAGGCCATCTCTGTGAACTGTGTATTGTGAAGAGTGCTTATTTTGTGTGTTTAGTTTGTAAAGTTCAAGTAGCATTTATGTGTAAACTTTTTAGCTTAGGTTGGGAGGTGCGAATTTTAAATACTGATCAAATATTAAAATATCTTACATGTCACTAGAGGCTATTAACCTTTCAAAAGTTGGGCAGTGAAGTTCCTGTTTCTGTTTTTCATTCTAACTTGGAAAAATGGATATAGCACATGGATGTCACAATCTGCTGTCACTTGTCAAAGCAGTGGGGAAAGGGATTCCAGGAAGCAGACATTGAAAATCACCTCCATTGTGACATAGCCTCATTGCCCCCAATGCAAGAGCTAAAGGGGTCATTGTCTTTGTAGCCATGATGTACAGGTCCAATCTGCTCTAAGAAAACCTGATACTTAGAAATTGGAACTTGTAATATTGGAAGTTACATAATGGTAGTTTGCATTATAAAATGTTGATTAACAAAATGATTCACCATTTATTTCTATTGTCATTCCTTATTGAATTTGAAAAGGTTCAGTTTATGAAAACTCAATTAGAACTCAATTATGTAAAGCATAAACTACCTTTATCCACATTAAACATATATATTTTTTCTGATGCTGTACTTATCTCCATAAAAATGCACAAATAGTAGTATTAAATGGGCTCATACATGATGACGGAAAAGCCAAGTATTGCTGTTTTTAGCATCATATTGATTCCTGTAGAAATTTTTGTTTTCCATTTAAAAACTTCATTGCATTTTATTTGGAAAAACTCCATAAAGATGACTAGCTACCCCTAGTGGAAAAAAATTGGAATTACATGAGAGCCTGAATCGTGTATCACCTCGTAATTGTCTAGTAGTATTTTTCTTCATCAATACATATTGAATAGATTATTCAAGTGTTTATTATACTAACAATTATAATTTTAATAATTTTATTAGAAATACTATTGTTGATTGTTCTTGATCGCTATTAACCAGAATGGTATTGTTATTATTATTATTATTATTATTATTTGTTTAGATGTTTTCAGTTACGTTCGACTCTTTCTGACCCCATATGGGGTTTTCTTGGCAAAGATACTGGAGTGGTTTGCTATTTCTTTCTCCAGCTCATTTTACAGATGAGGAAACTGAGGTAAACAGGGTGAAGTGACTTGCCCCGGGTCACACAGCTTTTAAGTGTGTGAGGTCAAAGTTGAACTCAGGAAGGTGAGTGTTCCTGACTCCAGGCCTGGTGCTTTATCCACTGCACACCCTAGCTGCCCATTCTTGATCACTGTTAACCAGAAAAGTATTACATTAAATATAGAATGATTTTGAGATTGATTAGCTAAATGGCAATTAACCACTTTGAAGTTAATTTTGTTACTAGAGCATATGAAAAAGAGTAGCATTAGATGTAGTCACTCTTATAAAGTGAGGCTGCTTTTTAAGAGTTGTTCCAAACCTTTCCCTAATCTTCAGTCTTTCCCTATCTCCTGGCACAGGTCTTCCACATCCTTAAAAACAAAAATCCTCACTGGACCCTCGCATTCCCTCAAGCTATCCTTCTTCATTTCTTCTCCCTTTCAGAGCCTTCTTCACTCACTCCCTTCTTGATCTAACTGCTCTTTTCGAAGTTACCAACGTTCTCATTAATTGCTAGCTCTCGTAGCCTTTTTTCCATCCTTACCTTTCTGGACCTCTCTGAAGAATTTGACTAGTGGACCTCATGTCCTCCTGGCTACTTTTGTCTGGGCTTTCCTAATACTGATTTCTCTTCATTCTACCTGGCTTATTGATTGTACCTTGTTGTTGTCGTTTAGTCATTTCCTTAGTGTCTGACTCTTCATGGCCCCATTGGGGGTTTTCTTGGCAGAGATACTGGAGTGATTTGCCATTTCCTTCTCCAATTCATTTTATAGATGAGGAAACTGAGGCAAACAGTTAAGTGACCTGCCCAGGGTCATAGAGCTAGTAAGTGTCTGAGGCCAGATTTGAACTCAGGTCTTCTTGACTCCAGGACCTGTACTCTATCACCTGTGTCACCAGCTCTAAGGGGCCTCTCCCCTTACCACTTGGTATAAGCCAAGGAGTCCTTTTCTTTGTTATTCTTAACTCTTGAAGCTACTGTCCCCTTGTCCTGGTCCCACTAACAACTAGGGGCCAACTAGGTTGACTCCAAAGTTATCTAATCCCAACCAGGGTCTCACTGCTATGTAGCTGGCCTCTAATTCTTTCCCAGTTTGACACTCTTCACAAGAAGTATTCAGAATCTCCTCTGCCCTCCTCCACAAAGAAACTCGCCTCCTTATGGAGAAAAGAGAGGCCAACCAAAGTGAGCTTCTTCCTCTCCCTTACTCCAAACCTCAAAACTCCTCTACATCAATTCCCCAGCCTTTCCTCCTTTGGTCCAGCCTCCAAAGCGGCCTCCTTGCCCAGGCTCATTTTTAACTTCCTCTTCACCTCAGTAATGCCCATGGAGGCCCCTAATGTCCTGAAGGGGCACTGCCCACTACATGCAAGCCTGGCTTTGCCATACTACGTTTCGTTCTAAAGCCACCCCCCTCTCCCACCCCTTTTCTAGCTATGGAACTATAATACAATCAATGGTTATTTGTCCTAGAAAGGGTAATTTACTTCCCCTGTGATTCCACTTCAGGAACTTTCCAAATCAAACCTCCCTTCCTGCCCACCACTCCCCTAAAGGCATTATTCCTTCATCAAAATGTAAATTCCACTTCAGTATGTGTTAGTTCACATAAATCTTTTCAGGTTTTTCTGAAATCATCTTGCTTGTCATTTCTTAAAGCACAACAATATTCCATCATAATCATATACCACGGCTTATTTAGCCATTCCCCAATTGATGGGCATCTCTTCGATTTCTATTTCTCAGCCACCATAAAAAGAGCTTTAGTAGGGATTCTTAATTTGGAATATATGAACTTTTTTTTAAAGTAGTTTGGTAACTATTTGGTTTCCTTTGTAATTCTAGTATTTCATTTTATGCATTTAAAACCATTTATGCATTTAAACCATTCTGAGAAAGGGTCCGTGGGCTTCACCAGATTGCCCAAGTCATTCAAAACCCCCCAAAAGGTTAAGAACTCATGCCCTTGAGTACATGATGTCCAACATCTTCTTTTTCTACAATGTCACTCTCTCTTCCTTTCTTCCAGTTTCTGATGAAGTGGCCCCCTCCCAGCCAACAAGAACTCCTCTACCTGTGCCATCAATCCCATCTCCTCGTGTCTTCTCCAGCAGACTGCCTCCTCAGACCATAACCTTTTCTTTCTCTAATCTTCAGCCTCTTCCTATGTACCAGTGCATTCCCTACTTCCTTCAAGCATGCCCAGGTCTCCCTATTACTGTGGAAGAAATATGTCTTCTCCTCCATGTGGTGGGTGACTTTTGCCAAATACAGATTTACTAAAGTGCAGAAATTATGGAGGTAAAAACCCAAGTCTTATTATTATGCTTAAGTATAGGTTCAGGCCTCAGAGGAAACAATCATGAGGATTTTGACAAGGCTTCTTAGAAACAAAATTATGCCAAAGTGACAGAAACATAATTCTTTTATATATTACCTTGTACATTCCTCTTAGGTCATAAAAGTTAAAGGGAAGATAGATCCATGATCCCATACTTCCTTCTGTCATCAAAGTCCCACAAACTTAAGGAGAGTTATAATCTCATATATCCCTTAAGGAAACAAATTTTGTCAAACAAACTCCATAGGCAACCTAAGTCAGGTTGCAGATTAAACTAGAAGATGCATAAATGTTTTTTTCCAAGAGGACCGACGGCATCATGGGGTGATGCCTTGCCTCTGGAGTGAGCTGGATTTAAGTGAGGCGGCATTGCACAGTCCTCAGCCTCATTCTCCATTCTAGAGTGATTCAAGTCCAGTAGCAAATGTCAGGCAATACGGCCTGGGAGGTAGAGAACCTTGGTGTCTTCAATGTCTGATCAAGCTCTAAGCACCTACTTCAGCCTTCTTCATGGACTTTGGAACACTTTGTTCTCATCTGCCTGTTCTGCTGGGGGATGTCTTCATATGCTTGGAGTAGACATCCCCTTAACTCACCAACGGCTTTGAGGCCTCTCAGTTACCCTCGACCTGGTTTAGCCAACTGCAGAGACGTTTTTAAAGGGGTGGCTTCTTGGTGTAGAGGTGAGAGTTGGATGGATCAGGTGGACACCCAAAGGTGGAGGGGCAGCCCTCATACCAGAGGGGCTTGTCCTCCCTGAACACCCCCTATGCCTCACAGATGGGCTGATTGAGGAGAAGGGCTTACATATCACCAGAGAGTGAGGGACAGTTGAGTTTTCCTGGGACTTCTTATCTAAGGAATGCTCGAGGCTATTAAGTACCTTTTTATACCCCATGTTTTTCATCAGATGAGGTGAATGTTAACCAAAAGTTGCAGGAGGAATAAAAGGAAATTTAAAAATACCATCCTTAATAAACAAACAAACCTTCTCTAGACCCGACCATGGCCTCAATCCTTTTTCTCCTCACATGCATTATCTTCCCCTCTAAACTCTTCCTCCCCTTCTGCCTGTCTGGTCAGTATGGAGGGCAGCACTGTCCTTTCAGTGCCCCAGGCCACAACCTAGGGGTCGTCTTCCATTCCTCACTCTCTCTCCCCCCTCCCCCCATCACCAAGCTGTCGCCAAGGCCTGCAGATGTCCCCTCTGCAACATATCTCAAATACAGCCCCTTTTCTCCGGACACTGTCCTTGAGCTGGTGCAGGTTCTCATCAGCTCACACCTGGCCTGTTGCCATAGCAGCTGGGAGGGCTGCCTCCCTCCAGTCTCTTTCTGCTCCAATGCTTCCTCCATTCAGCCACCAAAGTGATTTTCCTAAAATGCAGGTCCAGCCATGTGACCCCCTGCTCGATAGACTCCAGTGGTTCCCTATGGCCTCTAGGAGCAAATACAAAATACTCTGGCATTCAAAGGCCTTCATGACCCAACCCCCTCCTGCCTTTCCAGTTTTCTTATACCCTACTACCCACCACGTATTCTTTGATCCAGTGACCCTGGCCTTCTGGCTCTTCTATGAGCCAGACACTCCGCCTCTCAGCTCAGGGCATCCTCTCTGGCTGCCTCCTACGCCTGGAACACTCTCCCTCCTTTCCTCTGACTGCTGACCTCCCTGGCTTGCTTCAAGTCCCAGCTAAAGTGCCTTCTTTTCCTGGAAGCCTTCCCCAGCTCCTCTTAATTCCAGTGCCTTCCCTCTCTTAATTATCTTATATGTAGCCTGTGTATAACTATGTGTATATACACACATATGTAATATATATGTATGTGTGTAAGCATATATATATGCATACACATACATAATATACACACATTTATTTGTATGTTGTCTTGCTCATTAGACTATAATCTCCTTGAGGGCAGGAACTGGGTTTTTTTTTGTCTCATTTTGTATCTTTAGCATTTAGCACCGTGCCTGGCACGTAGTACGTGCTTTAAAATTTTTATTGATGGATTAGCTAGATTTGTAGAAAAAGCTCTCCACACTTGCCTCCTTGATTTCTCTTCTCACTCCTCAACCATTTGGAATCTGACCTATGACCCCCTCACTGAAATGAAACTGTTCTCTCTGGAGTTACCCAAACAGAACTTATCCCTTTCCCCAAAAATCTACCCTCCTTCCAAATTCCCAGTTTCTGCCGAGGCTGGCACTGCCCTGGCTTAGGTGATTTCTACCTGCCCCCCCTCACTTCTGATATCCTTTCCTTTCCCTTTCCTCCTGTCTCTTGGCCAACACCTAGGATGAGCCCTTGCTGCTGCCTACCTAGCCCATTCCAGTAGCCTCCTAACCAAGTCTGCCTCTACTCTCCCTTTTTAATTCATTCTTTTTTTTTTTTTAAGAACTAGAGGAAACATTACCTGACCTCTACAAACTGAGACACAGTCTGCAGAAGTATAAGATAGGGAGATCTATGGAAATGAGGTTGATTAAAGTGTAAGTAGTTCTCTTTCCCAGCCCACAAGAGTGGTGTTCAAGATCTTTGATTTTATCCAGTTGATATTTTACCTTTGAGTCCCTTGGAGTGATAGAGATTTAAATGGCGAGCATCATTAGGTACCTGAATTTCCTCTTAGGTTGGTGTTCAGTCATTTTCAGTCCTGTCCTGACTCTTTGTGACCCCATTTAGGGTTTTCTTGGCAAAGATCCTACAGTGATTTGCCATTTCCCTCTCTAGCTCATTTTACTGGTGAGGAAACTGAGGCAAACAGGGTTCACTGACTTGCCCAGAGTTGCATAGCTAGTAAGTGTCTAAGGCTGGATTTGAACTTAGGTCTTCCTGACTCCAGACCTGGTGCTCTACCTACTGCAACCACCTAGCTGCCCACACTGAAGGGGACATCTGGAGAGGTCCCTGATTCCGCTAAGGTATTTTGTTTTAATAAAAATATTTATTTTTGCAACTTGGTCCCGTTGATATGCATATGATCTATTTGACAATAATCTTATTGATTGATTTTTTAACATATATGTATAAAGCCCAATACTCACCATTTTAGATTTGTATAGCTTAGGTTGAAATCTAAGGAGGCTTCCCACTAATTATTCTGTACACGCCACCACCCAGGTTCTTCATTCAGAACATTAGACGATAGTTCAGACCTTTATTATGTCACCCCTGGAACAATGCAATAGCTGCAGGTGGGTGTCCCCCTCTTTAATTCATTCTTAACAATACTCTCAGATCATTCTACCACCACCCCCCTTTTATTTGGTCTGGACCTGTGATTTTCAAGTAGGGTAGGGAATTCTTGGTGTGGAAACTCTCCCAGTGCAAAATGACAGAAGTCTTCCTTATGCAAAGACTGAATAATGTACTCATCTATGCAGAACCCTTCCATCGGTCCCCGTTGTCACAAGAAGAGGAAGGGTAGGGGCAGCTAGGTGGCCCAGTGGATAGAGCACTGGCTATGGATTCAGGAGGACCTGAGTTCAAATGTGGCCTCAGACACATAACACTAGCTGTGTGACCCTGGGCAAGTCACTTAACCCCATTGCCTAGACAAAAAAAAAAGAAGAGGAAGGGTACTCAGAGGCTGTCTAGGCCCACCAAAACTGAGATTACTTCTCCCTTAGTCCATTCCTGTCTTTAGTCAGTCACTAAGCATTTATTAAGCACCGACTTGGTACCAAATGCTAGAGCTACCTAGAGATAAAAGACAGTCCCTGCTCTCAAGGAGCTCACAATCTAATGGGAGTGACAAGCAAATAAATATTTACAAAGCAAACTATATAGGATAAGTAGGAAATAATGAACAGAGGGAAGGCATTAGAATGAACAAGGTTTGGGAAAGGCTTCCTGTTGGGATTTTAGTTGGGACTTGAATGAAGGAAGCTAAGAGGCAGAGATGAGGGGGAGCATTCCATCAGGCCAGAGAAAATGCCCAGAGCAGAGACATGAAAGAGCCAGGAAGCCAGTAACTCTGGATCGAAGTCAGTATGTTAGGGGCCTTGGCTCATGAGTGAATGGGATTTAAGTGAGGGAGGTACTGAAAGCAAGGTTTAAGAAGACTGGAAAGGTGGAAGTGGGGGGTTTGGGTGGATTGTGAAGGGCTTGGGTCACCAAACAGAGGAGTTTGCACTTGAACTTGAAGGCAACAGGAAGCCACGGGAGTTTATTGAATAGGGGAGTGACATGGTAGGACCTGGGCTTTAGGAAAATCACTTTGGCCCCTGAGTAGTGTATGGACTGGAGTGGGGAGAGACTTGGGGCAGGCTGGTGCATTAGTCCAGGTGTGAGGTGATGAAGGCCCGTACCAGGGTTGGGGCAGTGTTAGAGAAGAAAAGGGGATGTATTGGAGAGATGTTGCAGAGATGGAATTGACAGGCCTCGGCAACAGCTTGGATATTGGTGTGGGGTGGCAGATAGTAAACTGTCTAGGATGGCACCCTAGGATGGGAGCCTGAGGGACTGGGAGGGCGGTGTGGTTCTCCACAGTAGTTGGGGCCAGATAGGTAAATTTGAGAATCATCAGCAATAGAGATGGTAATTAAATCCATGGGAGCTGATGAGATCACCAAGTGAAGTAATGTAGAGGGAGAAGAGAACCCAGGTCAGAACTCTATAGGACATGGACTCATTTGTTTTCCGAGAGGACCAATGACATCGATGGTGATGTCTTTCCTGAATTGGATGGTAGAATTGCACAAAATTGTTCATTGTAGATATACAAAAGATTTTTGCGAATTGATGTTATGGAGTAGCTAGGTGGCACAGTGGATAGAGTTCCAGCCCTGGAGTCAGGAGGACCTGAGTTCAAATGTGGCCTCAAACACTTGACATGTACTAGCTGTGTGACCCTGGACAAGTCACTTCAGCCCATTGCCTAGCAAAAAAAAATCAAATTGATATAATTATTTTTTGTTAATGTTCTACTTTTGTTTACTTACATTACATCTTATGGGGGTACAGATTTATTTTCTCCCTTGTATTTGATAAATAGTTCCTTTGGCCTTTTCCTTCTGGGAGTTATTTAATACCAAATAAGTAAATGGAAATATATTAGTTTTATGGGAAATATTTTTTGCAGTAGTCTCAAAGTTATTTTCTATTTATACTTGACAGAAACTTGATCTCTAAACTCTGGAGTCATGTGGATCCATCTCGGTTTAACTGCCGCCATTCTTATTCTCACTGAGTGAACTTTCCAATTTCTTTGGTAATTGTAGCATTTGCTCCTTAGCTACATTAAAAAAAACAATCTGGCTTTTTTGGGGGGGCTGGAAGTACTTATCTCTTCACAGATACAAGTTGATTCAACAAGATTTTATTGGAGACCTGTTGTCCATATAGCACTCTGCTTGGTGCTTGGGTAATTAAGAGTTTAGATAAAACTGGGTCCCCATCCTCACGATGTGCACTTCTTTGAAGGGTTAGGACACACACAAAAAATAATTCTTTATAGTCTCACATCACTTCCTTGCACTGAGCTGGGCCTTGAGTCAGGAAGACCTGAGTTCAAATGTGGCCTCCAACACTTACTAGCTGCGTGACCCTGGGCAAGTCACTTAACCCTGTTTGTCTCAGTTTCCTTATCTATCAAATGAGCTGGAGAAGAAATGGCAAACCACTCCAATATCTTTGCCAAGAAAATCCCAAAATGGGTCACTAAGAGTCAGACAGGACTGAAGGACAACCTTGCATTGAGAAGTGATGTCATATGAAAGGGTGCTGGACTTTAGAATCACAGGTTACACCTTCAGAATTGGAAGGAATCTTCCAGACCATTTAGGCAAATCACTTCATTTTTACTGATGGAGGAACTGAGTCTGGAAGACTTTGATTCAAATCCTGCCTCTCATACATAGGCGACAGGCGACTGTGGCATAATCATTTTAGCCTGAGCCTGTTTCCTTAACTCTACAACAATATATCAGTCATGTCTGTGTCATATAATTGCATGTCTAAATGAGATAATGCATCTAAAAGGCATTATGAATGTCAAGTAGCTATTATTAATTAGAGTTGCAAAACGAGGGGCTTTGTCAACCAGTCGACAAGCTTTTATTACGCCTGTACTCCGTGCAGAAAACTGCAAAGCCCCGGGGGATACAAGGAGAAGCAGCCCCTGCCCTCAAGAAGCTTACATTCTAGTGGGGGAGCCCACATAGGTAAAAACTGGACGTGAGACATCTGTACAGTGTGAACGGAAGGCCATTTTCAGTGGAAGGCATGGAGAGGTGGGGGTGGGCTTCGTGACAATGAATAACCGGCACAGCGCCTGGACGGGCCCCCGCATCGGAACCAGGCTCCCCAAGCTCCGGGCAGAGCGTAGCCCTTCGTTCGAATTAGGGCTCACAACACGTGCCCGTCCCGAGCAGGACCCTCCCCGCTGTCCCGCAGGACCCTGGGGTCCCGCGTGTCCTATCTGGGGCTCGAAAAAGGTCTGCCCCCAGGACCGGCCTGCCCCGCCCCTCGCCAAGGGTGGGAGGGGGAAGGGGCAGCGGGCGGGGGGGGTGGAAAAGGGAGGGGGGAGGAGCGATGAGGAGGGAGGTGAAAGGAGGAGGAAAGGAGGAGGAGGAAGGAGGGAGGGAGGGGGAGGAAGGAGGGTAAAGGAGGAAAAGGAGGGGGAGGGAGGGGAGGAGGAGCAGCGAGGAGGAGGGGAGGAGGAAGAGAGGGAAGGGGGGAGGGGGAGGGAGAAGGAGAGGAGGAGGAGGCGGGGGTGGGGGGGGGAGGAGAAGGAGGGAGGAGGAGGCGGCCCGGCTGAGCTCGGGCTCCTCCCAGCGGAGGCCCCCGGAGGCGGTGGCTGCGTTCAGGAAGCTCCGCCCCGCCCCCTCCTCCTCCCGCCCCCTCCCCCTCCTCTTCCTCCAGCCCGCCCCCTCTCCCGCAGGGGCCCAGAGAGACGCGGACGGAGCGCCGCCGCCGCCCGCCCCTCGCCGTCTGTGCCACCCGCGCCCGCACCCATGGCTCTGTGCAACGGAGACTCCAAGGTCAGTCAGCGGAGCCGTCGCCGCTCTGGGCGCGCGGCCCTGGCCCGGGCTTCTCGGGCGGCCGCCACGGGAGAGTCCTCGGTTGGGGCCTGCCTGACTTCCCGCCGCCGCCGCTTTGTTGGGGCGCGAGTGTGCGCGCGCGCGCGCGCGAGTGTGTGTGTGTGTGTGTGTGTGTGTGTGTGTGTGTGTGTGTGTCTGTCTATCTGTCTGTGTCCGGACGCGGGGGGGGGTCGTGCCTGGCGCGCGTGTCCTGGGCCCGCGGGGGCCGTGCCCGGTGCCCAGCTGGGGGCGCTCGGCGGGGGAGGGGGCAGGGCCGCTGCGGGGTTCCCCCCGTCCGCTTTGTCCGACGGGCCCGGGGGGGCTGGGGGGGACGGGGAAGGCCCTGCAGCTCGCCCCGGCCCACGTGCGGAGCGCCGCCCCGCCCGGGCCCCACGTGGCTGCCCATCTTCGGCCTGGGCACGTGGGTGGGGGCCGGGCCCCGGGAGGGGAGGGGGCCACCCAACTTCCCCGCCTGGCCCGCCTGGGGTGCGCAGAGGGGGAAAGCCCGTGGGGTCGGATCCCTCCTCCCTCCGATCCCGCGTCCTCCGTGGGGTCGGGGCCCCTTCCCCCATCACATCCCCCCACCCCCACAGTTCGTTCGCTCTCTCTGGTATCCCATCCTCTTCCCTCGACCCCTCCCCCATGGGATCCCCCCCATTGGGTTACCCTTCGTCAGATCCCTCCACACCCCAGGGTTAGGCTCCCGCCCCCCCCACTCCCTCGCGTGCCTTGTGGGCACCCCGGGCCCCTCCTCTCTGAAGCTGGGCTTATCCACTTGGCCCTTCTTCCTTTCGTGCGTTTTCCTCCTCTGAGGGCCAGGATTTGAACCCTGAGCTGAGAGTTAGCGTTGGGTCCGGTCTGGGCTTCTTGGCCTGGAGGGTCCTTCGAAACTTTCAGAAAAGCAGCTCCGGCCGCCCGCTGGGCCACTGACTGATGCCAAGGCTTTTCACAGGGCCAAAGCCCATTAAGCATTGAAGGAGAGGACGTTTAATTCGTGTATTGGAAAAAAAAAACAAAAGTAGCATGTGGTCCTGAAGAAATCTACGTGGGCAGGACCTTGAAGCCTAGATATGTCTGCTCTGTCACTTCAGAAAAGACTTGGGGTCGAGTACCCCCGTGTGTCCTTGCTCCCCAGGTGGCATGGCCAGTCACATAACTTACCTGACCTTAGTTTGCTCATCGGTAATATGGGGATAATAGTAATGGGTAGTACATACTTCCTAACATTATAACAGGATCATAGATGTGAGATCATAGAGGCCAAACTCTTCATTTTACAGAATTGAGGTTCCTGCAAAGTACAGCTTTGGAAGCAGCGTTTGAACAGAAGCCCTCTAACTCCAGTGCCAATACAGAGAACGTACATGAATTGCTTTGCAAACTTAAACATCACATTGTTATTATTTTCATAGGTTTAATGAACAAGAAAAATTTTAAGATCCAATTATATTCCAATTAATTTCAGTAAGAATTTAGGTGCATATAAGTCATCTATAATTAAAGAGGGATCTTTCTGCTCCAAACCTGGAGGTTTGCCCTCCTCCTCGGAATGAATGCTATTAGTTTAATTTAATTTCCAAAACTCCCCCTCAAAAGCTTGTAGCCCTTTTCCTTCCTGTTTGGTTGGGGATCCCTTCTGGAGATTTATGGCATTTGAGGATGGCCAGACAAGGCTTGATCAGGACGAGGTGTGGATGGGTCATAGTTTGTGTTATTGATGTGCCAGTGGAAGGTTTGCAGGTAGGAGAAGTAATGCAGGCAGAGTTTTGCCCTGATTTTTACAAATAAGCCAACTGAGGATCTGAGAGGTGAAATGATTAGGGCCTATAGATTTACAGCAGGAAGGGATTTTAGTGACTGTTTAGTTCAACGAACCCTTCATTTTACAGATGAGGAAGTCAAAGTCCAGAGGTGTAGTGACTTTCCTAGTATCGTGCTAGGAGTGTCAGAGGATAGAATTTGAACCCAAGTCCCCTGACATCAGATCCATTGTGTTCTGTCCACTATGTGATTAACGTACAGATCACACAACCCGGAAATCATTTCGGGGGGGCTTCCAGCCTAGTAGTGCTCCTGACTCTAAGTGCTATCGTGTTTATGTCTCACCTGCTGTCTCTAAGGCAAATGAGTTTTAAGCATTGAAGACCCCAGATCTCAATAATTTTGAAATAGTTGTGTCCCGGTTTAATTGTTTGTTTCTCTCCATTTAAAGACATTTGTTGTCTTACAGTGTTATTAAGGCCTGATTTTACTGATAGATAAGATTTTAAATTATTTAGAGCTAGGTTGACAAGGATTATTATTAAAAAAGTCTTAGATGTTGAAATGGGAGCTGAGTGGCCTACCATTGCCCTCCCCCATCCCCAAAAGTGAATTGTCATTACTAAATCGTTTCAGCTTTGGCTCCTTAAAGTTGTGTCACTTAAGTCACATTTAAAATGCCTGTTTTAAAAATTATTCAGAGGAAGTTGATGTTGAATTCTTTTGTAAAATAACCCAGTGGGTTTTTTTTAATTCACTATTTTAAAGCAGGACAGTTTTATTACATAAATTCCATAGAGTTTTCAGGTATGTTAAAATTTCACTTTTTAAAATTTATTTAAATAAGCTAGAATTATAAATAAAACACTTTAAGTGTTTACTATGTGCCAGGCAGCTGGGGATGGTGGCACACACCAGGAGTAAATGATCCTTTCTCCTGGGAAGGCTGAGTCTGGTGGGTTGCTTGCGCTGTGCTAAGGTGGGGTGACTAAAACCTGGGACTAGAATGATGAACCACCTGGAGGAGTGGGGTGCCACCAGGCTGCCTAAAGCTCAGAGCAGAAACAGCAGGTCAGGGCTTCTCCATTGATTTACAGTGTGATGGGCCTATGAGAGTTGGCTGTTACCTTCTCTGTGGGTAAACCAGGGATTCCCAGTCTCAAATTAAACCAAGATAAAACACTTGTGTTCCAGGTACTGCCAGAAAAGATGTTGGCATGTAATTCAGCCTCTTTTTACAGATGAGGAAACTGAGTTCCAGGGTCTCTCACCACAGAGGTGAGACCTCCATCTTTACTGCAGCCATTTAGATTGGGGGAAGTGGTTGGGGTATTTAAGGCTAGAGAGGATCTGAAATAGTGGGAGCCCAGGCAGATCTCCCACTCAAATTCAACTGGTGAATTCTCTTAAGGGACTGCTATAACTAATACAATGACATTTCTGTAAGATCTTCACTTTGAATTAAAACACAGAATAAAATTCCTAGTTACTCATTAAAATCTCTGATTATAATTTTGTTTTTATTATTTATAATTTCCACAAAACTCTTGTTTTAGTAGAAAGATCACTGGGCTGAGAGCTAAGTGGCCTGGATTCCTTATTTAACTTAGATTGGGTAAATGGACAGTGGGCCAGTGTCTCTGTGCCTTATTTGACTTCTGTTCCAATGGAGATGACTTACTTCACTTTAGAAGAAAGCTATCATTTTGGTATGTCATGTGAAGATTCTTGTAGCTTTTTGCATAGAAGGCTTTAGGCCTGTTATGGAATGTGAATATTTTTAAGTGTTTAAACATTTCTTGTATAGAGGGCTTATAGGTGAGTGATGATGTGCAAGGTTTTTGAGCTACTTAATCTCGAAATGAAGGGCCAGTTGGCTTGGTGGATTGGAGCTGACCTTTGAAGTGGGTTCAGGTGGAGCCTCTGAGACATACAGGTGTGGGATCCTTCTTCATCAGGTTCCTCACCAGGGGCTTCTTCCTGCGTTATCACTGGTCTGGTGGGGGAAAAAAGTCTGCAAATTACAAAATAGAAACTTTAAATTCTGCTCAGTATCAGGATATGTAGTATATAGAAACTTACTCTGATCACATAATACATGTAATCAGATGTATGTCAGAGGTAAGAAGTCCACATATTATCAAACTTACTTTTATAGAGAGAAAACTGAAACGTGGACGTTAAGTAGGATTTATGTGGCTCTTACTATGGGCCACACACTCTGCTAACTGCTGTACAAATATTATCTCATGTATCCTCACAACACCTTTAGGAGGTACTAGTGTGAGCCCCATTTTATAGTTGGGAAACTGAGGCAGACAGAGGTTAGTGGATTGCCCAGGGTCACACAGCCAGTAAATGTCTGAGGCTGCATTTGAACTCAGGTCTTCCTGATTTCAGACCCACGGCTCTGTCCACTTTGGTGCCCCTTAAGTGCCATAAATGAATTGTCCATGATTGAAATCGAATTGTGCTCAGATTCCAAGTGATGTCTCAAAGGCTTTTTGCTTTAGTCTTGTCTTATCCTTCAATTCCAAAGATTCCCAGGCTGTTGCGGTGACTGGAGCATAGGAGGTGTGTAATAAAGGCTTACTGAATTCAGTGAGTCAGAAGACACAGGGAATGTGCTGCTGTTGGTTTGCTTTCAGTTATATTGTGTTGCAGAAAGTTGGAAATTTTGAAAATTCTCCCAGTAACAGGGTTATTGTTGAATGAGGAGGACAAACTTGTTACTTGGAGTATTTTTTTTAAAGGACAAACGTTTCCTTTTAGGTATTGAAAACTTTTTGAAGATCCTGCTTAATGAAATACAAAGTAATTCCTAACAAAGATTTGTGGGAAACCACGAGGAAATCTTCCTACTCCTCTAATGGTGTGTGGAGTAAACTGTTGTCAGCTTTCCTTAGAACTCTCCATTGATGTGAATCATGATGAATGATTTTAAGGCATTGGAGGCTTCCTCCCCCTAGGGCCTTCTGAGGCTCCCTCTTCCTCCCTTCTTTCCTATCCCTCCTCTCTCCCAAGAAAAACACTTGTTTACTTTGGTTCTGATAGACTGGAAAGGGCCTTGGATCCGAGCCAACAAACTGGGGCTTGGGTCTCAGCTCTGATAATTGCCTTGACTGTAGGAAAATCACTTACCTTCTTGCACTTGTGAAAAAAACCCTGAGAATAATAATTCTTACTCTTCCTACCTTAGTTACTGTCAGCAAAGAGTTTTGTAAATAAACCACTCTATGAATATGAGCCCTTATCAAGTGAGGAGGCATTTAAGGGCCTGCTGTATGCCAGGCACTGTGCTAAGTGCTGTCAGTACAAAGAAAGGCAAAAAACTATCCCTGCTGTTAGGGTATATGCTAATTCTGTCAAATGAAATACCCTGTTCTTCAAGCATGATATTTAATGAAGTCTCATTTGATTAAAATTCAAAATGGTAAGATTATTTTAATGTAAACAATGAACCATTAAGTTTCATTTGGAAACACTTAGTATCCAGAATCAGCCTCTAGGGTTCATCCTGATGAGGTCCTGTTAGTAAATAAATCCTCTTGGTTGCAGACAATTCTACCATTTATAGTTCCGGTCAATTTCTTTTTCTTTCTTTCTTTCTTTTTTTCATTTTGGTGAGTCACTTGGGGTTAAGTGACTTGCCTAGGGTCTCACACAGCTAGTAAGTGTTAGGTGTCTGAGTATAGATTTGAACTCGGGTCCTCCTGCCTCTAGGACCAGCTCTATCCATGGGGCCACCTAGCTGCCTCAATTTCATTTGTTTTTATGTCTGAATGTATGTTGTGTCATTGGTTTGTGGTAACAAGAAAGATTTAAGATAAGTCCATAAGTAATTTATCTTCCCCAAGCTACTAAAATGGCACCAAGTTTAACTTGGGATAGTTTGACCTTTATTTTTCTTTTTGAAATCAAGCAAGTGGTGCTGGAACTGTAGTGCTCTCTACTCCTTGATTGCATTTCTCCTTCGTATTTCCAGCTGTATATGTATTTCCATTTGTCTCATCTCTTGGGAAGTGAAGTCTCCTCCAAAGCCGTGGAGGATTTCCCTTTATGCATATACAGCCTGTTTTGTAGGATAGAGAAATGAATTCAAAATCTTGGCATTGGAAGGGACAGTAGAACCCACCCAGTCCAGTCTATACCTGAATCTCTGTTGTCTGCCAGCCTCCAGGACACTCTCCTTTTCTCAGTGAGATTAATGCCTGGTTCACAGTCTTTTTTTCTTCCACAGTTTCTGACCTTTTAACAGATATGTTAGTACTCCCTAATTTCACAATTCAGTGTCATCATTTTCCGTGACCTACTCCTCCATTCTGCCTCAGCCACACACAACGATGTTTGTGCCCACCCTTGTTTTTTCCGTCACCCACAAGTGGCGCTGCTTTCATGTTCATAAACTCGGAGATTCTCTTATCTGATCAGAATTGGCGATTCATCTGTCCTCCTGCCTTGCAGCCCCAAACCTTGTTCTTGGACCTCTAGGCCCTCTTCCCTGAGGCAGCCTTCTGCTGGCTACACCTAAGACTTGGTGTACTAGCTCCATCTCAAGCTGTCCTGGACTCCCTTACCTGTTTTTATATTGCTGATCTTGCCCAGCCAATCGTTGTCTTGGATCACTCCCATCGGCTCCTGCCTTCACTCCTACACAGGTGCTGAATGAAGCTGGAGAAAAGTCACTAAATCACGTGGACTGGGTCCTCTACAGGTTGATGTTCTACAGCCTCCCCTGGGCTCTCACGGTGGCAAGACAGTCCTTGTAGACCTTATCCCAGTGGCTTTTCCAAGTGTTTGCATTCCTCCTAAAACCTCCTGTGGCTCCTCTGAGAATCTTGCTCCATAGTTTGTTGGGGGAAAAAAATGAGGCCAGTTCACTTTGAGCTGCCTCTTTTCATTTCTTCCTCCTGTCATCTCACTTCCAGGCCTTCATAGCCCTCTTTCTCATGATGAGCTGACCCATTTCCTTCCCAAGGCAAACATTTCTGTAGGCATGAGTAATCTCCTTCTGCCTCATCTTCCCCAGTGGATTCCACCTCCCTCCTAGTTACATTGTATTTACTTTGTAAAGCACTTCTTAGGCACAATCACTTATCCCCATAGATCTTGTTTCTCTGGATAGAATGTAAACTCCTTGAAGACAGGAGATGTTTCTGTTTTTGTTTTGGCATCTCCACTGGCTGTCCACACAGTAGGTAACTTTTGTTGATGAATCATTTGGACTGTGTACTTTCTAATAGGATGCCATAAACATTTAATCCTGCCCTCTTATGATTTGAATGAAATAGCATGAAAGCTAGACTGATTTTGTTATATTCTTACTTCTTTCTTCCTAGTACAATAAGAACTTATTCATTTGGAAGAAAACTGCTATATAAGTGAACAGAAGGAAAAAACTAATAAGAACTATAATTCTCAATAAGATTTTGTGTGTGTGTGTGTGTGTGTGTATGTGTATGTATGTATGTGTGTGTGTGTCTCCCTCTTTTGAGACCTTTTCTTCATAGTGATTATGGGCCTGGACACATTTGTTAAATTCCTACTTGAAAAAAACACTTTTTTTTCTTTTTAGAGTACTGTGTTAAATTAGGGAAGTAACCTCTCTGGGTGAGAAAGTGGCTTGATTTTTTTTTTTATAAGAACTCCGAAGTAGATCTTCTCTGACAGTTTCATGATCTTGAAAAATGCCTGACCCTGGTGGGCTCTCAGGTCCTTATTGTGGTGACTCTCAAATACTGAGTGACAGACGAAGGAACTTAATGCAGTTAGTGCTACAACTGACTTGAAAAAAAATACTGCATCATGCTACTGCCTTAACCATCGATGAGGATATATGAGGGAAATATTGGCTTTTCAGCAATAGGTTATTGGTAGGAGAACAAGTTAATATTTCATATAAGCTTATGATGGTTACATGATGAGAAAGCCTCTTAATCAGGAGACCACACTGCAAGAGGAGGAAGGAAAGCTTTTGTTGAGTGATATAATCTAGGGCAGTGGGTATCAAACCCCAGCAGAAATGGGCGTCAGGAAAGCCTACAGAAGGAGCCCTGCAGGCCACAGATTAACCTAGAAAACAACATATTAATATTGTTTGTTTTATGGTATTTTTCATAAGTTTGTTAAATATTCCGCGTTTACATTTCAGTCTAGTTCAGGTGTCTGGGAGTGGTGTGGGCCACACTGCAGGTTTGACACCTCTTGGGCTAGGTGTCCATTGGTCTGGATGGCACACACTGCTAACTATGCTGTAAAAAAACTGCTGCTGATTTCTGGAGTGTGAATTCTAACTCGTGGGGTCTGAGAAGTGATTGTGAATTTGGTATGAGGCAATTAACTAATTTTTTAAAATGAGGCAGCTTAATATGCGGTAGAAAAGGGTCTTCAGAAAGCCACCAGCTCTATCGAGCTTAATAAAAATGATTTTATTACATTATTGGCTTCTCCAGCAAATGAGCTGTGGTTCAGACTTCCTTGACTATCTGTCTCAACAGCATGAAGGTGATTTTTATGGAGTCCAGTAGTATCACTTGTAAAAATGGACTCAAAGTTTATAATATTCATGAAAGCTTGACAGTTTTACTGCTTTAACTTCTAAGGTTTTTTTTCTTTCCTTTGGAAATAATTCATAGGTCACTTCTAAGCTGAAGTAATAGATTAAAGTATTTTCAGGAATACTGACTTTATTAAGACTTGAGAGAGGTGGAATAGAAGCATTTCACAAATTCAGCAGATTTGAGACCAAAAAAAATTCCTAAAACCTCCATTTAATCGATCCGTTAGGTATTGTCCTGTTATGTTTAATAATATACAAATGTATGGCTGCAGTACAATAATAATAATGCCTATTATGTGTCTGGTATTTTATAAATATTATCTTGTTTGAGCCTCACAACAACCTTGGGAGGTAGGTGCTGTTATTATTCCCATTTTACAGATGAAGAAATTGAGGTTAAGTGACTTGCTCAGGGTCAAACTGCTAATGTCAGAGGCAGGATTTGAAGTTGGATCTTCCTGACTTGAGGCCCAGCACTTTGTGCACTGTGGTACCACCTACTGGCTTGTATCTTACTTTGCAAGCTAAATATGCTTATGAATATCTTTCAAGTGAATTTCTGTATTTCCAATCTTGATTTTCTGTTGACTGAAATTGTACTTTTTGAAGGTTATTCTTTGAAAAAAACAACAACTTGTTTTTCAGACATAATGCCAAGCAAGAAACTATTTACAGTCAGATTTGAAGAAGCGTTGATTTTTAATAGAAAGCAAGTATTCAGAAAGTTATAATGTTAATGCAAAGTAATAATGGCTATTTATTACATTTGGCACCAGTATCTCAAAGGTCAAAAGAAAGAAGCCAGTGCCAGCTGCTTAACTGGACAGAAGCTGGTGACCCGGTGAGGTCCAGCCACACCTCCTCCCTGATAGGCTGTGACTGGGTGCTTCACAGGGGGATTCTCCCACCCCTAGCACTTAATAGAAGCTTTAGTGGACTGATCTGAGCTAAGGGAATAAGAGGCTGTGACTCAGAATGTTCTGAATGATCAGATGGGGACAGGGTGTCTTTTACTGAAACCTGAGCCCCATACACACTGAAAAGGAGCTAAAAGGGTTCTTTAAAGTACTATAAAACAATTACCTGACTTTAATCCAGGAAGACTACATTTTTATATATAGTAAAACCTTAATTACTTGTAATCTGTAATTAATGGATTTTCCGCCATTCAACTTTTTTGAGAGATAAGAAACAGACTAAAACTGAAACGGTTTTCTAATTAATCTTTAGTTAACTTGAAAAGTTAATTTAATCAAAATATTTTCCTTAAACATTCTGGTTAATTACTGTATTTAGATTTTAAAATTTTTTACGGGTATTACTTGTTATATACAGGAAATATGCAGATTCTTTCAAGGTTGCATTTTAAAGCATATAAAATAACTGGAATGAATTAATAATTTTTTTTCTAATTTCAGTATATGCAGAAAAGAACTTTTAGGGCTCTGCCCATTAAACTTGGCAGAGAATAAGACTGGCAAGTAATTGTAGATGGCTTCCACAGTGGGTTGATACCCTCAATGGGAATTGTCTCCTTTGCATGCCTCCTAGTTGCATATTTGTCGGCAGCAGGGAAAGAACCAATGACTTGTCCAAGTTGAACTCAATTAAACCTGGGTCTTCTGTCTGCTATTCTACTATTTATGCTCTAGCTATGTTCTCCCAATAAATAATTATTGATGAAATGATAAGAGAATAAGCCTTTAGGCAATAAAGAACCATTGATTTTTTTGTGTGGGGGTGGGGTTGTTTTTGGCTAGGCAATTGAGGTTAAGTGACTTGTCCAGGGTCATACAGCTAGTATCAGGTGTCTGAGGCTGGATTTGAACTTAGGTCCTCCTGACTGCAGGGCTGGTGCTGTATTCATTGTGCCACCTAGCTGCCTCTAGAACCATTGATCTTTAAAACATTTATTTAATATTTTATTTTCCCCTAATTAAATGTAAAAACACTTCTAAACATTTTTCTTAAAACCTTTGAATTCAAAATTTTCTTCCTTTCCCTCCCCCTAAATTGAGAAGGCAAGTAATTTGACATTAGGTTATACATGTGCTGTCATGCAAAACATATTTTGTATTAGTCGTGTTGTGAAAGAAAACAGTCCAAAATAACCTCAGGAAAAATGAAAAAAAAAAAGGTAAAAAAGTATACTTCGATCTGCATTCAGACTCTTATCAGTACTTTCTCTGGAGATGGATGTAAGTCCTTAGGAATTGTCTTGGATCATTATATTGCTGAGAATAGCTAAGTCATTTGCAGCATATAGTATTACTGTTACTGTGTACAGTGTTCTCCTGGTTCTGCTCACTTCACTTTGCATTGGTTCATATAAATCTTTTCAGGTTTTTCTGAAATCATCTTGCTTGTCATTTCTTATTGTATGATAGCATTCCATCACAATCATAGACCATATCTTGTTTAACCATTCCCCAGTTGATGGGCAGTCCACTCAATTTCCGATTCTTTATCACCAGTAAAAGAGCTGAGATATATATGTGTGTGTGTGTGTGTGTGTGTGTGTGTGTGTGTGTGTGTGTGTGTGTGTTTGTTTGTGTTGTCCTTTTTCTTTTTCTTTTTTGTTTCTTTGGAATACAGACCTAGTAATGGGTGTTGCTGGATCAAAGGGTATACATGGTTTGCATAGTTCCGAATTGCTCTACAGTGCATTAGTGTCTCAACTTCCCCACATCACCTTCAACACTTGTCATTTTCCTTTTCTGTCAGATTATCCAATCAGATAGGTATGGAGTGGTACCTTAAAAGTTGTTTTAATTTGTATTTCTCTAATTAATAGTGATTTAGATAATTTTTTCATATAATATAGATAGGTTTGATTAATTTGTCTGAAAACCCTTTTGACCATTTATTAATTGGGGAATGGCTCTTATTTTTATCAATTTGACTCAATTCTCTGTGTATTTGAGAAATACTGTTGCTGTTTGTTGCTGCTGCTGAGATACTTACTGTAAAAATTTTTTTCACAGTTACGATTACTGTGTATTTTCCTCCATTCTATTCTCCTGTTTATCCTATTCTTTCTCCTTTCACTCTGTCCATTCTCAAAAGTGTTTTGCTTCTGATTTTTACCTCCCCTAATCTGCCCTTCCATCAATTCCTCTTCTTCTCTTATCCCCTTCCTCTGCTACTTTCCTGTAGTGTATATCACCTATTTAATAAATATTACACATTGTTTTCAAAGCTGTACCCCTTTTCTTTCCTTTCTTGTAGGTTTTCTTTTGTTCTGTGCTGCGTACTTGTTACTTTATTTTTTTTCCTCCCTTCCTCCCTCCCCCAAAGACTCCAATTAAGCATGGACACACACACACACACACGCGTGCACGCACACGCACATCATCATTTCCTACACCACAGTAATATTCCAACCCAATCACATTCTATCTGAGAGATTGTCTGTTTTTTCCCCAATTTTCTGCATTCCTTCTATCCTTGGCTGCTTGGGTTTTATTTATACAAGAAAAATTTTAAAATAATAAAAATTATCCATTTTACACTTCAGCAGTGCTTTCACCTTCTATAATTTAAGGTCTGATTCTGCTGAATCTACTTCCTTTACATCTTTTCCCCTCTGGTTTTTTTGAAGTTCCTGACTTTTTGTTCTTCTAAATGAACTTTGTTATTTTTTCTAGCTCAGATGATTTTTTTAGTATAGGATAGATAAGCTATTTTTTCCTCTCAATTTTAGCAGCTTATATTTTTCTTTTTAAAGGCAATTAGGGTTAAGTGACTTGCCCAAGGTCACACAGCTAGTAAGTGTCAAGTGTTTGGTCTGAGTCTGAATTTGAACTCAGGTCCTGCTAACTTCAGGGCCAGTACTTCTATCCACTGCACCACCTAGCTGCCCCAGCAGCTTATAGTTTTTAAGAAACTGTTTCATATAAATTAGGTTAAGAAAATGGGTGGATAGGTAGGTCTAGGATAAGGTATTTCTCTCAAGGGATAATTTTTTAGTAAAGGCTCAATTGTTCTTTGGAACACAGGCTGGCAGTGATGTGTAGGATGGGTTGGAAGGAGGCTGGAGTTAGTCTAGGAGTGAGGGATGGTGAAAAGTGATGACTGACACTGTGTTCATCACGGGCCCAGTTCTGAACGTGGCCTCCGCAGACGAAAAGAGCCCTGGAGTGGCTGTGGGGCCTTGGGCTTGAGGCTCCGCCTTGCTGGGAATTTTCTGGGGGTCTGCGCCCATTTTCTCTGCTTTAAATGAAGCCGTTGAGTCAGAAGATCTCTCAGGCCTCTTCTAGCTCCCAATCCATGGTCCTATGAGCTGAGTTAGAATTAGGCATCTGTGACGTTTCTAACTTGGCAGAGTTGGGTGACCTCTTTGGGACTGTTTTCTTATCTGTAAATGAGAGGGTTTACAAAAGGCTTTCTAAGGTCTCTTCTAGCTCTCAATCCTATTGCCAATTATAGTTAGAAATCTTTCCTCTCTACTTCCCTTGTGAGAAGCCAGGAGGCAGCCCCAGGCAGCCCCTCTTTGGCATTCCTGAATGCCTTAGTTAATGTGGAAATTCACATTTTTTACTATCATGTAATTGCTATTGAAAATACCTTTAGTATCATGAGGAAATTTCTGGGTACTGCCATGGTATACTAATATTTGTAGAATCTTCTTTTAAGGTAACTTCTGTCTGGAAGATTACTGATTCTCCAAATCAGCATTGATACCAGTGAATTACCAGTTTGATGTTGATTTAAAGTTTCCTGAACCACAAGCTGCAATAGTCTTATCAAATATATTGATCTTAAAGCTTTATTGTGCTTATTTTTTTTCTTGGTATTTTAAATTTTACTTTCAGAAAGTAAAAGTTTTATCAAGAGATACTTATATAAAAGAATAAAAGTGGGATGGTATGAGTGCTCTGGGGACGGCTCCACCACTCTCTGACCAATAGGGTAGGAGCTCTTTCAGTTTCTCCCCCAGTTCTGACACTGATTGCTTTTCCCACAAGGGAGGCAGGGTAAAAGGAAAAGGAATCCATCCAGTTTTGTATCTTACTAGTGATAGATAGATAGGTCTTTGCTGTAAGAGATTGGATGGAGGTTGGATTTACTCTCAGTTTTTGAATTTTTTGTAGGTTTGGCCTGGATAAATTTGAGTACATCCTATTCCCCTGAATGCAGTTGCTTATAACCTATGCAGGTCACACCTCCTACACTGGAACCTTGACTAGGCTGCATGGTTAAAAAGAAATGCAGTTTTATTACATACACACATGAATAAGAAGATAAGCCTCTTTCATGATTAAACAACAGTGGTTTGTCTATTCCTTCCTATAAATCAGGATTTTCCAGACCATTCTGTGCATTGTATAGAGGTGTCCCAGGAGAATGCGTCAATACTGGTGACATTCTCCCTTCTAAAATAATATGAAATAATGTAGAAAAAAAGCTGGATGTCAAGGGCAGATTTTCAGCATGAAAATCAGCTTTATTTCTCCTGAGATCCTTTTTAGCTCCCAGTGTGTGTGCATGAGTGTGTGTGATTCCTCTGTTACCTGTTAGAATTTCATCTGCAATATAGAGTCTGTGCTGTCCTCATTCCTATCCTGAGAGTATTGCATATTCTTCTACTCCCTGGCTTTAGGACTTAAAGGTTCTTTCCATATATTTGAAACTGCAAACTATTGTGTAGCCAGCACACCATCTTAAATATATTTAACGTCCCCCAAAGTCCTGTTTGTGTCATGTTTACTTAGAGAACAGTTATCCCACAGAAGGTGAAAGGTAAATTGTGTTCCAGTTATTAAGAATTCTGAAAAAGAAGAAAAAAAATTCTGAGTAGTGGGGTTCTTGACTGTGACAAGGTTTCTGGGCCCCACTAAGTGGCTCACTTATCTCAAACCACATTGAGTCCAGTAAAACAGTTGTGACTTTTCCTCCCTCCTCCTCCTTCTCTTCCTCTCTGCAGCCTTTGACTCTGTCAGACGCCATCTTTTCCATGATACTCTCTTCTCTCTAGGATTTCCTAACACTGCTGCCTCCTGGCTTTCCTCCTCCTCTGACTGCTTCTTTTCTGTTTTTCTTGCTGGATCCTCAGGTTATACCCACTGACTTTGGGTATCTCCCAAGGCTCTTTAAGATCCCTGGACATTCCGTTATCAACTCTGTAAAGATTAACTTTATCCAGCTTAAATGTCTCACATCTCCGGCTTCTTATTGGGCATCTCGACTTGGGTGTTTGGAGGGATCTCTCCTGGGAGCGAGAAAGTCAGTGGAGCCTGTTTGATTTCCGAGACTCTTCTAGTTTTAGCCTTGAAACTCGGCTCTGGGCTTTGTTAGCTAAGGGCTGACCAGTTTTTACAATCCTGGAGCTATGTTTGGCTGGACTAGGTCCAGATCATTCCGTCACTGTTTGGTGATGGAGTCATCAGGTTGAACTCCATAAGAAGCTCACGTTTTATGTCCCTGTAACTTATGGTAACAACAGCTAACATTTATGTAGCACCTACTGCATGCCAGCCACTGTGCAAAGCTCCTTACAAATATGACTTCATCTGATCCTCACAACAACTCTGGGAGGTAGGTGCTGTTATCCCCGGTTTATAGTTGAGGAAATTGAAGCAAACAGAAGTTAAGTGATAAGCCAAGGTCACACAGCTAGGAAGTGTCTGAAGCCAGATTTGAGCTCAAGTCTTTCTGACTCCAGGCCCAGCACTCTATCTACTGCACAGGCTAGCTGGCCTACAATTCATATGGCTGTTCTGGTTTTTTAAATTGCTCCTCAGCGAAGATTAAGCAATTAAGTAATAAAAGTAATAAGGCTTACAGGGGGATGATCGTAGAAGGTTAATGTGTCTACTAGGAGTTTAATAAACATTAAAAAAAATTTGATGTCTCTAGTTTGTTAACAGGCGTGTTTGTATATTCTGCTGAGGGAATCTGCCTGTATGTTGTGTTCACGGTTAATAATTCAGTTTTTATTCTACACCATCGCATACTCTCATAGTTTTATATGTCTGGGGATTCTGGGCTGAATTGCATGACCTTGGATTGTTGTGCATATGAAAGCAGTTAACATGTCAAACAAAGGAAATGATTCTTTACATTTATTTTATTTGTATGATTTCCTTCCTTTCCCCTTAGTATGATTCCAAAATAGAATGAAACCTAAGATTATGTGAATGTCTGAATCCCAGTTTTAACCATAACCCTCAACTTAGAGAAAATAAGTGATAAATACAAACATTTAAATGAAGAATTCCTTTGGAGTTTCTGAAAGTTTTTTATGTATGATAATATGCATATGACAGGGTCAGGGGAGGATCTGGCAGGAGGGATCTAGGGGGAAGTATTAGGATGTGATCAGTCTGCCAGTAAGCATTTATTAAGCACCTACTGTTTGCCAGGCCATGTGCTGGGTTCTGGGTATACGAGGATAAAGCATGAAGCAGTCCCAGCAGTTGGGCCAAAAGCCAACCTGTTGGTACTCTAGGCCTGGGACACCCAGCTGCCTACATTCTGAGGGGAGAGACCATAGGGATATATAGAAGTGTGAAAAGAGTAAATGCAAGTAGCTACAAAGTAATTAGATGTGAGTTAGTTTGAGGGGGAGAACCTGATCAGTTGAGGGGATCAGGATTTCTGATCTGGGGCTTCCTTTACTTTGCATTTTTTCTCTTTTTTCCTTTTTTTTGGTAAATTTTTTAAATTTAAACTTAAATATAAAATGAGAAAAGACATTGCCATGTACACAGCAGACCATAAGAGAGGATTCAGTGATTCAGTATAAAACAACACACTTCCATCGCAAGAAAACCCATATAACAAATACTACACACTGCTTTAAAAAATGCCCAGCTTTTTTTTTTTTTGCTTCCTTGTTGGTTTTCTTTTGTTCTCTGTTGTGTATTTTTTACTTTATTTTTTCCCCCTCCCTCCCCCCGTCGTCCTAAGAAGGCTGTAATTAAGCATGGAGATACATGCACATATCTATAAACATGTACGTAGACACACATATATACTCAAAGACCGCACTGTGCTTATTCCCTTCTACCATCTCTTTCTCTGAAGGTAGATAGCATCTTCCTTCATAAGTCCAAGTCTTTCCATGTTTTTCTAAATCAGCCGGCTCATTCCCTACAGCACGTTCCAGCCCAGTTACCTCCTGTCTGAGAGATTGTTGTCTATGAAAGTCTCCCCCCCTCACTTTTCTGTGTGCCTTTTATTCTTGGCTACATAGGCTTTATTCATACAAGACAATTTTAATCTAAAATGATTGAAATTGTCCTTTTTACCCTTCATTTTTAAAAATTAATTTATTTTGATTTATCAGCAATCACTTCCGTATGCTTTTGAGTTTAAAATTTGTCTCCCCCTTCCTCCCCACCACCCTCTCCAAGTCAGCACACAATCTCATATAGGCTCTACATATACATTCCCATTAAACATATTTTCCCATTAGTGGTGTTGTAAGTAAGAACTAGAACCAATAAGAGGAACCACCAGAAAGAGGGAACAAAACTCAACAGAAGGGAAAAGAAATAGCAAATAACATGCTTTGATCTTCATTCAGACTCCATAGTGCTTTCTCTGGATGTGGGCAGCATTTTCCATCACGAGGCCTTTGGAGATGTCTTAGATCCTTGTACTGCTGGGAAGGGTTAAGTTTATCAATATTAGTCATCGCACAACGTGGCTGTTACCGTGTACAACATTCTCTTGGTGCTGCTCACTTCACTCAGCATCAGACCATACAAGTCTTTCCAGGTTTTTCTGTAGTCATCCTGTTCATCATTTCTTGTAGCACACTAGTCCTTTTTACCCTTCAACAATGCTCTTACCTTATAATATAGTTTAAGGTCTGATGCTGCTGAATCTACTTCCTTTACATCTTTTTCCCCTGGTTTCTTTGAAGTTCCTGACCAAATGAACTTTGTTATTATTTTTTCTAACTCAATAAAAAATTTTTTTAGTAATTTAATTGGGGTGACATTGAATAAATAGATTAGTTAGATACATTTTTCATTCTAAAAATTATATTGGCTTTACCGACCCATGAATAATAAATGTTACTTCAGTTATTTAGATCTGAGTGTATTTGTATAAAAAGTGTTTTATGTTTATATTCCTATAGTTCCTGTGTCTATTTTGGCAGGTATATGCTCAGATATTTTATACTGTCTAGGTATTTTAAATGGTCTAAAACAATACTGAATATTGCTGACACAGTGTCGGTGTTATTTCTGATTAAATCTATTTCAACTTTAACTTTGAGATCATGATTACTATCTGATATTTTTTACCTACTAAATTCTACTTCTGCCTTTTCTTTTATCTTTGTGTGTGTCTCTTATTTTTATTGTATCCTGAAAGCAACATATTGTTGGATTGAAATTTTTAGTCTGCTTTCCATTTTTTATTTTATGGGTAAATTCATCCCGTTCGCATTCTAAGCCACAATTACTTGTTACGTGTTTTCCTCCTTATCCTTCTCTCCCTATTCCTATCCATCCCTCCTCACTCCACACCTGCTTTACTACTCTCTATTACCTTGTTCTCCTATTCCTTAACCTGTCCACCCCCTAAGAGTTCTTCCAATATCTTCTCCCTCTGCCCTATTCCCTTGCCCTCTTATTTCTTTCTGAATTTAGAAAACTTTTAATACCCTTCTAGATATATATGTTGTTCCCTCTTTAACCCATTGCTGATTAGAGTAAGGTTCTAGCCACTACCTGCCCTCCCCCCTAGTAACTTCTTCTGTATTAATTTTTCCTTGTATGCCTCATATAGAGATAATTACTCCTTTTATCTCTTGCTACACATTTTATATTTTTTTAGAATAGCCCCATCATACTCAGCTTAGCCCACGCCTTCCTTTCAAACTACCCAAATAATGATGACAATCTTAAAAGTACTGCTGCTATTTTCACAGATAAGAAATTAACAATTTGACCTTGTTGAATCCTTTATAATTGGTCTTTAATGTCTACCTTATATTTCTCCTGGATGTTATATGTTGAATTTTGCCTTAAGTTCTGGGGTTTTTGTCTCAAAAACCTGAAAGTTTTGAGTTTGTTAAATGTCTTTTTTTTTTCCATTCACGATTATACTTAACTGCTGGGTAAGTTACCTTTTGTCATAACCCCAGTTCTTTTGCTTTACAAAATATAGTATTCCAGGACCTGTGGTCCTTCAATGTAGTAGCTGCTATGTCTTGTGTAATCTTTATTGTGGTTCCACGATATTAAATTTTTTTCCTTGTTTTTTCTAATATTTTCTTTCCCTTTAACCAAATTTGAAATACAGAAGGAGAGAGGATTCTTGGAAGGTGGCTGAGTAGGTCAGAAAACTTTCAGCCCTCCAAATTTCCTCCACAAAAAGCAGAACACTGCCTCACAGCAGCAGAAATACACACAAAGTAAAGCAGAAGTCCTCCTAGGAAAATATGAGAAGACCCCAGGAAAGACCAGACCTCCTGGGGTGGAGGTTTGGCTTCAGTGAAGTGCAAATACAACAGAATCAGCAAGAGACAGTGAGCCCTGGGGGTAGCTGGGTAGAGAGGCAGTCTCAGACTCAGAAATTTGCGGGCTGTGTGGAGGTCTGATGGCTGAGGAGGAGATTGAAGGACCTTTGCTGTCCAGGGATGCCAAGCACAGCTGTGCTGATCAGATGTGCCCAGGCTGCAGGGAGGAAGAACTAGCACACGCCTGCTGAGTGCAGCAGCAAAAGGGCAGGGGCCCTGGGGCCCTGCTGGCGGTGGGCACTTGCAGGGGAGCAGAGTCCCTGGCTGCAATTCCAGGGCAGACAGGACAGCTGTAGTTTGTAGCCACCTAAGAGACCTCACGGAATAAGATCATTTGTGGGCCAGGGTGGCCAGGGGCTCTAGCTGTGGCATAGGAGTGGAGAGGAGAGCCCAAGGTTGGGCCCCGAGACTGCCCTCAGAAAATAACAGTGAGAAGAGCCTGAGGCTTGGGGCATCATTCCCCATTCCTCGGGAATACAACTTGGTTACTCTAATAGCCACTTAAAAAAAAAAACCAAACCAAAAATAGATAAATAAAAATGAGTAAGCAAAGGAGGAAGAACCTAACCACGCTAGCTACTCTGGGGACAGAGAAGATGTGAGTTCTTAGTGTCCCTGGACCGACCTCGGGCACATAATACTCCCCAGCTGTGTGACTGTGGGCAAGTCACTTAACCCCAATTGCCTCACTTCAAAAAAAAAAATCAAATAAGAGAGATCGAGGAAGAAATAGGAAAAAAAATAAGAGCAATCCAAGAAAATCAAGAAAATTATGAAAAGAAAATCAACTAGAAATAGAGAAACAAAAAACTTAAGGAAGAGTATAACTCCTCGAAAACTAGAATTGGTCAAGGGGAAGCTAATGATGTTCTAAGACACCAAGAAATCATAAAATCAAAAGAATGAAAAACTAGAAGAGAAAATGAAAAATGTCATCAGAAAAACAACCGATCTGGAGAATAGATCAAGGTGAAATAACATAAGAATAGTCAGACTGTCTGAAAATTATGATTAAAAAAGGAATTTTGATACAGTATTACAAGAAACTACCAAAGAAAATTGCCCTGAAGTTCTAAAACAAGAAGGCAAAGCAGAAATGTTAATCTAGTATTCCTTTCAAATAGGTACAAAAAGGCATAGAACCTAGAACATTCCATGAAGGCCTATCACTATAAAGTACAGTAATTAGTGTTTACAATAACTAAGAACCATAAAAGTAAATGTTCAATGATGATCAGCCTACTTACTCTTTTTAAAAAGGCAGGATAATGCATCAGATATTTTAGACAAGTTCCATCCAAAATGGCTAAAATAAAACAAGTTAATACTAGAGCTTTAGTGTTCCTTAAAACCTCAGTTAGCCAGAACATTCTTTCCTGAGGGATGCAGGTGACTGAAGTCCCACTGCATATCTCCTATCTCCTTCAGCTCTGAGGAGAAGATCCAAAAAAATTTTCCTAAAATCTTCTCCCCCCATCTAGCCCTCATGCACATACAAAGCTGCCTTTGGACCTGACCACTGGCCAAGGTTCCCAAGTTTCCCAGGCAATTCTTCCATCAAGGAATCTTCATGTAAGACTGAGAGAACTCTGAACCTTGGCGCCACAGGGTCACAGCACAGCATGTGGATGCTTGCTACAGGCTGTGAAGAAGAAGGGACACGTGAGCCAGTCAGCCAGCCAGCATTGTCTTTGCTAGGCCCAAGGCTGTCTGCTTTTCTTCTTTCCACCTTCCCTCAACTGTACGTGCACCAAAGGGTATATGGAGTTTTATATCTCTTTGGGCATAATTCGACATTGCTCTCTGGAATGGTTGGATCAGTTGACAGTTCCACCAACAGTTTATTCATGTCCCAGTTTTTCCACACCCCCTCCAACATTTGTTATTAACTCCTATCATTTTAGCCAATCTAATAGATGTGAGATGGTATCTCAAAATTAATTTTAATTTTCATTTCTCTAATCAATAATGATTTAGAGCATTAAAAAAATTTTTTTTTGGGGGGGCTTTTAGGCAATTGGGGTTAAGTGACTTGCCCAGGGTCACACAGCTAGTAAGTGTCAAATGTTTGGTCTGAGGCCGGATCTGAACTCAGGTCCTCCTGACTTTAGGGCCGGTGCTCTATCCACTGCGCCACCTAGCTGCCCCATTGTGCCACCTAGCTGCCCCATTGTGCCACCTAGCTGCCCCGATTTAGAGCATTTTTCATATGACTATATATAGCTTTGATTTGGTCATCCCAAAACTATGTGTTCATATTCTTTGACCATTTATCAATTGGGGAATGACTCATATTCTTATAAATTTGACAAAGTTCATCATCTTTTTTTTTTTTAAATAGATAGTAAGTAGGGAATTATAATCTGCCCTCTGGGACTGTGATTGGCTATGGCATTTAATCCGTGTCATCAGATCTTTTAATACTGTTTTTGATCAGTGTTATTGTTATCATTGTGTATATTTTTCTTGTGGTCTGCTCTCTTTGTTCTGTCAGTTCATACAAGTGTTTCCAGGAATTTGAATTCCTCATGTTCATCGTTTCTTACAGTGTAGTAATATTCCATTACATTCTTATGCTACAGTTTATCTAGAAAATTCCAGCAGATGGGCCCACTTCCCGCAGGACTTTTTGTTAGTACAAAAAGTACTGTTAGGACCATTGCTCTCCTTGGAGTTGTGTGCCCAGTTAGATAGGATCGTGGGGTCAACCCATGCGAATGTTTTAGCAACTTTTTCTCATACTTATATTGTACAGTAGTTGGATACATTCACAGCATAACATGAGTGTATTAGTGTGCCCAGCTATCTTTTGTCATCTTTGCAGTTTGTTGGGTGTCATTTGAAACTAGAATTTATATTTCTCTCAATTAGTGATTCGGAACATTTTTTTTCAAATGGTTTTTGATCATTTTTTAAAAAATTGTTCTTTTGTAACTTACCTATTAGGAAACTGTTCTTAATCAATTACATATTTGTATCCCCTTTATGTCTTTAGAGATTTATTAGTAGTGTTTGATATAAATATTTTTCCCCCTTGGCAACTTCTCTTCTTATTCTAGGTGCATTGATATTGTTCCTGCCAAAAAAAATTAATTTTATGTAATTGAAATTGTCCTTTGCCTTTATTCCATTTTTGTTTTTTGATTCTTATCAACAGTTGTGAAAGACACTGTCTTCTTTTCATTTTTAAAATGATGTGACTGTTTACATTTTGGGAAGCTAGGTGGCATAGTGGTTAGAGCACCAGACCTGGAGTCAGGACGAGCTGAGTTCCGATCCAGTCTCAGACACTTACTAACTGACCCTGGGCAAGTCACTTAATCCTGTTGGCCTCAGTTTCCTCATCTGTAAAATGAGTGGGAGAAGGAAATGGTAAACCACTCCAGTATTCTTGCCAAGAAAACCCCAAATGGGGTCATGAAGAGTCGGACACGACTGAAACGATTGCAACTTTTTACCACAAAATTTGTACTAAAGTTGCAACAAGTATTTTTAATTCCCCTTTTATAAATGAGCAGACAGATCCAGTGACTCTTCCATGTTGACAATCTCATAAGTCAAGGAGAGGCGGGAGAGGTTCCAGTCCTAGTTTCTCTTCACTCTTAAGTCCGTTTTCTATTCACAGTACCAGGCTCTTAAGAAAAAAAAGAGTATATATCATTCTTTTAAAACTTGGATCAAGTGTAGAGGGTGGAGGTTTAGTGGGTTGTACTTGTTGAGAGAGGAAAAGCACTATTGACAGTCCAGCAGTCATAGCTTTTCCTCTGGGCTCTTGAGGTGTCATTTACTCTTGTGTTGAGCCTACATAGAAGGCCAAGAGGAAAACGAAAAACTTTAGTTGTGATTTGGTTGCTTCTGTCTCTACTGAGTGTTTTGGTCCTTCTTAGAGAGCCACACCATCTGTCTCATTCAGCTGTAACTGGGCGTGAAATTGCATTGTAACTTTCTCCTTTAATGTTATCCTTGCACCAGCGACTTGTCTTGAGGAAACAAAAAGTTGTTATTTTAAACTCGTTTGCACTTCTCCTCTATAATCCTAAACTGTGATATGGTGTAGGGACTGGACAATTCCTTACTACCTACTATATGTTGTGTACCTCTATTGGTTGTTTGGTTTTTTTGGGGGGGGTGAGGCAGTTGAGTTAAGTGACTTGCCCAGAGTCACACAGGTAGTGTTATGTGTCTGAGGCTGGATTTGAACTCAGGTCCTCCTGACTCCAGGGCCAGTGCTCTACCCACTGCACCCCCTAGCTGCCCCACCCCTGTCAGTTTTACAAAGGGCTTTCTTCACAAAACCTTTGAAATGGATAGTTGAGGAGAAGTCATGCTCTGGAGCAAGTGCTCTCTCTCCCCCTACCCCTCCTTCTCTCTCCCTCTCCCTCCTCCTCTTTCTCTGTGCACAAATGAATTACATTCATTCATAAACACTATTTTGTTCAGCCGTTTCCCCCACTGGTGGACATCCCCTTAATTTTCAATTCTTTGCTACAACAAAAAGAGCTACTATATAAATATTTGTGTTTGTGGGGCCTCTTTTCTTTTTCTTTATAGGCCTAGTAGTGGTATGGCTGGGTCAGAGAGTATGAATTGTTTAGTAACTCTTTTTAGTTTCAAATTACTTTCCAGATGTCTAGACCGATTTATAGCTCAGCCAACAGTGCGTTACTGTGTCTGTTTTCCCAACGTTTGTCATTTTCTTTTTTGTTAACTTTGCTAACCAACCTAATAGGTATTAGAAACTGAGTTGCTTTAACTTGCTTTTCTCTAATTATCAGAGAGTTGAAGCATTTTATCATATGATTATTTTTAGCTTGGTTTTCTTCCCTTTAAGAGCTAACTTGTTCATATTCTTTGACCATTGTCACTTGGGGAATGGCTCTTATTTTTGTAGATTTGAATCAGTTCCTTTTTTAGCTTGGTAATGAGACCTTTATCAGTGAAACTTGCTGAAAAGATTTTTTCCCCAGTTAACTTGTTGGCTTTCTAATTTTAACTGCATTGGTTTTGTTGGCAAAAAAAATTTAATTTTACGTAATTAGAATTAACTACTGTATCTTGTCTATCCCTTGTTTGGTCACAAACTCATACCCTATCCATAAATCTAAAGGGTAGTTTCTTCTTTGTACCTCTGATTTGTTTATGATGTTTGTCATATATTCATTTTGATTTATCTAAGTATATATAATGTGAGAGGTTGGCGTGTACCTAGTTTCTGCCACACTGATTACTTCATATTTTTTAAACTACTTTTAAGTTTTCCAGCAGTTTTTGTTAAATAGTGAGTTCTTAATCCAGAAGTTGAGGTCTTAGGTTGCCCAGACATGAGGCTTCTGGGCTCTTTTGCTTCTGTATATTGGGGCCCTTGTCTGTTCTATTGATAGACCTCTCTGTTTCTTAACTATTACCCAGTCATTTTGGTGAAACTGCTTTGTATTAGAGTTTGGGATCTAATACTGCAAATTCAGTTTCATGGAATCTTTAGAGATGCTTCTCAAATTGCATGTATTAAGTGTGAAAGTACATATCCTTAAATGTGATTGAATATGTTTGATGGAAGTTGATGTGATGTAACCCTCTGTGGTAGGAAGACCTAGATCTTTCATTTGTCCTTAGACCTGCAAATGACTGATGGCCTAGGAAAGCTGGAGTCTTCATTTTATCCCAGGATGCAGGGTCTTTAAGGGACGATCCAGGTCTCGGCCAGTGTGGAGTCCAGAGGGCTTCTATGAGCCAGACATAAATGGCCGTGAGGAAGGATCCTCGGAGCTTGGGCTGCTATTTGAATCTTGCCTCTGTTGTTGCTAAGTGAGCTGTGATCATGGGCAGCCTATTTCACCTGCTGGAGCCTTAGTTTCCTCATCTATAAAATTGGGCCAGAACTTGCACTAGCAACCTCATGAGGTGGTTGTCAGCAAATTGCTTTGTAAACCTTAAGAGTTCTGCATAAATGAGGTACTATTTTTTCTTGCCCCTGTTAAGCAGTTTGACTCCAGTCAATTTTATTTTCAAATTTTGTGGATGATAAATATATTCTTCACTGTTCAGCACTAGTAGCAACTCTGCTTTAGATATTTCATAGGCATTGTCTTTGTTCCTGTGGAATGGAGAAATAAAGGCTTTTTAAAGGAAGTTTGTAAGTCTAATATTTTTGAATTAAACATTATTTAAATGGCTACTGAGAAGTCCTGAGACCGGAGGGAGATTGTCTTGGAAAGTCCAGAGAGTAATTAATCTTTTTGTTTAAAAATTGCCTGGTTTGGTGGTTCACAAATTGAGAGGGCTTTGGTTGTGGGGGGAGGATGTGAATTGGGAGATACAAAGTGTGGTCAAAGGGCTGCCTTTGAAGTTTTGGTTGGAGATAGTTTTAAACACTGGATTTATATCAAATGGCTTAGTTCAGGTTTAAAAGCAAGCTTTGCATCCATTTTCCTTGAGTCACCCAGGAAAGGTTTTTCATTTTCAGTTTTTAATGCGCCCTCTATGTGGGGACACTTACTGTGACTCATTTTCACAATTACAAGTCCTTTTGTAAATCATGTTCACAGCTGGAGAATGCTGGAGGGGACCTCAGTGATGGCGGACACCACTACGAAGGGGCTGTTGTCATTCTGGATGCTGGTGCTCAGTATGGGAAGGTCATCGACAGGAGAGTGAGGGAGCTGTTTGTCCAGTCGGAGATCTTCCCTCTGGAAACGCCAGCGTTTGCCATCAAAGAGCAGGGATTTCGGTAGGCTATGTTCCAGGGTCGTGCGGGGTGTTTCAAGAGCGTGGGAGGTTGGACGTGACTTATTTGTTTGATCCTTGTAGATGCCCCCATGCTGTGCTCTGGGAGGTTTTGTTCTGAATTTGTCTGGGCCCCGAAATTTTCTAAGAAAACAAGTGATTTATCAGAAATGTCTAAGAGGTTACTCTTTTTTAAAAGCAAAGACAATCTAGGTTTATCTGTTTATTTAATTTTTAAAGATGTCCTCAGTTCTCATAATTAGACCTCTTTCATGGACAAGCTGAGGGCAGCTGGTGACCCAATAGGTAGAGCCCTGGTCTTGGAGTCAGGAACACCCGAATTCAAATGTGACCTCTAAGACTTAGCTGGGTGACCCTGGGGAAGTCACTTAACCTTTATTTGCTTCAGTTACTCATTTGCAAAAGGGGAATAGCAGCCTCTCCCTCCTGGGGTTGTTGTGAGGATCAAATGAGATAATAATTGTCAGGTGCTTAGCACAGTGCCCAGTGCTATAGAAATACTTATTCCCCTCCCCTTCCCCTATTTCTCTGTGTTACATTGCATTTCCTATGTTTTCTTGTGTGTCAAAGTTTAGGGGTCAGTGTTGAAGTGTTATGTAATATGCCAGTGAAGGAAAGTGGTCAGGGGCTTTGCCAGAGCACTTTTCCTTAAAGAGAAAACTTCCTTTAAAATTAGTCTATTCTGACCTCACACAAAGGAGGATTTAGTTACTAAAATACCAAAAAGATCTCTTAAGTCTAACTCAGAGATAATTGCCCAGCCTGATGAGCCTTGAGGACATTGTAGCAAGAGTCTCCAGTGTTCAGTTTTCGAAGCTTATTTTTTTGGTAAGTTTTTATTGATACTTTACACGACCTTAGTATCCCGCGTATCTCCTCACGTCTTCTCCCCTTCCTACCTGCCTCCCCCGTCCATTCTCATAGAGCCGTCCCATAGGACAAATGGGATTTTTTAGAAAGGAAAAAGTCAACATGTTTTACGATGCATTGAAAAAGTTCCAAACCACGTGCAGTGCATGAAACCTGTGGACCCCTACTCCCTCTAAAGGACAGTGTGTGTGGGGGGGTTCTTCGCATCTCTCTCCTTTCGAGTCCCACTTGATCTTCCTAATTTTGTCCCTGCTCTGACTGGCGCTCCTGGTCTTCATTGTGATGAGAAATGTCCGCCAACAAAACAGGATTCCGTGAATGAGACAAGGCCAGAAGACTGGCTTAAACAGCGTGCTGTAAGAAAGCTAACGTGAGGAGCTCGTAGCTGCAGGGGTCAGGAAGAGCTTTAGGCGGTGTTGGCACAACTGGGCTGGATAGACTTTCAAACAGTAACAGGTGATGTTCTTGGCTAAAGTGTGTTCTTTCGTTCACAGCGCCATCATCATTTCTGGAGGACCAAATTCTGTGTATGCTGAAGATGCTCCCTGGTTTGATCCAGCAATATTCACCATTGGCAAGCCAGTCCTTGGAATTTGCTATGGCATGCAGGTATTCTTAGCATCAGTGCCAGCTTGAAATTAGGGATTTGTTTTGAGAGTTGGTTTATGTTTTAGTCTGTAGTTGCGGCTATACTGATAGTTTTTGTGCTTGTGAGAAAATATAATTTGAGGTCATTAAAAATTGTACTTCATTTAAGGAACCAACCACAGATTGCGATGGTTTAAATGAAATGTCTCTGCCACACTGGAAAACTTTGATAAACCAGAATTCTGGTTGGCCAGAAGGTAGAGTTTTATTTGGGCCCTAAGGAAGCCAGGGAGGTCAGTGGGCAGACCAGAGCAGACATAGCATTCCCAGCATGAAATAATGACTAAATTCTTTTAATTAGACCCCCTGAAATGAGATGAACTTGTCTGTCGCTTTCTGTGGTATATTCGTCCCTGTTCTGATATAAGCCTGGAGCAGTGTGTTCTAGGTTACTGAGACTTTGGTGGGAGGGCCGTGCTATAAGCAGAAACAACTTAATCATTTTGCTACTAGGTTTTATAAATGTTAAGGAACAGCCGC